>NC_044306.2:134321547-134624624 GCF_007474595.2 Lynx canadensis | reverse complement strand
TGCAAAGGAAAAGTTCTTGAAGGAAATCAAAAGTGCTGCTCTAGGGAACACAGGAATGATAAGAAAGTGAAACAGCCTCATTTCTGATATGGAGAAAGTTTTAGTCGCCTAGATAGAAGATCAAACCAGTCACACAACATTCCCTTAAGCCAAAGCCTAATCCACAGCACAGCCCCAATTCTCTTCAATTCTCTGAAGGCTAAGAGTGGTGAGGAGTCTGAAGAAGAAAGTTGGAAGCTAGTAGAGGTTCATGAGGTTTAAGAAAGGAAGCCATCCCTATAACTTAAAGTGCAAAGTGAAGCAGCAAGTGCTAATGTAGAAGCTGCAACAAGTTATCTAGAAGATCTAGCTAAGATTACTAAAGGTGGTTTCACTAAATGGATTTTCAATGTAGACAAAACAGACTTCTATTGGAAGAAGATGCCATCTAGGATTTTCATAGCTAGAGAGGAATAGTCAATGCCTGACTTCAAAGCTTCAAAGGACAGGCTGACTCTCTTGTTAGAGGCCCAAGGCAGCTGGTGACTTTAAGTTGAAGCCAGTGCTCACTGACCATTCTGAAAATCCTAGTACCCTTAAAAATTAGAAATCTAATCTGCCTGTACTTTCCATGAAACAACAAAACCTGGATGATAGCAAATCTGTTTACAATGTGGTTTACTGAGTGTTTAAGCCCTCTATTGAGACCTACTTGCTCAGGAAAAAAGATTCCTTTCAAAATATCACTGCTCGTTGACAGTGCACCTGGTCACCCAAGAGCTCTGATGGAGAGGTACAGGATTAATGTTGTTTTCATGACTGCTGACACAACACCCATTCTGCAGCCCATTAGCCAAGGAGTGATTATGACTTTCAAGTCTTATTATTTAAGAAATACATTTTGTAAAGCTTATAGCTGCCATAGATAGTGATTCCTCTGATGGATCTGGGAAAATACGTTGAAAACCTTCTGGAAAGTATTCACCTTTCTAGATAGCATTAAAAACATACATGATTCATGGGAAAAGGTCAAAACGTCAACATTAATAGTAGTTTGGGAGAAGTTGATTCCAACCCTAATGGATGACTTTGAGGAGTACAAGTGGAGGAAGTAACTGCAATTGTAGTGGGAATAGCAAGAGAACTAGAATTGTAAGTGGAGCCTGGGTGTGACTGAATGGTTGCAATCTCATGATAAAACTTTAACAGATGGGGAGTTGCTTCTTATGGATAAGCAAAGAAAGTGGTTCCTTGAGATAGAATCTACTAGTGAAGATGCTGTGAAGATTGTCAAAATGATAACAAAGGATTTAGAATATTACATAAATGTAGTTGATAAAGCAGCAACAGGGTTTGAGAGGATTGACTCCAGTTTTTAAAGTTCTACAGTGCTATCAAACAGCAATCCATGCACAGAGAAATTATTTGTGAAAAAAAGAGTCCATCAATGTGGCAAATTTCACTGTTGTCTTATTTTGAGAAACTGCCACAGTCACCCCAACCTTTAGCAACCACCCCCTTGATCACTCAGCAGCCATTATTATCAAGACAAGACTCTCTACCAGCAAAAAGATTACAACTCACTGAAAGTTCAGATGGTAGTTAGCATTTTTTTAAGCAATAAAAATTTTAAGTTAAGGGTTTTTTTTAGATATAATGCTATTGTACACTTAATAGGCTACAGTGTAAACATAACTTTGATCTGCACTGGGAAACCAAAAATTTCATTTGACTTACTTTATTGTAATATTCGCTTTATCCATGGTGGTCTGGAACCGAACCTGTAGTATCTGTGAGGTGTGCCTATAACATGCCCCTCATTTCCTTCTGAGTCCTCACCAGCAGCATCCAGATTAAGATCCAAATGTTTATTAAAAATCTATTCAATTTAAGTTAGGCTTTCCCTATCACACTTCTGAAAATTCTTGTAGTTTCTGCCCAATATCTAATTCCAAAGCCACTCTCACATTTTTATTGTTAATGCAGCATCCCACATCCAGGTACCACAATCTGTGTTAGTTTCCTGTTGCTGTGTAACAGATTACCAGCTTAAAATTTTGCAGCTTAAAGCAACACAAATTTATGATTTTACATTTCTTTGGTCAGGAGTCTGGGTACAGATTAGCTGGTTCCCCTTTTCAAGATATCACCAGACTGAAATCAAGGTGTCAGCTGAGACTACAGTATCATTTGAGGCTCAGAGTCCTATGTGAAACTCATTGGTTATTGTTAGAATTCAGTTCCTTGTGATTGTAGGACCATTTTCTCTCTGGTTGTTGGGTGGAGTACACTGTCCATTCCTAGAGGCCACCCTTTGGTCTTTGCTGTGTGTCCCCTACATAGGCAGTCATAACATGAAAGGAATATTGAGGGCAATCTCAAAGTTCTGCCTACCAAAGTAATTTGTTTATTACAATATAAAGGACAAATATTATTTTTTTCTTGGTCTTTTATGCTTCATACATATTGGTTTCCTTTAATGGCTGACCATTCTGATACGCTTTAAGTCGACATTTCTTGAAGAAGACTAGCAAATACTCTAAAGCAATGATCTTATCAAGAGTCAGTAGGTGGGGAGGAGGGGTGATATAGAAAGGCACTGCTCAAAACTGAAATTCTACCACTACATTACTTTCTGTTGGTAACTCTCAGTTGGTGAGAAGAAATGTAACGTTGAAATTAGGGATTTTTCCTTCCATTTTACTTCTCTCCTAAGTTTAAATGACATATAGAGAGTGAAGAATTCCACAGTTTTTCTTCTTGTTTTTTGAAGCTGTCGTCTGAAAGCAGGGAACAGGCATATATGATTTCTATTTAGATAAGTGGCTGACATGAACCAGAGGCCCAGAAAGGCAATTTAGACTTGTGTTTGTTTTAGTTTCTCTTCTCTCACTGGAAAAATGTAATGGAAAAGTTGACAAATATTAAGCACTACTCCAACTTCAATAAAAATGTTTAGACACATGCTGTTTTCTATCTTGAGGCAACATCCAATTAAAATTTCACTGAGTTTTATCTTTTTCTCCTTAAAATCCCAATTCTTCCTCAGTCTTTCCTAACTATATTAGGCAATAATGCTTTTTCTCTACTACCTGATCTATCTATACCTACACCCTAATAGAAAGAAATAGTAATGTATTTTTTTAATTAGCTTTTAGTCTTCTAGAGTTATAATAGTGCTTTTATTGTTTCCACTTCGTATATATCGGTCTTGGTGTTGACCATTCTAGATTAATAGATAAAAGAAATACTTTCACATGATTTAACATGTCCTCTAACTATTGTAATTATCATTTTGGATTTAAATGCTTAGGAAATTAGAAGTTAAGAGAAAAACAACAGATTGCTATCTTGAGTAATGGATTTTTAAAACAATTGTGTTATCAGTTCACAAATTCTAATTTCAATAACATCTAAGTGGCATCTTGGATACGCTTTGGCTGTTTGAGGAGGGAAGATCTTAGACTTTAGCCATAGAATTTGGTTTCGTTAGCCTTACAGCTTTTTTTTTTTTTTTTTTAAATAGGAGAAGTTTCCTTTTAGAAAACACATCTCTTTTGTTTTTTGTTTTATCAAAGCATGTGTTACCTGAAGTTGGGGCTTGTTTTTTTCTGACAATAAAAAAACATTCAGACAGCTTCATGGGACAAAGAAAGGCAGTGCTGTCTCACTTTTGTCACGTTTAGTTTGTTTTTTCTCTTGTAAACAGCATTGTTGAGGCATAATTGACATATGTATAAAAAACTATACATATAAAGGACACAATTTGGTAAGTTATGAAATACAGATGCATCTGTAAAACTCATCATCACAGTAAAGGTAATGAACATATCCATCATCTCCAGACATTTTCTCATGTCCCTTAATAATCACTACCACATGCTTCTCCAAAGAGCAAGGCCATCCTCAGGCAACTAAACTATTTTCTCTAACTATAAATTAGTTTGCATTTTCTATAATTTTTTACATGTGTAATCATAAATTATATACTTTTTTTGTCTAGCTTCCTTTATGCAACATGATTATTTCGAGATTCACGTTGTTGCATGTATCAATAACAGTTCATTCCTCTTTATTGCTGATTAATAATCCATTGTGGAAATACACTAAATTTGTTTATCCATTTACTTGTTGATAGACATTTGCTTGTTTCCGGGTTTTGGCTTTTACAAATAAAGCTGCAATGAAGATTTGCATATAAGACTTCATATACATATGTGGTTTAATTTCTATTGGGTAAATACCTTGGAGTGGAATGACTAGACCATATGGTTGACTTAAATTTAATTTTTTAAGAAACTTTCACCAAATATTTTTCCAAAGGGTACCATTTTACATTCTCACTAGCCATTGTTCTAGTTCCTTGTCATCTTTGTCAATACTTAGTATAGACAGTCTTTTTCATTTTAGCCATTCTGATAACTATGTAACAATGTCTCATTGTTCTAATTTTCATTTTCCTAATGACTAATGATGTTGAGTATCTTTTCATATGCTTATTTGCCATCCGGATATTTTCATTGACAAAGTGTGTATTCAAATATCTTGCCAATTTTTTTTAAGTGGGATTGTTTCCCATTATTGACTTTTGACAATGCTTTATATATTCTGAATAAAAATCTTTTATCAGCTATGTGATCTGCAAATATTTCCCTTTAATTTGTGGCTTTTTTCCCCCATTCTTTTAGCAGTTCTTTTCAAGAAGTAGAGGTTTCAATTTTGATAGATTCTAATTTATCATTTTTTTTTCTTCTAAGGATCAAACATTTGATATTGTATTTAAGAAAACTTTATGGGGCGCCTGGGTGGCGCAGTCGGTTGAGCGTCCGACTTCAGCCAGGTCACGATCTCGCGGTCTGTGAGTTCGAGCCCCGCGTCGGGCTCTGGGCTGATGGCTCAGAGGCTGGAGCCTGTTTCCGATTCTGTGTCTCCCTCTCTCTCTGCCCCTCCCCCATTCATGCTCTGTCTCTCTCTGTCCCAAAAATAAATAAACGTTGAAAAAAATTAAAAAAAAAAAAAAAAAAAAAAGAAAACTTTATGTAACCCAGGATGATTTTCTGAGTTAATTGATTTTTTTTCCTAACTTTGAAAAAATGGCCTCTGGGGTATTATTGTATGCAAAAAAGATTATTAAAATTATTTTTAAATTTTTATTAAATTAAAAATTCTAAAACCTAGTTCTTAAGCTTCTAAGGTCAATTTAATTACTTTATTGTAGAAAAATTTAAGTCACTTTCAAGGAGTTATTTAATTGGGTATATAATTTTAAAACTTTGTTAATTAAACTTTTTTAAAAATTTTAAGCTTAATATTTTTAAATATTAAATATTAAATTAAAAAAATTTAAGTATTTCTGTTGTCTGACAAAAAAATCATCTTCCTGATTATTTAAATAAATCTGATGAATGAAAACTTACAAGTATGCTAAGATTAATTTCTTTTATATGTTCCAGTGGTATTTGATACATTTTAAAATACAAGTCTGAACTCATTTTCTCAATTACATTATTTAAATTGATATCAAAGACCAGATCTATTATTCTAATTGACCTATTTCTCCTAAATATTAGAAATACCTAAAATACCAAATATGTACAGATTCTTTAATTTTAAAAAAATACTATTATATGGGCTTGCATCTCTTAAACTTTTTATAAACTTCATTGTGAATCTTTTGGATCAAAAGATACTTATAATTTTGGAGGTTGCCTTCTCAACTCATTATGATTTCTTTTCTTTTCTTTTCTTTTCTTTTCTTTTCTTTTCTTTATGTTTATGTATTTATTTTGAGGGAGAGCTTGAGTGAGCAGGGGAAGGGCAGAGAGAGGGAGAGACAGAGAGAATCCCAAGCAGGCTCTGCACTGTCAGCACAGAGCTCGTCACAGGGCTCGATCCCATGAACTGTGAGATCATGACCTGAGCTGAAATCAAGAGTTAGATGCTTAACTGACTAAGCCACACAGGTGCCTCTCATTATTGTGTCTTAATGGCCAACGAAGTCCTTAGCTAGGATGGTGAGTAGATCTTTGCCCACACAAAGAGCTCTGTAGTGGCACACACAGAGCTCTATTTTATAGTTGTTTTGTTCTTAAAATAGGGTAATCTTGTAGCCCTATTTCCTTAGAATCAATTTAAACAAACCTAATTCATTAGTCTAACCCCAGACGGATTGTTACATGACTTGATTGGATTCAGTTAATCTGTTTACTATTTCAAGTTTTTTGGAAACACTTTTCTATGCTTCCTATTTTTGAGTGCCACAAATCCCTCAGGATTAAAATGACATCTGTTAGAATCCTTCTGTGGCTTTTCTGACTGGGCACAGTTTTAAGGTCATGACCTAATATTTGTGTTAACCAAAAACACAAAGATTCTGGTTATGTAATATAATTAATTTTTCTTATTTGAAAATCTTCCCTTAACCTTCATTATCATGTAGCCTACCACATTCAAGGAAACAAGTAAATAATACAGCTATGTTAATTGTAAAACAGAACCTCTTTGATGGTAAAATAATGCCAGTCATATATCTATACCCCAAGTTGTCTAGTACTGTGTCTAAAGGAAACAACTGAAGTTAATACACTTTTAAGAATTTTCATGACAAATTGTTTCCTTCATCTATTGGTTGACTTCAAGCTTTTTTTCCTCCACTTTTCCACTTTTTATTTATTTTTTATTTGCATTCTTCTTCTACTTCTGCATTTCTTTCATTCCCTTGTCTTCTTTCAAAAATTTTTTTTACATTTGTTATTTTATTTTTGAGAGAGAGACAGAGACAGAGACAGAGCACAAGTGGGGGAGGGGCAGAAAGAGAGGGAGACACAGAATCCGAAGCAGGCTCCAGGCTCCAAGCTATCAGCACAGAGCCTGATGCGGGGCTCAAACCCGCAAACTGTGAGATCATGACCTGAGCCGAAGTCAGTTGCTTAACCGACTGAGCCACCCAGTTGCCCCTCCCTTGTCTTCTTTCAGAGATAGTGATATGGAAAGCCATAGTAAAGGTGAATAAAAATAGAGAAAACTGATAAGGATAATGATGGCAATTATCAAACATGGTGATGGTAGATAATTTTAAATTATAGTGTTGTTTGATTTTTAGAAAGCTGTTTTAGCAATACATTAAGTTTTGAGATTGGATGATTTGAGGGGCGAGGCAGTTTTAAAAAGTCTTAAGCTTTTTTTCTAGCAAGCTGTAAATTAAAAATATCAAATCTATTTTGTTAGCTATATAATATTGCTTTCAAAAATAGTGTTCCTTCTATGTTTTGAAGTTCTAACGAGTTCCAGCTAGAGATGCATAGAGATCCTACTTCACTGAATAGACAAATACTTTCTAATAAAAATTAACAGGAGACTAATATATAATTCAGCCTGATTGAGTCAAACAACAGAAGTATAATCAGTAATCTTTATAAGACAAATCCAGCACTGAAAAATTCTGTTGTGTTCAGAAGTTACTTTTACTTTTTCATTTTCTTATAGGAAGTAATTATATATTTATTATGGTGATTTTCTTTCTTTTTTTTTAAATTTAAATTCTAGTTAGTTAACATACAGTACAATATTGGTTCCAGGAGTAGAATTCAGTGATTCATCACTTACATACAATACCCAGTGCTCATCACAGCATATGCCTTCCTTAGTGCCCATCACCCATCTAACCCATCTCCCACCACCTTCCTCCATCAACCTGTAGTTTGTTCTCTATCATTAAGAGTCTCTTGTGGTTTGTTTCTCTCTCTTCTAGCCCCGCCTTTCCCATATGTTCATCTGTTTTGTTTCTTAAGTTCCACATATGAGTGAAATTATATGGTATTTGTCTTTCTCTGATTGACTTATTTTGCTTAGCCTAATACATACTAGCTCCATCCACATCATTGCAAATGGCAAGATTTCATTCTTTTTGATGGCTGAGTACTATTCCATATTATATATATATATAAACACCACATCTTCTTTTTCATTTCATTAGTCAATGGACTTTAGGGCTCTCTCCATAGTTTGGCCATTATTGAAGAAAATAATTATGTTTTAAAAACCAATTTCTTTAAAACTAAGTATAAACCTGTATCTTAAGTTTTAGAACTTTGTATATGATACAGATCATTTGCTTTACAATGGAATGCATAAGGTGTAATCATAAGCAACTTATTTTGTCTCCTTCCTTCCTTCCTTCCTTCCTTTCATGAGGGAAGTTCTTCTCTTGCCTCTATGTAGAAATTCAGGTCCATAATTCTCTCCTTACAGTCACTTAAGAACTACAGTCACTCCAGTTGAAAATACAAGGTCAATTCCATCATTAAAAATGCCTAGTTAGTATATTAATCAACACTTCAGTCTTCATTCAAAGCTATTCCTTCCCATAGCTACAATTAGCTATAGGCGGGAGGCAATGTGCTTAGCTTCTTCTTTTGTTACTTATCTCCTCACGCACTTGCAAGTTGCTTTATCTGACCCAATTAGGATTTAAACTGGGGGAAGGAAGAAAGATAGAGAGGCAAATAATTTTTTTTGCCTGACTTGTAACTCATTTTGAACTTGATATGTGCTTAAGGCTAACTGTTTCTCTTATATGTACTTTAATGTGTTCTTCAGAGACCTTCACTGGAGCTGTACTTTCTGTGACACTTCAAAATATGATCCCTTCTACTAGCCAGTACCTAATTCTTCTTCTGCTTCCTTCTCCTTCTCCTGTCTTCCTACCCCCTCATCCTTCCTGTTCATCCCTCCTACCCCTCTCCCACCTTTCCCCTCCTGATGGTACTCTGGGAACCACAGGAGGTACTCTGAGTAGGATTACTTTTTTTAGACAGCTTTACTGAGATATAATTGACATACCATAAAATTTACCCTTTTAAAATTTACCTTCAGTGGTTTTTAGTATAGGTACAGAGTTGTGCAACCATTGCCACAACCTAAATTTCATAACATTTTCATCTGGGTAGAATTTTGTTAGCTCCAAGCTGTTTATACCCCACCCCAAATACAGCATGCTTCCTCACTCTGAGTCTTGTATGCTCTCTCCTCTCTGGCTGCTGTCTCAGAGTGACAGCCAAAACCTGTAGATTCCTGAAGTATCAGGCACCAGTCTATGGTGTCCTCCTTTTGGTGAACTCCCTAACACTGGGGAAGCGCTCCTGGGGGTTCCATTGAGGCCTCTTTTGCTGGCTAGATGTTAAACAAAGGCACCTTCCTGCATCCCTTCTACTTTGAGGGAGACATGAAAATCAGTACAACTATCTTCAAAGAAATTCCTCATATGTAATGTTCTCTGTACTCTTTATATATTATGTGTAGGCTTTAGAGCTATCTAACCAGTTCTCAGACATATTACTTTGGAAATTTGCTGCAGGGTTGACTTACTCACAAATCTTGTTGGGTATCTGATTCCTAATAGTATCTTGACGCATCTGTTGAAACTTCCAATTCAATACAGTATTTTACGTAGAAGATAATAACTCCTATCTCTTAGAAAGGAATGAAGCTTATTATTTTTTAAAAAATAAATATGCTGCCATTTAATAAAGTGAATATGAAACTGAGAGTTTTTTGGGGGAAGAGGTGTTTGAATAAATAATCACTTCTATACAAGCTAAGTAAAAATGACTTTGGCTTTTTCTAAGCAGTATCTTCTGTCTTCCCTTTTAACTACCACATTGTTGCACTTAAGTACACACCCCTCAAGGTAGACTCTAAGCATAAAATGCTATAGTAAATATTTGAAAAGAAAAGTAACAGGACAAGGCTGACCTCATTTGTAGCTGGAGTTGCTTTTTTTTCACTCTGGGTTAAAGTATCATAAATGTAATTTAAAAGAAAATATTAGCTATTCTTGTTAGTTGAGTAAACAAAATCAACTTTTCTCTAAAACAGCTGTTTTTTGTTGGTTAATTTTAAAATTTAATGGTTATAATTACAGAAAATAAGCATTTAACATTTTTCACTCCCTCTAGCTTCTTTGCTAAACCCATCTGCTTCTACCTACCAGTAGATACACATTATGCTCAAATTGGTTAGTTTGGATAGAAATCTTAGTGATCATTGTAAGGAATAATGTTCTTTTCAAGGAATGTCAATGTAGGACACTTTATATAGATGATATCGACTCCCCCCACCCCCTGCCTTCATAACGAAAATAGAATTATTGAACACCGTAGAAAACCTTAAAATTTATT
Organism: Lynx canadensis; assembly: GCF_007474595.2. Taxonomy (NCBI): domain Eukaryota; kingdom Metazoa; phylum Chordata; class Mammalia; order Carnivora; family Felidae; genus Lynx; species Lynx canadensis. Next base: position 134,614,467 of record NC_044306.2, on the reverse strand, counting down.
AATATTATCACCCACTTAATTTAATGCCATTGAAAAAGATTGTCCCTACAAAAATGTCACCACAGAGTCAACCTCCTGATTTTTTATTAATTCAGCCTCTACAGAGTTAGATTACAAAGCATGTTTACAGGAATAACCCTTTTCCCTGCCATAGCCACCCCAAAATGGCAATGTTGTTACTATTATTATTACTCCCATGTCACGGATAGAAAACTGTGGTTAGAGGTGAAATGGTCTTTCCAGGGGCAAATGGTAAGTTGGCAGCAAAGTTGGGTCTGGAAGTAGTTAAGTCCATCAGTGAAAAATTTTATAGTTATACTGTATATATTGAAGATGTAGAAATCAATTAGTGAGTAGAAGAAATGTGTTCCATCTTATTTCAGCTTCATGCACCATGGCTGTAGGAGCTCTTCTTTACTCTTTTTTACCTGGGATGGATAGGATGAAGCCTGGAAGTATAATCTGAAAGGCCTTCAGTTCTGCTCTGATTTAATCATCCACATTTTGGTGCCTCCTGGTACCTTCAAGTCTCTCTCTTCTGCCATGAAATAGTCACCACCTATTTTCCAGTTCAGGCTCTGAAGCTGATCCTGTTGGGCTAGGGCAAGTAGTTATTTTCAGATTTTTTTCCCTCTAATTCTTTTATCCTCCATGGGTTTAAGCTGTAGGATTATGTTCAGATTAAAGGCCATATTGAGAAATTAGGTAGATAGGAACCTCAGTCTCTCATCACTGATGTAGAACTTTCACCACTACAAATGCAGTGCAAGTTGATGATATGTACCCCTTCTGTTTCCTTTGTTTCTTAGGTAATATGCATGTGTCACTAGCTGAGGCCCTGGAGGTTCGGGGTGGACCTCTGCAGGAGGAAGAAATATGGGCTGTATTAAATCAAAGTGCTGAAAGTCTCCAAGAATTATTCAGAAAAGGTAAGTTTTTTTTTGTTTTTCTGGGGTTTTTGTTTGTTTGTTTTTCTGTTTGTTTTTTTTTAATCAGGTAGCTGAAAAGGGCAAAGTATAGAAGGAATACTTCCCCTTATCTTTCTTTGGGCTAAAAAAAGCTCAGATATCCGAGCTTCAATATCTGAGAACATCTTCTATGTCCCTGATACTGTGCTAGGTGCTGAAAGTATAATGGTGATCAAAACCAAAAACATTCCCTGTCTGGAGCTTGTAATCCAGTGTAGAAAATAACTATTAGTAAAATACTTATATAAACAAATGTGAAAAATGGAACCATGACAACGGCTACAAAGGAGGGGATTCAGTGACTCTATGAAAACCCGTAATAGGTTTGACCTGGTCATGGGGAAGAAAAGGAAGGTTCCATGAATAAGTCATCTCTGAGCTAAGATCTGAAAGAAAACAAGTTAACCATATGAGAAGGAGGGGGAAAGGTTCCTGGCAAAGGGGATAATATGTGCATCCCTGTAACTCTAAATTGGGTTAATGTGGACCGAATAACTAACTAGTTTGTTGCTTCCCTGTAGAGACAGTCACCTGGTCCAAATGACTGTGTAGCATTTTGCAGCTAGAAAAGTTAGGGAGTCACTCTTTGTCCAAACACATTTAATACTATACTGAAAGTCTCCACGTGAAGACTTTGAAAATGGTGTTTGCCATCCATTCACTCCACATGGCCAACTCCTATTTAGAATAGTAAAGATACCAAGCTTCATCTAAAAGAAGAATTAAACTTTAAAATTGATTTGCATGATATAATCAGGCACAGTAAACATTAGAGAAATGGGGGCAGATTTGAGTGTATAGTAATTCTCAAAGTATGGTGTCTGGATGAGGAGCATCGGCATCACCTGAAGCTGGTTAGAAATGCAAATAATGCAGACCCACACTAGACCTACTGAATAAGAAACTCTAGGGGTAGAGCCCAGCAATTTGTGTTTAACAAGTCCTTAAGGATATTCTAAAACGTGTGTTAAAATTTGAGTCATTATACAGTGGAATTGCTAAAGACATGAGCCATGGGAACCTTTTGGAAGGTGTAGGGGTAACCGCTGATTGAGTGTAGGAAGGTCTAGAGAAGAAAGGAAGAATTTTGGGGACAGATGGTAAAGCTTTGTTATTGTTGCTATTATTTTCTAACCCTGGGACAGGGATTTAAAATAGTGTTACGGCCCACCTAATTCTGCTAGAACCTAGATGTTTGAAGATCTTTGATTAGAGTTAGGATTAATCTAAAGAAAATTTATTCATTTTCTCTAATGCCGCTTACCTAAAATCTAGCTATGTTAAGTAGACCTTGTTGTTTTGTTTGCTTCATTTTAATTTTGGGGAAAATTTGGAAGTATAGACACTCTGGAATATAGAGCGGTAACCATGCTCCATAGATGCTGTTGAAGGAAGGGTATGTTGGTGACATTCCTTAGTTAATTAACAAAAGTCAATTTAATATTTAAGAAACAGTTCTTGCTTGTGAGGTAGATCCTCTTACTCGCATGGAAGATCCCAATAAACAGAGGATGAGACTATTGCCCTTAAGGATTCATTCAGATCAGACAGATGCATGTGAAGAGTTTACTACTTCAAAACTGTGCCAAATGAGTGATTGGGATGATAAGTACTACAGATGTTCAAAGGAAGGAGAGATAATACCTTTTTTTATTATAGTAATGGCAGGATCACTGCCCTGTCCATGATTCATGCAATATAAAGCACCTTCCACACTGTGAATGCTTAAGAAGGAGTTTTCTTCTTTCAAATTTTGAAATGTTAATAAAGGTTTTAATGTCTGAATATAAAGTACTTGTAATTAAGATACAATTATTGCATAACATATTGGCACATTACAGAGAAGAGACTTACTGGATGTGTTATAAAATTAATTGTGAGGCAGTTATATTTTAAACACTGTTCAGTGGGGGCTGGTTACCATAGGGCCTTCAGTTCAATTCACAGGGTAACATCAGTAATAGAAATTGCATTTGGCTTCTTTGGCAGTCTGGGAATTGCCAACTATTATATTTGCCAACTGGGAAATTTGTACTTCTTTGGAGGAAATTTATGCTTATTTGACTTAGTGTATCTGAAATCTCTGTAGTTTTTCATTCCTCGTTTTGATAGCACAATGTCTTTTTGGCACAAGTTCATCACCTGTTATAACAAATTGAAATAAAATAATTATTAGTTTGCTTATTTTGTGAATGAATGGTGTTGGTCTTGGTTTTCTATTAGACACCCTTATGAATATAAAACTAAGAATGGTGGAGGGTGGAAGCAAGTAAAATACAATGGTCTTTAAGAAGTTTGTTTTTCTAAAATGTATTTTCTCGGTTTTATCTTTCTGTGTCTATTACGTAAACCTTAGTTTTGGCTCTTTTGGCGGTTTTTCTTCTTGAACTTGTATATTGCTCCTATGTCATTTTCAGTATGTAAGTGCAAGTTTGCATTCTTATGAATACAAGGCTGGAAATAAACATTTCTGCTGGGGGATTATTGAACACAAATCAAGAAAATGTTGTTTCTTCATCTTTTTGAGCCTCTTAGCAATTTAAGTCTTTTGCTTTTTTTAAAACGAAATTTTTGTGGCTGTTATTCAAGAATAACGATATCTAAGCATGACCTTATTGAAAGACACCATATGTAAATGAGTTTCTCTTCAGAGAAGGAAAAATGTAAAACTTTATTATTATAATGTGCAATCTATGTTGACTATTTCTTAAAATTTTTTGAGATTTTTTTTGTGGCCTTGCATATGGTCTATTTTGTAAAAATATTCTGTGGGAATTTGAAAAGAATATATATTTTCTATTTCTAGGATACAAATTAAGTTGGTTAATATTCATGGTTTTAAATTTTTTCTGTAACCATAGTTAACTTTTTTCTGTTTGAGTTTATTTTTATTTATTTTGAGAGAGACAGAGTGTGCGCCCACGCAAGCCCAGGAGGGGCAGAGAGAGAAGGAGACAGAATCTTAAGCAGACTCCATGCTGTCAGCGCAGAGCCTGACACAGGGCTCAGACTCACAAACCGTGAGATCATGACCTGAGCCAAAGTCAAGAGTCGGCCACTTAACTGACTCAGACACCCAGGCGCTCCCATAATTACTTAAAAAAAAATTTTTTTTTTACATTTATTTATTTTTGAGAGACAGAGAGACAGAGCATGAGCAGGGGATGGGCAGAGAGAGAGAGACACACACACAGAATCTGAAGCAGGCTCCAGGCTCCGAGCTGTCAGCACAGAGCCCAACGTGGGGCTTGAACCCACAAACCGTGAGACCTGAGCTGAAGTCGGACACTTAACCGACTGAGCTACCCAGGCGCCCCTCCCATAATTACTTTTTATACTTAATCTGTCAAATTCATAGAAATAGTTAAAATCTCCCATTATAGTAATGTCTATGCCTATCTTCTTACTACTGCCAACATGTGTTTTCATGTTATTTTGTATGGTACATATAATGGCTAATGACTAATTTAAATGGACTGAATATTTTATCAATATAAAATAAGGCTTTTTTTCCCCTTTTTACTACTTATTGACTGAAATTCTATCTGGTCTGCTCTTAATATTGGTACATCTTCCTTTTCCTCACCATTTACCTAGTATATCTTTTTTCCTTCTTTATTTTCAGACTGTCTGTATTGCAATTTAGGTATCACTTATAAATAGTAGACAGCTAGATTTTATACTTTTTTTGCTATTTTTTTTTAATTTTTTTTTTCAACATTTATTTATTTTTGGGACAGAGAGAGACAGAGCATGAACGGGGGAGGGGCAGAGAGAGAGGGAGACACAGAATCGGAAACAGGCTCCAGGCTCTGAGCCATCAGCCCAGAGCCTGACGCGGGGCTCGAACTCCTGGACCGCGAGATCGTGACCTGGCTGAAGTCGAACGCTTAACCGACTGCGCCACCCAGGCGCCCCTTTTTGCTATTTTTTAATTAGGAAATTAAATGTGGCCAGTGAAATGAAAGTTCTGGAAGAATTTCATTAAGGGTCCTTCCATACTATGACTTTCTACTTGTGTGCTTCTCAGTCCACTTTATAAATTGATTGGGAGGCATAGCTAATGCCAGAAAATAGATATACGTTTAAGATTTTAGCTTTTATATCATGGATGAACTCATGCGAGACTCAGTGGTCCTAGATAATGAAAAAACAATTCCATTCTCATGTGCATTCTAGATAATCTTTAGAACTGAAATTATTGCTGCCTTGGAAAATTTAGTTTACAATTTTATTAGTTCCCCAAGACTGTGATTTTTTATTCTTAGTTATGGAACTGTTGCTCTTTGAAGAAACCAGATGTTTTGAATCTAAGGGATTTCGAAGTATTAGGGTGGATGATTGGTTGTTGCTAAAGTTGCTGCTTCATGACTAATCAGAGGAAAAGAGACAATCTTCCTTTATGAATCAAGGATATAAATCCCTTTATATGTAGTCATTTCTGGTTCCCTATTTATTAAGTAATAATTAGTGAAATTAGTAAATTAGTTACAAAGATAATAAAATAAAGCATTTTGATAAAGTGCTAAAAAACAAACATTCACTGTCTAAATAAAAACATTCAAAGAGTTACCAGCAAGTATCCTTAGAAAATTAAGAAGACTATGTTATATTTCATATTCTTTTTGGGAAACAAATCTGAATAAGGTTGCAGAGAGCAGGGCATATAGACTCCTTTGGCTCTATTTCATGTAAACACTTGCTTATTATATGCATGAGTGAAAATACATTACAACAGATATCTGGGACAAATATCAAATAAACTTCTCTGTTCTTATTGAAAAGTGTTTAAAAATTAGAGTTTTGGAATACCTTTTTAAAAAAGTCTTATTAGAGGGGCGCCTGGGTGGCGCAGTCGGTTAAGCGTCCGACTTCAGCCAGGTCACGATCTCGCGGTCCGTGAATTCGAGCCCCGCGTCAGGCTCTGGGCTGATGGCTCGGAGCCTGGAGCCTGTTTCCGATTCTGTGTCTCCCTCTCTCTCTGCCCCTCCCCCGTTCATGCTCTGTCTCTCTCTGTCCCAAAAATAAATAAAAACGTTGAAAAAAAAATAAAAAAAAAAAAGTCTTATTAGAGAATTGCCTATTATTTTATTATCAAAATTAAGTGAAATATTAGGTTTGTTATTTTTTGTTGTTGTTCTGTGGAATTGCTTTCATGAATAAATACTTTCAGGGAAATTTTCTTGCTACTAAAAATGAAAAATAACATACCAGAAACATATAAACTTAGAACCACGCATACATATGTTTTTTAATTTATGGAATCAAACTCTTTGAGCTGGAAAGATCTTAACCCATTTCACCTAATCATTTTTAGAGATAATGAAATAAGGCCCAGTTTAAATGACTTGTAAGAATATTGGCAGAGCAGAAATAATATAACTATTTTAAAATAAGTCATTGTGAGCAGTACCTATTTAAAGCCATAAAATTAATTCATGTATACATGACAGTAAAGTTTTAAAATTGATAACTTTCCTATGAGCATATCAACAGGATGTTTAGAGAAATAATATTAGATGACAAAAGTGGCATCACTTCAGATTCTACACATTTTAAAAGAATAATAAGGGAAAGTTATGACCAAAGGTATTGAAAAAATTGAAATGGAAATTGAAATTCAGTGCTGGAATTGAAATGCACACCTTATAGATAAAGAAGATGTATATATGTACAATGAAATATTACTCAGTCATCAGAAAGAATGAAATCTAGCCATTTGTAAGAAGTGGATGGAGCTGGTGTGTATTACACTGAGGTAAATAAGTCACAGAAAGACAAACACCAATGATTTCATTAATGGGTGGAATTTAAGAAACAAAACAGAAGAACATATGGGAAGGGAGGAAAAAAGAGAGAGGGAAACAAACCATAAGAGACAGTTATGTTGGAGAACAAACTGAGGGTTGATGGAGGGAGATGAGTGGGAGAAGGGCTGGATGGGTAGTGGATATTAAGGAGGGTACTTTTAATGAGCACTGGGTGTTGTGTGTAAGTGATTACTCAAACCAATAATGCACTGTATGCTAACTAACTAGAAATTAAATAACAATTTGAAAAGAAAAAAAATCACAATGGTATTGGATAGATCCATAGCAACATTGAATGCCATATCACAATGGAGTGATGTCTTCAAATTACTGAGGAAGCATTCTTTCCAAGCCAAATCATCAATCAAATGTAAGTATCAAATAAAGACATTTGCAAACATACAGTGTCTCAAAAAATGTACCTTCTATACACCATTTTTTAAAGAAGCTATTACAAAACAAAGGAACAAACAAATAAACAAAAATGGAAGACCCTGGGTTGAAGGTGCATGATATATGCACAGCCGAGAAGTGAAAGTAAATCCTGGGCTGATAGCTGTTCAAAAATCCTAGAACATGTCTAATTTAAACAGCAGGAGAAAAGAAGCCTCCATTAAGATGTCTTTCAGGGAAAAAGAACTATTAATCATTTTCAGAGAGGTTTAACAATTCTTTGGAGGGTATAGGAAGGGCAATGAAAATGAAGCAAATGACTACTAATCAGCCTTCTAAAGATATTTGATTTATTAATTTGTGTATGCATATTGCTTTCATACAACATTAACTTTAAAATACTCGCACAAGAATGCAAAATGCAAAGATATCATTATATCACTGTATGTTATATCACAAAATTAAAAATAATCTAAATGTCCATCAGTAGGAGTATGATTATATTATGGTACTGCCAAATGAGAGATTACTATGTATCCTTTAAGAAGGAGAGAGAATCTGGATGTGTACTAAATGAGAGCTAGATATATGTTTAAAGGGGAAGAAGGGAACAGGTTCAAAACTTGGCTCCATAATGTGATCCTGTTTTTTAAAGTAAAAAAAATTCTTCTAAATATATATTACCTTTAGACATTGAAAAACAAAAAATTGGGGAACTTTGGATTTTTACTTCCTAATTAAATTTTTTTGTATTGAATTGTTTATAATGAGGATGGCCTTTGTGTACTCACAAAAATCAACACAGATGAATTTTTACGAAGATTACTTTTGAGCATAGAAGTCAATTTTTCCATACTTTCATTTAACAAAATTCACTCATCAAACTATTGTGTTTGGTATTGGAGAGACAGAGATGAATAAAATATATTTTCTGTATTTAATTAAAAAAACAAAATGGACACCTTAAAAGACAAAAACTACCAAAGTCCATTCAAGAAAAGTAGATAACCTGGATTGCCCTATATCTATGAAGATGAATGGATGTATATTTTTAAATGTTCCACAAAGAAAACCCCAGGTCCACATTGCTCCACTAGAGAATTCTAAGAAGTTATAAAAGAAATAATAATAATTTTATATCAAACACTTGAAGAAAATTGAAGAAGATCAAATACTTTCCAACTAATTCTGTGGGGTCAACATTAATATCAGAATCGGATAAAGCCATTAGAGGAAATAAAACTGTAGACTAATATATCTCATGAATGTAGAAGCAAAACTTTTTAACAAAATTTTAACAAATTGAGTCCAATAATATATAAAAATGTTAATATATCATGACCAAGTAGATTCCAAAAATACAAGACTGGCTAACCATTCACAAATCAATCAGTGTAATTCACCATATTTATAAACTATAGAAGCAAAACCACATATTCATTTCAGTAGATGCAGGAAAAAAATTTAATAAAATCTAACATCCATTCCTGATTAAAAAAAAACAAAAAACAAAACAAAACAAAAAAACCTCTCTGACAACTGGAAATAGAAAAGAACTACTTCAACTTGATAAGGGAATCTACAAAAAACCTATCACTAACATCATACTTAATGGTGAAACAATGAATTTCCCCCCCCTGAGATTATAAGTCAAGGGTGTCTGCTATCATTACTTATACTGAACATTGTGCTCAATGTTCTAACCAATGCAATAAAGCAAGAAAAGAAATGGAAGGTATCTGGATTAGAAAGAGGTAAAACTATATTTATTTGAAAACAACATGGTTATCTACATAGAAAATCTGATAGATCTACCAAAAAAGAAATGCATTAGAACTAATAAGTGACTTTAGTAAGTTACAGGACACAAGATTAATATACAAAAATGAATTGTATCTTTACATAGTAGCAATGAACAATCAGAAATTGGGCAGAATAGGAGGACTGTAGGCTCACCTCATCTCATGGATACAACTAGATAACTATCAAATCATCCTAAATATCCCAGAAATTGCCCTGAAGACTGGCAGAACAAACTCCACAGCTAAAGGTAGAGAAAAAGCCACATCAAAGAAAGTAGGAAGTGTGGAGACATTACTTGGGAGACAGACAGATTGGCTGCTGCACTGGGAAGGGAGCCATAGTTGCAGAGAAGAGTGAGAAACAGTCCAGCACAGAGGGGAGCACACAGGGAAAACAAATCCTCATAGCAATTGGCTTGGAAAGGGAAAGAGCCTGAATTTCATGAGTTCTTGCAACCAGTGGGGTATAAAGCCTGGACTTTTAAATGTCACTGGCTTGGCTCTGAGAGAGCTTGAGCAATATTGGGGCTGCTCTTGGAGAGAAGGTAGGCAAACAACCTACAAATATATAGCATGGAAAACAATGATCTGAAGAGCACCTGAGGCACACATTGGGGAGGTTATTTACTCATTTTGGAGTGTGTCCCAGAGAGACTGCATTTAGGGAGAGACCCCTCTGAGAAAAAAGGAACTGACTGGCACCATTTTGTGCCCCTGGCACTAGGCATAAGCACAAGGCCAGCTGCAGGAAGAGCTCAGGGGCAACATTCACTATCTAACTTGTTCACACCGAGCCAACCCCCACCCTATGCTCTGGTGGAACCACCGCTCCCAGTCACATTGGCCTTAGTCCCAGCACAGTGGGCCCATTCTCCCAGAACACTGGCCCAAACCCCAGCCAATACCACATTTCCCCACACAAGAGTTTTGCAGAGCCTCAGTTCCTGCCATGGTGGCAACAGGTTTTATTTCACAAACAGACAAGAGCACATCTGGTTACAATGTACCACATTCAGACCAGAGACCAAACATGCCCACAGCATTCAAAGAAAGCCTCTGCAGACAACTGGCCTGAAGGACAAAGTGTCCAGGACAAAACATGAGAGTACATGCTGCCTACATTGGAAATAGTCCCAGAAGAGCCAGGCCTTGGGAAACATGAGACATTACATGGCAGGGCACTCCAGGACCTCTTCTTTATAAGGCCATTATCCTCAAGAACAGGAGACATACCTGACTTTTCCTAACATAGAGAAACAGGCACAGACTTACACAAAATGAGAAGACAGAAAATATATCCCAAATGAAAGAACAGGACAAGGCAATGGCCAGAGACCTAAGCAAAACATAAAAGTAACATGCATGATAGAGAATTTAAAATAATGGATCATAAGGATACTCACTGGAATTGAGAAAAGAGTGGAAGACACTCTTTCTTGACACAGAGATAAGGAATAACATAGTATAGATAAAGGGCTCAATAAATGAGATGAGAAACATGCTTGATGGAATGAACAGCAGGCTGGAAGAGTAGAGGAATGAATTAGAGACCTAGAAGAGAGTAATGGAAAGTAATGGAACTGAACAAAAGAGAGGAAAAAGAATTATACAAAACAAGAATAGACTTAAGGAACTCAGTGATTCCATCAACTGTAATACCATTCTTATTATAGGAGTCACAGAAGAAGAAAAGACAGAAAATAGGGCAGAAAATTTATTTGAAGAAATAATAGCTGTAACTTCTTTAATCTGGGGAAGGAAGCAGATGTTCAGATCCAGAAGGCACAGAGAATTCCCATCAAAATCAACAAAAGCAGGCCCACACCAAGACATATTGTAATTAAATTGTCAAAGTATGGTAATAAAAAATTCTAAAGGCAGCAAGACAAAAGAAAACAGTAACTTAAAAGGGAAACCCCAGAAGGCCAGCAGGAGATTTTTCAGCAAAAACTTTATGAGCCAGAAGGGAGTTGCATAATATATTTAAAGTTCTGGGTGGCTCAGTCGGTTGAGCCTCTGACTTTGGCTCAGGTCATGATCTCACGGTTTGTGAGTTCGAGCCCCGCGTTGGACTCTGTGCTGACAGCTCAGAGCCTGGAGTCTGCTTTGGATTCTGGGTCTCCCTCTCTCTCTGACCCTCCCCCATTCATGCTCTGTCTCTGTCTCAAAAATAAATAAATATTTAAAACAAAATTAAAGTGCTTAATAGTAAAACTCTGCAGCCAAGAATACTCTATCCAATATGATTATCATTCGGAATAGAAGTAGAGCTACAGAGTTTCCTCTGAGAAGTAGAGCTACAGAAACTAAAGGAGTTCATGACCACTAAGCCAGCCCTGGAAGAAGTAGTAAAGGGGACTCTTTAAATCAAGAGACCAGAAGTGACAGGATAAGGTGTGAAACATAAAAGCAGTAAAAATGAATATTTCTGTGAAAAACCAGTCAAGGAACTCACAAAATAAAAGGATGTAAAATATGAGAACATATACCTAAACATGTTGGAAGCAGAGGAGTAAGGAATGGATTGCAACTTAAACAACCATCAACTTAATATAGACTGCTGTGTGCAAAAGAGGTTATATACAAACCTAATGGTAACCATATATCAAAACCCCCTAATCTGCAAAGAATAAAGAGAAAGAAATTCAAATATATCACTAAAGAAAATCTACTAAACATGAGAGAAAGACAATAAAGGATCAGAGAAAATCTTTGGAAACAACCGCAAACAAATAATAAGATGGCAATAAATACATATCTATCAATAATTACGTTGAATGTAGCCAGAGTAAATGTTACAATCAAAAGACATAGAGTGACAGAATGGATTAAAAAAAAACAAGACCCATCTGTATGCTGCCTATAAGAGACTCATTTTAGACATAAATACAGCGGCAGATTGAAATGAGGGGATGAAGAAATACCTATCATGCACATGGATGTCAAAATAAGGCTGGAGTACTAATACATATATTGGACAAAATATACTTTAAAACAAAGACTATAACAAGAAGCAAAGAAGGACACTATGTATAATAATAAAGGGGACAATCCAACAAAAAGATATCATAATTGTAAATATTAATCCAATATAGGAGCACACAAATACATGGAACAGTTAATAACAAACATAAAGGAACTAACTGATAATAATAGTAGGTGACTTTAACACCCTACTTAAATCAGTGGACAGACCATCTAAACAGAACATCAAGAAGGAAACAATGGCTTTGCATGATACACTGGATCAGATCGGTTTAACAGATATATTCAGAACATTTCATCCTAAAAAAAGCAGAATACAATGTTCTTTTCATGTGCATATGGAACAGTCTCCAGAATAGATCATGTATTAGCCCACAAAGCCAGCCTCAACAAATTCAAGATAGAAATCATGCCATGCATATTTTATGACCACAATGCTATGACCACAAATACATGGAGGTTAAATAACATGCTACTCAACAATGAATGAGTGAACTAGGAATTAAAAGAAAAAATTAAAAAAAGCACATGGTAACAAATGAAAATGAAAACACAATGGTCCAACACCTGTGGGATGCAGCAAAAGCAGTTCTAAGAGGGAAGTTTATAGCAATACAGGTCTACCTCAAGAAGCAAGAAAAATCTCAAATAACAACCTTGCACCTAAAGGTGCCGGCAGGGGGCTGGGGGACTAAAACCAGTGGAAGGAAAGAAATAATCAAAAACTCCCAAACAAAAGTCCAGAACCAAACTGCATCTCAGGTGAATTCTACCAAACATTTACAGAAGAGTTCATATCTATTTTCAAACTATTCCAAAAATAGAAGGGTAAGGAAAACTTCCAAATTATTCTATAAGGCCAGCAATACCCTGATACCAAAACCAGATAAAGACACCATGGGGCAGGGGCGGGGTGGAGGAAGAGGACTACAAGCCAATACTCTGATGAACAGAGATGCAAAAATCTTCAGTAAAATACTAGCAAGCCAAATCCAACAATAGATTTTAAAAAATCATTAACCACAATCAAGTGGGATTTATTCCTGGGATGCAAGGGTGGTTCAATATTCACAAATCAATCAGTGTGATGCATCACATCAATAAGAAAAAGGACAAAAGGGGCGCCTGGGTGGCGCAGTCGGTTAAGCGTCCGACTTCAGCCAGGTCACGATCTCGCGGTCCGGGAGTTCGAGCCCTGCGTCGGGCTCTGGGCTGATGGCTCAGAGCCTGGAGCCTGTTTCCGATTCTGTGTCTCCCTCTCTCTCTGCCCCTCCCCCGTTCATGCTCTGTCTCTCTCTGTCCCAAAAATAAATAAACGTTGAAAAAAAAAATTAAAAAAAAAAAAAAAGAAAAAGGACAAAAGAGATGATCATTTCAGTAGATGTAGAAAAAGCATTTGATAAAGTATAATATCCATTCATGATAACTCACCAAATTAGGTTTAGAAGGACCTATACCTCCACATAATAAAGACCAAATATGAAAAACCCACAGCTAACATCATCCTTAATGGGGAAAAACTGAAAGCTTTTCCGCTGAGGTCAGGAATAAGACAAGGATGTTTATGCTCACCATTTTTATTCAGCAGTCCTGGAAGTCCTCGCCACAGCAATGAGACAACAAAAACAAAAGGAATCCAAATGGGTAAGGAAGAAGCTTTTTCACTATTTGTAGATGACATGATACTATATATAGAAAATCTTAAAGACTCCACCAAAAAAACTGCTTGATTTGATAAATGAATTCAACAAAGTTGAAGGAAACAAAAGCAATGTACAGAAATCTCTCACATTTCTGTACACCAATAATAAAGCAGCAGAAAGAGAAATTAAGAAAGCAATGCCATTTACAATTGCATAAAAAATAATAAGATACCTAGGAATGTACCTAACCAAAGAGGTAAAAGACCTGTACTCTGAAAACTATTAAATACTGATGAAAGAAACACAAGGAAATGACACAATGAAATGACACAAGGAAATGGAAAGACATTCCATTTTCATGGATTGGAAGAATATTGTTAAAATGTCTACAATACCCAAAGCAGTCTACACACTTAATGGAATTCCTGTCAAAGTTCCAGCAGTGTTTTTTACAGAACTGGAACAACTTGTGTGGAACCATGGAAGACCCCTGAATAATGAAAGCAATCTTAAAAAAGAAAAGCAAAGCTGAGGCATGACAATCCCAGACTTCAAGTTATATTATAAAGTTGTAGTAAAAAAACAGTATGGCACTGACACCAAAGTAGACACATAGATCAATGGAACAGAGTAGAAACCTAGGAATAAACCCACAACTATATGGTCCATTAATCTTCAACAAAGCAGGAAATAATACCCAACAGAAAAAAGACCCTGTTTAAAAAATGATGTTGGGAAAACGGGGCAGCAAATGCAAAAGCAAGAAACTAGTCCATTTTCTTACACCATACACAAAAGTAAGGTCAAAATGGATTAAAGACCTAAATGTGAGACAGGAAACCATTAAAATTCTAGAGGAGAGTGCAGGCAGTAACCTTTTTGACATCAGTCGTAGCAACATTTTTCTGGATGTGTCTACTAAGGCAAAGGGAACAAAAGCAAAAATAAACCATTGGTACTACATCAAAATAAAAAGCGTCTGCACAGCAAAGGAAGCCATCAGTAATACTAAATGGCATCCTATGGAATGGGAGAATTTTTTGCAAATGACATATATGATAAAGTGTTAGTATCCAAAATATATAAAGAACTTATACACCTCACACCCAAAAAACAAATAACTCAATTAAAAAATGGGCAGAAGACATGAGTAGATATTTCTTCAGGGAAGACCTACAGATGACCAACAGACACATGAAAATATGTTCATCATCACTTACCATCAGGGAAATGCAAATCAAAACTACAATGAGGTATCACTTCACACCTGTTAGAATTACTAAAATCAACAACCCAAGAAACACAGTTGTTGGTGAGGGTGTGGAGAAAAAAGGAACACCCGTGCACTGTTGGTGGGAATGCAAACTGGTGCAGCCACTGTGGAAAACAGTATACAGGTTCTTCAATAAGTTGAAGATAGAAGTAGCCTATGATCCAGCAATTGAACTATTGTGTATTTACCCAAAGAATACAAAAACGGTAAATTCAGAGGGAATACATGCACTCTTATGTTTATAGCAACATTATTTATAATAGCCAAGATATGGAAGTAGCCCAAGTGTCCATTGATTGATGAATGGATAAAGAAGAAGTGGTGTATATAGCAATGGGATGTTATTAAGCCATAAAAAGGATGAAAATTTGACATTTGCAACAACATGGATGGAGCTAGAGAGTATAATGCTAAGCAAAATAAATCAGTCAGAGAAAGACAAATGCCATACCATTTTACTCATATGTGGAATTTAAGAAACAAAACAAATGTGCAAAGGGAAGAAAAAAAGAGAGACAAATCAAGTAACAGACTCTTGATTATGGAGAAAAAACTGATAGCTACCAGACGGGAGGAGGGTGGGAAAATAAGTTAAATAGGTGATGAAATTTAAGGGGTACACTTGGTGTGATGAGCACAGGGTGATATGTGGAATTGTTGAATCACTATGTTGTACACCAGAGACTAGTAGAACACTGTATGTTAACTAACTGGGATTAAAATAAAAACAGATAATAAAAAAAAAAAAAGTAAAGTATAAGTTGTGAAGTAAAAAAATATGAAACCATTAGGAATAAATCTGACAAAAGATGTGAAGACCTATATAATGAAAACAAAAACGATGTTGAGAGAAATTAAGGAATATCTAAATAAATGGAGAGCTATGCTGTGTTCATAGATTTAAAAACTCAATATTGTCAAAATTCTTTGAATTGTCAAGTCTATAGATTCAGTTGAGTCCCAGCGAGCATTTTTTGTTAAGATTGGTGAGTTGATTCTAAATCCATATAGAAATTTAATGGACTTAGAATGGCCAAAACAACATTGAAAAAAGAACATTTTGGAAACTCACATTACCTGATTTTAAGACTTCTAAATTACAGCAATCAATGGGATATTATAGAGTCTATGAAGAGACCCATATTCATATGCTTGTTTTTAGACAAAGATACAAAGTATGATTCATGAATGGTGCTATAACCACTGGATATCCATTAAATTTTATTCTTACCTCATGCTAAAGACAAAATTAATTTAAACATGGACCATAGATCTAATCATAAAACTTAAAATTACAGAAGTTTAGGGAAAAAGCATAGGAGACCATAACTGTGACCCTGGGTCACAAAGACTTTTTAGAAATGATACCAAATGCATGATTCATAAGAGAAAATAGATAAAATGCAGTCCAGAATTAAAACATCTACTCTTAACACATTATTAAGAAAATAACAGAAGTCACAGGCTGGGAGAATATGTTTGTAAATGATATATGTGATAAAAGGTTTGTATCCAGAATATATAAAGAATTTTAAAACTCAGTAGTAAGAAGAACATGACCCCCCCAAAATGGGTCAAAAGATTTGAATAGTTCGCCAAAGAAGATATACAGATTTCAGATTTCAAATAATTTGAAATTTATTAGTCTCCAGGGAAATACACAAATCTCAGTATCGTTAGTCATCAGAAAAGTAATAAGATTAAAGCCACAAAGAGATATTACTACACATCTATTGGAGTGCTTAAAATTAAAAGGTTGGCCATACCAGGAATTGGCAAGGAGTTGGGGGAACTGGAGCTTTCATTTACCATTAGTGGAGATATAAAATGATATAATTTCACATTTTGGATGCTCTTAACAATTTCTTTAAAAGTTAAATATATACTTATCATGTATATTTCTAAGCACTTACCCCCCCAAAATTAAAACCTACCTCCATCCAAAGACTTGCATGTGTATGTTCATCTTAGCTTTATTTGCAGTAGGCAAAATCTGGAAACAAACCAAATTCTATCAACAGGTGAATGGATAAACAAACTGTGGTATGTCCATGTAATAAACACTATACAGCAAGGAAAGGGGGTAAACTATTGATACATGCAGCCATGCGGATTAATTTCAAAATAATTATGCTGAGTGAAGGAAGTCAGACCATAGAAAACTGTACTGTATGGTGCTAATCTAAAATTCTAAAATATGAAAACTATAATGATAAAGGAGATAAGTAGTTACTTGGGGATGAGAGGTACAAGAAGGGATAGGATGCAGGAATTACAAAGTTTGTGAGGAAATTTTTCAGGGGTGATAGATAAGTTTATTGTCTTGATTGTGATAATAGTTTCACAGATATATTCGTATCAGAACATCAAAGTGTAGTCTTTCAGTATATGCAGTTATTGTGTGTCAATTATGCTTAATAAAGCTACTTTAAAAATATATCAAACATTCTGTAACCATTATTTTTAAATTTAGAACTAGCCTTTTTTTCTTATTCATTTGGAACTCTGTGTTTTTAAAAGAAAATCTTTTCTGGGGCACCTGGGTGGCTCAGTCAGTTAAGTAGCTAACTCTTGATTTCTGCTCAGGTCATGATCTCACAGTCATGAGATCAAGTCCCACGTTGAGCTCCTTGCTAAGCATGGAGCCTGCTTAAGATTTTCTCTTTCTCTAGCGCGCTCTCTCTCTCTCTCTCTCTGTCTCTGTTTCTGCCCCTCCCCCCTGCTCGCCTCTCTATCTCTCAAAAAAAAATGTTAATTAAAAAAAAATAAAAAATCTTTTCCAGTCGAATGCTGACTCTGACTGCCTTGGTTTATTTTTCTCTTCATTGAGCAAACAGCAGAAGTAGATTCCCCACCTTAAAAAATTAATATCATCGGGGCGCCTGGGTGGCTTGGTCGGTTAAGCGTCCGACTTCGGCTCAGGTCATGATCTCACGGTCCGTGAGTTCGAGCCCCGTGTCGGGCTCTGTGCTGACAGCTGAGAGCCTGGAGCCTGTTTCAGATTCTGTGTCTCCCTCTCTCTCTGCCCCTCCCCTGTTCATGCTCTGTCTCTCTCTGTCTCAAGAATAAATGAACGTTAAAAAAAAATTTTTTTTTAATTAATATCATCTAATTCTAAGAATAGAATCATCTAATATGTATATATAAATTGGTATATTAAGTTTAATATATTAAAATGATTAAAGATATGAGGGGAAAAACAAAGTTCAAGACACTGAAAATTTTAAAAATAGGTAGTGCTACAGGCTGTATTTTGTTTTCTCAAGAGTCATATATTGAAGTCCTATCCCCCAATACTTCACAGTATGATTGTATATGGAGGTGAGTCTTTAAAAAGGTTAATTAAGTTAAAATGAGGTTATTTGAATGGTCTCTACTCCAATATGACTGATGCCTTTATAAGAAGAAGAAATTAGGACATACACACACAGGGCAAAGACTATGTGAGGACACAAGGAGAAGATGGCCACTAACAAGCCAAAGATAGAGGCCTTAACCAGAAACCAGCCCTATTGGCACCATGCTCTTAGATTTCTAGACTCCAGAATTGTGAGAAAATTCATTAATTGAAGTTACTCAGGCTCTGATATTTGTAATGGTAGCCTTAGCAAAGTAACACAAGTAGGATGAAAAAAAGTTAAATAAAACATCTAGAAATTAAATAAATAGATCCTAAATTTATAACCTCATAGGAGATCTTTAACAGCAGTTGACACAGATTCTTTTTTCTTTGTAAAGAGGAAATTAGTAATATGGACATAGAACTGAGGAGTTCATCTGGATTTAAAAATACAAGGGAGTTAAGGTTCACGGAAGATTGAATGAGAAGGTCCAACCTACCTCTAATATGAGTTCCTAAAGAAAGCTCTAGAGAAAATGAGAAAGAGAACAATAAATGAAAATATAGTAGTAGAGAACTTTTCAGAGTTGATTAAATACATAAATCTATATTCTAGAAGTTTAAATCATAGTCAAAATAAAAATATATCCATACCTAGATTTGTGGGCTTGACATAAAGAACACAATAGATAAAGAGAAGATTTTTAAAGCCATCAGAAAAGGAAAGATGGATTATTTACAAAGAAAAAACAGGCTAATAGCAGACTATATAGCAGCAACAATAAATCAGAATTTGGTAAGATATTAAAACTGCTATGAGAATGTGTTATAATTATTTTAAAAATAGTAAAACGGAAAATCATTGAAGAGTAATAACCTAGAGCAACAATGTCCAATGGCAATACAATATGTCATATATATAATTTAAAATTATCTAGGAGCCACATTTTAAAAGGTTAAAAAAGAAATAGATGAAGTTAATTTTAATATATTTTGTTTTATCCAATATATTAAACTGTTCTAATATGTAACCAATATAAAAATATTAATAAGATATACACTTTTTTATACTAATGTAAAATCTATTTTACACTCACAGCCCATCTGAATTCAGACTCTAAATTTCATCCAAAATATTTAGGTTTTATACAATGATAAAAAAAATTTGTATACTCAAGTTGTTGTGAGCATACTTTTATTTGTTTGTTTGAAATTTATTTACTTTTGAGAGAGAGAAAATAGGGGAGGGGCAGAGAGAGAAAATCCCATGCAGGCTCAGCATTGTCATCAGAGAGCCCAACATAGGTCTGACTTCACGACTGTGAGATCATGACCTGAGCCTAAATCAAGAGTTGGATGCTTAAGTAAGGGAGCCACCCAGGGGCCCTGCAAGCATACTTTTTAAAGTTTCCCAGTAAATGATTAAATATTCATTTTAAAATTTAAATATAATGTAAAATTTAGTTCCTCAGTTATGCTAATCATATTTCTACTTCTTTAAAGCCGTATGTGGCTAATGGCTACTGTACTAGAATGTGCAGATAGAATTTAATGTCCTCCTAAACTGTAGTTGAAGAAACAGGTCAAAACAAAAGCATTTTCACATAAAAACTGAATATTTACCATCAACAAAACATCACTGAGGAAACTATTAAAAGATGTATCTCAGGAAGAAGGCAATGTAGCCCAAAAGGAAGAAGAACACTTCCAGAAGGAATGATAAGCAGAATAATTCATTAACTTGACAGTAACTCTAAATAGGCATTGGCTATATTAAAACATGAATAATAATGATGTCAAATTTAAAATTGTCAATTAAATAATGACATTTAGACTAGGATAGATGATAGAAGGCAAAACAGTTTAAGAGTTTGACTTATGAGAATGGTAGGTTTATTGACCATTTTTAGACCTTGCATAATCAAATATCCTTAAGATTTTGAAGGATAATCACAAAACAAAAAGAAATGTAAAACTTCCAATATGGTAGAACCTCATGCATGAGAAGGGAGACAAAGCACTGAACTTCAAACTGATTTCCTGGTTTTGTAAACCTTTGCAGGAAATATAGAAAGTTCTTATGGATTAAAAGCCTTTGAGTAAATCTTTGTATAGTCTGTGCAGCTTTTAAAAGACCAAATCCTAACTAGTCTCTTTATATTACATTCCTAATTATCTACAATCATAATTTTCTTGATTAACAGGGTGTATCAGTTGTCTTGACAAGCTACATCTTGCCTTGCCTTTTTAAAGCCACAATGAACAGGTCCTTCAAGTTAAATGTGTTGGAGCCAGACAACATTACCCCATTTTCTCCCTGGAAACAAACTATAAAACGTGAAATTAATATCTAGCATTCTTAAAATGAATAATGTCCCTTGCTTAACAAGTGTAACCACCCCCCACCCCCAGAAAATACACAGTCAATACACTGTTTTGATTTGGAATTTTTTTGGCTCTAGATGTGACAGACTATTTTATAAACTTAAAGTCATACAGGGCGCCTGGGTGGCTCAGTAGGTTGAGCCTCCGACTTCGGCTCAGGTAATGATCTTGTGGTCAGGTTCTGTGCTGACAGCTCAGAGCCTGGAGCCTGCTTTGTATTCTGTCTCCCTCTCTGCCCCTCCCCCACTCTTCTCGCGCGCACTCTCTCTGTCTCTGTTTGTCTCTCTCCCTCTCTCTCAAAAATAAACAAACATTAAAAAAAAAACGCTTAAAGTCATACATTTATGAAGGAAAGTTGCTACAGATCATGCTTTCTAGCCTCATCCTAGGCTGATAAATACGATTTTACTCACCATATATATTGTTTAAATTTTATAGTTACAGGATTTAAAAAAATATACATTGAGGTATAATATATATAGTAAAGAGCGCTATTCTTTTTCTTTTTTGTAACTGGATGTTTGTACCTCTTAATCGGCTTCACAAGAACATTATTGTTAATTGTACAGCCTGATGAATTTTATGAAAGTACACACCCATGTAACAACCACCCAGATCAAGATATAGAACATTTCCAGGACCTGATAACGTCTCCCTCATTCTTTCCTAGTCAATTATTTTTTTATAATGTTTATTTATTTTTGAGAGAGAGAAGGATCATGTGCAGGGGAGGGGCAGAGAGGAAGACACAGAATCCAAAGCAGGCTCCAGGTTCCAGTGGACAGCAGAGTCCAATGCGGGGCTCAAACCCACCAACCAGGAGATCACGACCTGAGCAGAAGGGGGATGCTTAACCGACTGAGCCGCCCAGGCGCCGCAGCCCTTTCTTTTTGAGTGTAGTTAACATACAATATTATATTAGTTTCAGGTATATAGCATGGTGATTCAACTTCTCTATATGTTATGCTATGCTCAACACAAATGTAGCTACCACCTGTTGCCATACAACACTCTTACAATGTTATTAAGTATACTGTGCTTTTTATTCCCATGACTTACTCATTCCATAACTGGAAGCCTGTATTTCCCACTTCCCATCACTAATTTGCCCACCCTCCACCTCCCTCCCTTCTGGCAGGCATCAGTTTATTCTCTGTATTTATAGATCTGATTCTGATTTTTTGTTTCTTTATTTGTTTTTTAGTTTTCATATATGACTGAAGTGATATGGTATGTGTCTTTCTTTTTCTGACATATTTCACTTAGCATAATACCCTCTAGGTCATGTTGTCACTAATGGCAAGATCTCATCCGTTTTGTGGCTGGGTAATATTCTGGGGTGTGTGTGTGTGTGTGTGTGCGCGCGCGCGCGTGCACGCGCGCACCGCATTTCCTTATCCATTTGTCTATCAGTGGTCACTTATGTTACTTCCATATCTTGGTTATTATAAATAATGCTACAGTAGACAGAGGAGTGCCTGTATCTTTTTGAATTAGTGTGTTCATTTTCTTTAGCTAAGTACCCAGTAGTGGAATTACTGGATCATATAGTGTTTCTATTTTTAATATTTTGAGGAACCTCCATACTATTCTCCACAGTGGCTGCACCAATTTACATTTCCACCAGTAATGCGTGGGGGGTTCCTTTTCTCCACATCATCCCAACGCTTGTTATTTCTTGTATTTTTTAACCATTCTGACAGGTGCAAGATGCTATCTTGCTGTAATTTTGATTTGCATTTCCCTGCTGGTTAGTGATGTTGACCATGTTTTCATTTATGTGTTGGCCATCTGTATTTAGAAAATGTCTTTTCAGGTCGTCTGTCCATTTTGTAATAAGATTGTTTGGGTTTTTTTGGTGTTTAGTTGTATAATTTCTTTTTATATTTTGGATATTAACTTGTTATTGGTTATATCATTTGCAAATATCTTCTTTTCAGTAGGCTGGCTTTTTATTTGTTGATGGCTTCCTTTTCTATGCAAAACCTTTTTATTTTGATGTAGTCCCAAGAGTTTATTTTTGCTTTTGTTTCCCTTACCTTAGAAAATATACTTAGAAAAATGTTGCTACAGCTATGTCAAAGAAATTTTTCCCTGTGTTCTCTCTAGGATTTTTATGGTTCGGGTCTCAATCCATTTTGAATTTATTTTTGTGTATGGTGTAAGAAAGGTTTCTTCTTTTGCATGTAGCTGTCCAGTTATCCCAGCACCATTTGTTGAGGAGAGTCTTTTCCCAATTATTATATTCTTGCCTTCTTTGTTGTATTTTAATTGGGCATGTAAGTATGGGTTTATTTCTTTTCCTAGATAATTCTTGGTTACCAAGAGTAATCATTATTATAGCATGTTACATAGATAGATTTTGCCTGAATTTAAACATCATACAAATAGAATCATACAATGTAAATTAAACTCTTTTCTATCTGATTTCTTTTAGTCAACATTTGAGATTTAACGTTCTGTAACTAAGCTTTTTAAAGAAAGCATTCTACAATTAATTCTCTATTCCTGTTCTCAAATATAGAAATTAAAAAGGGGCTTTATGTCTTGTATCATTTAGTAACAGGTTAAGATTTTTACCTTCTCAGGGTGATGTGTATCAGTCATTCTTTACGTTTCCACAAGAAATGTTTCCTTTTGGAAATGGAACTGTTTACCATTCAAACATGCCTCCTTTTCCCTTTTCTCTTTGAGAAGGAAAAGTTCTTGAAAATATAAATAGGGAGGTTATATCTGAGGAGCAGCAGAGAATGGCATTAGTAAATACAAAAATATTTTTCATAAATAGCTTCAGATCATGGTTATGTGGAATCATGTCATCATAATTAAAGCCAGTTTCTCTCTGGAAAACTATATATTTCCTTCTTCTAGAAACCGAAAATATGCAGTAATCTTCATTGACCTTTTCATCCAGTTCTCCAGAGATAAAATAAATGCTAGTCACCCTTGATATTATTAGTTTTCCAGTCTTTGTATAAATTACAAGTCCTCGAAAGCAATTACAAGTTGCTGAGTTCATTCTTGAAAATGTGTAATCTTTTTTCCCCTGGTTTTATGCAGATAGCCGGAGTAGAAGAAGATGTTTTTTAGGAACTTGGAACTTTGTGTTGGGGGGAGAAAAAGTAAAACCTGCTATCTTATAATGGCCTTTACTATAAAATTCATTTCTGTTGCTAATTCCCTCCGTTATACTTTAATTTGGCAAAATATAATGCAGCTACTGTGTGATCTACAGAGACTGTCATGAAGTTGCTGGGTGGCAGTAGAAATGCCACTGCTTCAAGAAGATTAGCACTTGGTTCCAAAATTGTTCAGCGAGCAATATAATCAAGGCTTTAAATAGACTTTACCATTCAAGATGCACATTTTTGCAACTGCTTTTGAATGGAATGGTGAAATAAGATACGATTGATGTATTTCTTAAAAAATTTTTTAACGTTTATTAATTTTTTGAGACAGAGACAGAGCATGAACGGGGGAGGGTCAGAGAGAGAGGGAGACACAGAATCCGAAACAGTCTCCAGGCTCCGAGCTGTCGGCACAGAGCCCGACGCGGGGCTCGAACTCACAGACCTTGAGATCATGACCTAAGCCGAAGTTGGACGCTCAACTGACTAAGCCACCCAGGCGGCCCCGATTGATGTGTTTTAAGAAAGAAACCATTTTCAAGCAAATTTGTCTTTAAGAAGTCTATAGCGTGAAAGATTACATATGTAGGAAATAGTGCTGCTCTTGCCGTTTGGACCCTCCTTCAGGAAATAAAAATTGCTATTAGTCCCAGGATCTTTTGTAGGTACAAGCTGTATGCTTAATGACACATGCATATATCAGACAGGATAGGGGATCAGAGTGCTCACCACAAGGCTTAAGGAGATACAACACAGGTCCTGCGTTTCTAGAAAGTGTTGAAGAAGAAACAATGCATAGGAAGTTCATTTGTAGTTTGCTTTACTTTGGGAACAAGAAAGAAAAAAACAAAAGTTAACTTTATTAGGTGGGTAAGGCAATTTCTTTCTAAATGCACAGTGAGATCTTCAGTTTGATGCCATTTATTCAGCTTCTTCCTCATAAATAGAAAAGAACTATTTAGGTCTCACTTCCAATCTAAAGTTATTTATGACAGCCATTCTGCCTTTCTAACACAAAATGACTTTATTATAATTTGGATAAAATAGTTACTTGGTAACGCTTTCTGATTTGCCATATCTCTACCTCACTTGTGGCATAAAGCGGAAAAAAAAAATTTAAGCATTAGGGTAGAATATAAAGGTATACATACTCCTCTCATGATGTTCTTACTATCAGTTAGTTGACATAAAAATGAGGCAAGCACAAGAAGCAAGTTGATTAAGCCATGATACCATTTTACTGACTCTGTTAAGGGCAGTAGTTCTCATATGTGTGTCGGATCAACTGGTATGGTTATCCGAATCCCCAGGAAGCTTTTAGAAAATACTGTGTAGAATCCTGTGCCCTGTCTCCAGAATCCACACCAAAATCCTATGACTTAGGAGTCAGGAGGCTTGTGTACTTTCTTAATTACCCCAACCCTCCTAAGGCAGATACTTCGTAAATTTGACTTTGTTTCAATATTCCGATTAACAAAACTGACACTTCCTTTGGATCATAGTTGGAAAAAATAACTGAAAATAATAAAGATTGGAGAATAAAATAAAGATCCAGAGTAATCTCTCAGTAAATAATTTAAAGTTCCAAAGAAAACTTTAGTTTTTTTGGAGGATTTTTTTTTCATAATGAAGCTCCAAAATAACCTTTTTTTGGTGACCAGCAAAATGTAAATTGATAAATTATGGTCATAACAGAACAGGGCAGAAGGACACCTTTAAAAGATTGTGGACCTGTAGTATAGAGTTGGAATTGTAAACAAGTTCATTTTTTTCAAGTATCACGATTGTATTATTATGATAGCATTATACTTGATCGCTAAGAAATTCATAGTTCATATCCTTAAATCACTTACATTCTAGAAAAAAAATGTGTAAAAACAGTGTTACAAAAGCATTTTTTTCAGTATTTTGACATATAATTTTTGGATTTGCAGGGGCTTTTTTGTTTTTGTTTTTAATTTTTTAAAAGTTTTTGAGAGAGCATGCAGGCAAGGGAGGGACGGAGGGAGGGAGGGAGACAGAGAGAGAGAGAGAGGGGGAGAGAGAGAGAGGGGGGAGAGAGAGAGAGAGAGAGAGAGAGAGAGAGAGAGAGAGAGAGAGAGAGAATTCCAAATAGGCTCCACACTGTCAGTGCAGAGCCCAACTTGGTGCTCAATCCCACAACCCTGGGATCATGACCTGAACCAAAATCAAAAGTCAGAATCTCAGCCAACTGAGCCACCCAGGCACCCTGGGTATGTAGGTTTTATTGATGAGCATAAAGAAAGTTGGTGGAAAAGGTAAACACCAAAGAAAAATGAAAAAGTAGGAACTTAACATATGAAAAGAATGAAGTGGGCAGCTTCCTCAGAATAAAGAATGAAAGAAGATGTGATAGAAACTGCTACTATTTCTTTCATGCTGTTTGGATCAGGTGGCCTGGAAATTTGCTGAAGAAGAGGGCAAATTCTTAAGACCAGTTTCCTTCTATACATATTGTCTAGCCATATATGCCCTGTTGCCTTTAATAATCGTAACCAATTTAGTTTTACTAATAGATTCTCTACATACCACCTTTGTTAAAATCAGATATCACTGGTGTTTTGTTAACAAGATGCATGATTTGGAATTACCTCAAGAATCTTGCACGTACATAACAAAACAAAACTACTAGAAGTCTAATTGATCAGATGCCCTACCAAGATTCCAGTGGTTGTGGTTTGGATAGGTGGCTTACATGTGTTTAGTGTTTAAAAGCAAAAACGAAAAACGAATGTGTGTACTTGTGTGAGTAAGTGTCATCATTAAGAAATAAAAATGTCTTTTTTTTTCCTCTTCTAATGAAAAAAAACTCATAAAAATACATCAATTAGAGGGCCTGTCTGCATAATTTCATTTTATTGGCATGCTATAAAATTCTGTTACAAATAAAAATTTTTAAAACTGCTGATACCATAGTTGATATGTGTACATTCAAATTAACATCATCTAATAATTCATGTCATACCTTAAGGCAATCAATTTCACATGAGTAGTTTACTCAGGAAGTACAATGTGTATTGATTATAAATTTGGGTTTAAAAATTTTTTTTTAATGTTTATTTATTTTTGAGAGAGACAGAGACAGAATGCAAGTGGATTAGGGACAGAGAGAGAGGGAGACACAGAAGCAGAAGCAGGCTCCAGCCTATGAGCTGTCAGCACAGAGCCTGATGCGGGGCTCAAACTCAAGAGCTGTGAGATCATGACCTGAGCTGAAGTTGGTCGCTCAATCGACTGAGCCACCCAGGCGCCCCTGATTATAAAGTTTTAAACTAGGTTTCCTAAATTTGAGGTCTATGCTAACTAGGAATACCATATAATAAATAAAACATTATAGAAGGTAGATTCCCCCAAGGAACTAAAGAAAAAAATAATATTTTATGATACCTTGTACTTTAAATCATCTCTATTTCTTATGACTTCTAGGTAAGAGATGCCAAAAAATTCCTAAAAATCTAATATTTTCTATTTTTCTGAAATTTACAGTACTTCTAATACAGGCACCTTCTTCCTTTGAAGAAAAAAAAAAGCTAATAGGTGGTAGAAGATGAACTTAAAAAAATTTTTTTAATGTTTATTTGTTTTTGAGAGAGCGGGACGGTGTGAGCAAGGGAGGGGCAGAGAGCGAGGGAAACACAGAATCTGAAGCAGAGTCCAGGTCTGAGCTGTCAGCACAGAGCCTAACGCAGGGCTCGAACCCACGAACCATGAGATCATGACCTGAGCCGAAGTCAGACGCTCAACTGACTGAGCCACTGAGGCACCCTGAGATGAACTTTAAATAGTGTCTTTTTATTAGATGTACTGTCTACATCTGATATCTTCAGAGAAAAGACTTATTAAATAATAACAGCTACCACTTTGTGTATGTGCTGCCAACGTGAGCATAACAGCTACTACTTTTGTATTGTACTTTCTGTGTGCCAGGAACAGTTCTAAGAGCTTTTTCCATGAATCCTCACAACAACCTTACCTACCTGAAGAAGTCGAGGCACAGAGAGGCTAGGAAACTTATTTAAGATCACAGTATAAGCTGTAAAGGTCAAACCTAAGATATTAACCTAGGGATTCTGGCTTCAGTCTAAACTCCTAACCATTATACCATACTTCTGCTCTTAAATAAGACTACATCCTAAATTAACAGTCAGATACTAAAAGGAATGAAATGAAGCTTACAGCTGTCTGGTGTGTTTCTAAGTCTCCTGGTTGAGTTTAGAGATTTTGATGATTAGCAAAGTCTGGGACCTATTGCACCAGAATATAAATTCTTGAGGACCAAAGCTTTGTAGGCATTTATTAAAAGAAAATATACATGATGTAAACATTAATGTCTTTGAAGACACTATCATTATTAATGTACACTATATAGATCTCTTAATTCCCATTATTTACACAATTTGTTCAAAACAGGATTGCTGTTCTATTCTGATTCATATTAGAAAAACTGAAGTTTTGGGGCGCCTGGGTGGCTCAGTCGGTTTAGCGTCCGACTTTGGCTCAGGTCATGATCTCACAGCTCGTGAGAGTTCGAGCCCCGCGTCAGGCTCTGTTCTGACAGCTCAGAGCCTGGAGCCTACTTCTGCTTCTGTGTTTCCCTCTCTCTCTGCCCCTAACCTATTCGCATTCTGTCTCTGTCTCTCTCAAAAATAAATAAACATTAAAAAAAAATTTTTTTAAAGAAAAACTGAAGTTTTAAAAAAGTAGTAACAAAATTTATGAGGTATCAAATTTTAATTGGGAATTGATCTATAGGATAGACTGTAATTTCCAGTAAATCTTAAATAATTTATCACAAAGTTTTACTAATCGAGAAAATGTTGAAACATTCTAAACCAATTATTTTTTTCTGTTTGTGCATTGTTATACCAGATGATTTATCTAACAATGTCTATATTTGTATGCACATATGAACTGAATTTTTTAGAGAATTCTGTTTTATAGAATGAGTTCGTGAAATTCTTCGGAGTTTGGAACAGTGACCTCTGCATAGATTTTTGCCAATCACTCTAACAGAACATTTGGAAGTAGGACTACAATTTCTGTATATATATTTAAATAGGGAAAGGGATTTTTCAGGTCAAAATGATGTTGTTGTTCTAAGTCTTTAGATGATTTCCTGATACTTTTATTTAGTCCTGTTATCGTTTGTGTTACCAGTTATGATCATTTCCCTCTTAATGCCATAATTGAAAGGCTGAAAAATAAAATGAAGGGGACAATAGAAAGTAAGCTCCCTCAGGAGGAAAAAAAAGTGTGGATATGGGTCTTAGTTTAAGGGAACGTCAGAAAGAAGCTCTAAGTAAGATGCTGCTTTGCATATCAGATTTTTGCTTATTTCTAACTTTGCCTCTAGCTGCTTGAAATTCTGTTTAAGCAACTTTTTCTGTGGAATGTTGGTAAAAATCTATAAATAGAATCATTTGACTCCTGGAATCAGTTCACATCAGATTTACTGTTTCATAATAATAGCATTCTTGAGGATAATCATCACACAACTAAAACATTGTAGGACATCAAATTACAAGCTTCTGGAATTCCATTTTTAAATATTCTTTTGTTAGCATTCTGTGAAGGATTCTGAATGCATTTGCTTTAAATTCTTTCCTTGTAGTTAGACCAGGACAGTGAATTACACTCATTTGAACCAGTACCCTACCTCTCCTCACTTGTGGGTTTGCATGTGTGTATGTTTTGGGTATTTGACAACAATGCAGTGTGTTGTTGCAGCTGCTTTAGTTTTATTACAAGACATTTAAAAAACGCATTTGAAAACAATGAAAATAATCCGTGTCATTCCTTTATGTGTGTGTGTTTTCTAACAAGCAAAAATATGACCAACCTTAGTAATTCTGTTTCTCACTGCTCTCTACCATTTCTCTGCCCAAAGTTCTTGCTGTTCCTTGTACAAACTTAACAATTTCCTGGCCACGTGTCTTTACTTTGGCTGTTTCTTTTCCTTGGAATCTCCCCCTTAACCATGGTCAAATCTTACTCATATTAAACAGCCACATATAAAACAAAGAAATAATTCTTTCTTCATTGTAGTTAGAGTAATTATGCTGCCTCTAATACTCCCTTTGTATTCTTTTTTCTCAGATACCTCATGCTTTCTGTCTGTAATACTGTGGACTCTTGAGCAAATGACTTGTCATGTTGAGAAGATTATGTTTAAATGTGAATAGTGTTTATAATAATGGCATACTTTACATAAACACAAACCTGTTGTACAAAGTACAATTTGAAAGATAAAGTTCTTGCCAGAGTAACAGTAGTTTTGCTGACCTTGGTTGTGCTCATAAATAAATCTCTTAATTTCAGATTGTTAAGCGATTATGGATTGCTTTCACCTTTTACAGTTTCTATACTGTGCTACCCTGTCAAGGATAGGGTTAGTCTGCGGCCTGGGATGAGGAGGAGAGTAGCAAACTCTTTTGGGTCTAAGTGGACACCAGTATCCAGTATGGCAGGACAGAACATAGCCTTTAGATTTCCGAGTGGCATTTATGCCTCTTGAGTTAGCTGTGATGTCCAATTATTTACAAATTCAAGTGGTAATAGATATACTAGAAATCATAATTCTATCCCCCAAATAAGGCTGACAGGAATTAGATATGAGAGTTAGAATCCCAGCTTCTTCTCTTAGCTTTAGGATTAGAAACTGGGCAGCTGTTTGGAAAGACTAACAAAAAGAATTATTTAAAATAGTGAGGTGGAGATTGGGAGTGATGAGTGAAAGAAGTGTGAGAGGGAGATTACAATACCATGCTTGCACAGATGCCCAAGAGAAGAACAACCTGTAGAAAAAAGACTGACAAGGGGCAGTCAGTCTTAATGTTGAAGTACCCCAGGGTACAATCCTTGTCCTTGATTTCTATCTCAAACTAATTTTTTGGTGAGTTTACCCAATCATAAGACGTTAAATACTGTCTAGTAGGCCAGTGACTCCCCAAATGTATGTCCAGTTCAGACCTTTTTCCCAGTTCCAAATCCAGCTGCCTACGTGATACAGATCTAGTAGATACTAAATGTAGCAGATCCCATTCCAACCACCATCTTGCAAGCCCTACCTCAGCAACCTGTGCCATCCTGTATCTTCTCTACCTCAGTTGATGACCCTCCATCTTTCCCGTTACTAAGACCAAAATCTAGGAGTCATCCTGATTCTTCTCTTCCTCTTGCTTCACATCCAGTTTGTCAGGAAATTCTGTTGTCACTCCCTTTAAAATACATTCAGGTTTTAACAGGTTCTCCACCACCCCTACTGTTACTAAGATGGTTCTAGGCCATCAGTATCTCATATCAGATATTAGTGAATTGCCTTCCTTACTGGTCTCCTAGTGTTTGTTCCCTTTTATTGCTAATTTGAAAGGAATTGGTTGTGGACTGTTTTATAAATATCTGTGACATGGGAAATACCAGTATTTCGGACAGCATCATTTGGCAAAGAAAATATTGTTCTTCCTTGTTTGAGTTCTCTTTAGTTTGATTGTGTAATATTTGTGCATGAAATACCCAAGAAGAAGCATTTAACAGAAAATGTGTAAAGTGGCTGTGAAAGACAACAATATACCTAGGTTTACCAGCTGCAATGATTCATTAAAACATACGTTACCTTAAGAATTGTGAGCCATGTTTTTAGCGGTCTGATATGTGATTGGGTAGGACTGTAAGGATCATTGGTCTGTAACTCAGCTTTGGTGCAATGTAAGATGTGCTGACTGATCAAAGGATACATTCAAACACACTTTTCTCCCTTGACACAGTTATTAAAGACATGTTTCAGATTCATGAAAAATGCAGGAGAACATATAGTTGTCCTTTTAGTCTTCAAAAAAGGAATGAATTTTAATAGTTTACTTTTTATTTCATTTTATTCTGGTCAGAATCTTGACCATAGGTAGAGGTTTAAAAGTCAGAAAGTATGGATGATTCAGTTCTAATAAAAGTTGTTTTCAGGAAAGAATAGGTACTATAGGATGTTTAACAAACTGTGCCATAAACTCTGGCAATTTCTTATGATTTGACTTAGATATCAGTACAACCTGTTCAGATTGCATAATAGCGGCATTGGCAGTCACAGGTCTTTTGTGACTTTATAGCAGTTTCTTGAGTCTGTGATCCAGTTCACATAGCAGTTACCTTAAAACTTATATTAAATTCCTTTTGAAATGGGAGGACAAAATAAAATTCCCTCTAATAAGTATATTTTGTTGAGCCTAACGTATACCTTTACTTTTGGGAGAAGGCCTGCTAAAATCTAAGGAATTATTTTTTTCAAAAGATTTTTTAATTTTTTTCTTTATTTTGGAGAGAGAAAGAGTGTAAGGGGGGGGGTAGGCAGAGAGAGAGAGAGAGAGAGAGAGAGAGAGAGAATCTTAAGCAGGCTCCCCACTCAGTGTGGAGCCCGATGCGAGGCTTGATCCCAAGATCCTGGGATCATGACCTAAGCCAAAACCAAGAATCAGACGCCCAACTGACTGAGCCACCCAGGTGCCCCTAAGGAATTTTTTTTTTAATGCTTTTAAACATGAGCTCTTAGGCACCACACAGGCAAGCATTGAAACAAAAAATTGTTAGAGACCCCAATGATCACATTTGGTAGTACAGAAGCTGCCTGAAGTTCTAGTGAAATGAACAAACACAAACAAAACAAAAATTAGAATTCAGACAAATACATATTTTGATACAAAACAAGAGACTTTCATATAGTTGAGACTTTGCTAATTCCAAATCTGATGAATGGTCAAAGAAATTATTTTTTATGTTTGACAACACTATAGTCTAAATCAGGAAATCTTACTTAGCATAGGGTCCATAAAAGGGCTATAAGGAGATCCATGAATCTCTTTTGTGTACAGTTTTATATTTTTTATCCATTCCCATGAAAAAGAGACCATACTTTTCACCAGATCCTCAAAAGAATCCATGATCCCCCCCCCAAAGTTTAAGAACTACTTGATCCTTGTGCACATTTGTATCACTGCGGTAAAGTTTTTGAACCACATGTAATTCTCATGACTGGCAGTGAAAATCTGTATTTCTACTTTCTAAGGTTTACCATCTAAGTTTTAAGAGATTAAGTCCAACCAAGGTGGTGTTGCTGGTAATGCTGGTAGCAGCAGATACGTGAAACCCACTCTGTTTGTAGCATATTGATTTGGTGTTTGTCACTGCACTTGGACACAATATGCATAGGCTGGGATAGTCATTTAAATGATCTATACTTTGATTATAATTTTAAGCAGTTTTTTTTTTCTTTTTATTCTATGTGGTTACAAACCAGTAAGCGTAGCTGATCCTGCTGCTCTTGGTTTCATCATTTCTCCATGGTCTCTGCTGTTGCTGCCATCTGGTAGTGTGTCCTTTACAGATGAAAATATTTCCAATCAGGATCTTCGCGCATTCACCGCACCAGAAGTTCTTCAAAATCAATCACTAACTTCTCTCTCGGATGTTGAAAAGGTAACTGTTAAGTGTTTTTAGCTTGGTTTTGTTTTTTTATTTTGGGTGGGGGTAGGAAAAGTAAAAGACCCTGGGATACCCGCCCTCCACCCTCTGAAAAAGAGCCACTGAATTTTAAATGATCATGTATTCCAAGAAGTGCGTATTTATTTTGTGTGAGAATAGTTTTATAAAAATTTATGGATCTAAGAAACAATATTTTTTATTAGTAAGGTGAGCCATTATTAAGTCATGTTTAAAAATACTAAATGCCTGCTGTGTTTAAAGCACTGTATTTGTGAGGAAGATGCAAAAATAACTAGAGAATTGATCCTGATCAATGTATATAGAACAACCTGTAATATATGGATTAAAATAAATATACAGGGGTAGACTATTTTAGAATGTTGGAAGAGGAGCAGTTAATTTTTAGCTTAGAATGATATCACAGGAAAGGTAGCATTTGTGTTGGGCTATGAAGAATGAGTAGAATTTAGAAAAGTAAAAATAAGTAGATGTGAACGTTCCACTCAAGGTTGTTGGTATATGCAATGATAAGAGATAAAAAATTGTCCACTATGATAAGGGAATGTTTGGTTAGACTAGCTAGGCTAGAGCATTAGGTACCTGGAAGCCTGTGGTTAAAGAGAAGGAGACTATTAAATCAGAATAAAGAAGACTTTGAATACCAGTACTTGAGACTTGCTTCTGAGGCATATTTTTAGGAGAGTGATTATGATGTGACTTGTGATTTTAGAGGGGAAGTTTGACAAAAGTGTGGATAACTAATAAGATGAAAGATCATATAGGGATTGTATTATATAGGAATATATACAATATACAAAGTCTATACTACACACATCTATACACACATAACAAAATGTATAGGAATTGTGTAGAAATCTAATAAGGGACTTTTAATAATCTGGGGAAAGAGCTGAAAATCATGTGATGCCTTGGGAATGTAAAGGCATGGATGAAAGGGATACAATGGAAGCAAATTTCACAGTTTGACAATTCATTTGATGGAACAATTAAGAAGGAAAAGTTCATGATGGAAATATCCAATCTGAGGATGGCAATAGCATTGACATCAGAAGATCTCATTTCATTGTCAAGGCTATGAAAAAGTTTATATATATATATATATATATATATATATATATATACACACACACACACACACACACACACACACACACACACATACAGGTTGTGATAATTTAGATATGGAACTCTGGAGAATTAAGAACTGGGTATGAATATTATTTCCCTTACATTATTCCACATAAGTGTAAAAACTAACATAATAATTTCCTGGTAGTAAAACCTAAAAGTTTGTGCATTTTTTTTTTAATGTTCATTTATTTTTGAGAGAGAGACAGAATGCAAGTGGGTTAGGGGCAGACAGAGAGGGAGACACAGAATCCGAAACAGGCTCCAGGCTGCAAGCTGTCAGCACAGAGCCCGACGCGGGGCTTGAGCTCACAAGCCGCGAGATCATGACCTGAGCTGAAGTCGGCCGCTCAACCGACTGAGCCACCCAGGCGCCCCAAAAAGTTTGTGCATTTAAAATTTTGATATAACGTTAGAGTGGGAGAGAGCCAAAGCATAAGAGACTGTTAAAAACTGAGAACAAACTGAGGGTTGATGGGGGGTGGGAGGGAGGGGAGGGTGGGTGATGGGTATTGAGGAGGGCACCTTTTGGGATGAGCACTGGGTGTTGTATGGAAACCAATTTGTCAATAAATTTCATATATATATATATATATATAAAATAAAAAAATAAAAAAAAACATTAGTGACATCAAAAAAAAATTTTTGATATACATTGCCTAATTTCCATGTAAAAGGAATTGTACTAATTTATCCTTCCATCCTATCACTGTCAGTGAATGTTTCCCTTTTCAGAGAGGGAGAGAGAGAAGGAAAGAGGAGGAGAAAGTGTGTGTATTTGTGTATGTGTGTGTGCGTGCACACGTGTATTGATTAAGCTAGAAGAAGGCATCTTGATTTGAGCTATTGTGTTTCTAAAAGAAGACTAAATAGAATTGGTAGAAAATCCAAGTTTATCTACCCAGTTTATCTACTCCATGAACTGCTTAAGAATTTTGGGAGTGTTGGTCATTGTTATAGATCATGAGAGTATTCAAATGTACTGGTAGTGTGTTTTATTAAGCTGGATAGCATATATATAGTTATTTACTGTTATTATTTAAATAGCATGCATTCATTCTGTACATTCTGTGTGTGTGGTTCATTTAATAATAAACTTTTAAAAGATAGAAGGTAATTAGAACATTGGAAATAGGCATAGTGTGTGTGCAAATTATTTAACACTTGATATCTCTAGACCTTAATTGAACTCCAGGATATCTACAAACCAGTGAAATGGCAAACTAAGTTTTGCATGTTTGAGCATGTTCAGAGAAGGGTGTCCATAACTTTATCAGTCTCTCAAGTGGATCTGGTGACCTCTGCAATAGAGTAAAGCCATGGATGTCTTAGTTTTGAAAACTTCTACTGAATTATAATAGGGTTTTTTCAAATTATGAAAAGTTTTGCACAGTGGTTTATGAATTCTTTCTGGAAGGCATTTAAAATCCACAATAGAAGAAAAAAGTGCTTAGTAAAACTTTTAGGTGCACAAGTGCCTTTCTAATTTGCGTAAGGCTTTCCCATTTTGCCCTGTGATGTCAGGATACCCAAACAAGTAAACTGCCTTGTGTTTAGGTTCAATTGTTAGAGCACATGGTTGAGAAAGTGATTGAAGCCTGCCTGTTAACTAGACTAAGTTTTAGGAGCCAGAGCTGAGATGGGATGGGTGTGGTATTGTTGCCATTACTGTGGTAAAGTAAAGTTGATTTATTTGTGAATCTAATGGGAACTTCTGTTTACCTCATGCCTTAAAAGCTCCAGTGCAATTCTAAGTATGAAGAAAATCAAAGACAAGTTTTTTGATCCCATTCCTGTTTGCAATATAAGTATAAAGCAAAGGTCAGAGGAGTAGTCTTATATTCTAGTATTCTTTTTGGGGAGTGGAGCAAAAGGAATTACATTTATTTGACCACTAATGGCCAATAAATTCATGGAAACTTACTAATTTCACATTGTGGTGTGAAAATTAAAATTAAAAAGCACTATTCTAGTATTATGATTTTAATGGGGCAGGGGTGTACTGAAAAAGAGGACGGTAACTGCATTTCACAACTTTTATGAGTTAAGGATATGTCATTAACTAGTATGCAATACATTCTTGCTATTGATAGTATATAATATATCAATATTTTTTAAAATAATACTCGATGCCTAGCACAGTATTGTGAATAACAATGAGTATTTGGTAAGATCTTGATGCATAAAAATGTTTTCTTCACTCAATGGAACTTGTTTTGTAAACTGTATATGTACAGCTGTATGAAAAAATTTACCTCAACTACCAGCTCTATAAATAGGCACTTTCATTTATTTGCCTTAAAGTTTTACTTTTCAAGATAACATGCCTCTTTAAAAACTCGACAGGTTGGGGCGCCTGGGTGGCGCAGTCGGTTAAGCGGCCGACTTCAGCCAGGTCACGATCTTGCGGTCCGTGAGTTCGAGCCCCGCGTCAGGCTCTGGGCTGATGGCTCGGAGCCTGGAGCCTGTTTCCGATTCTGTGTCTCCCTCTCTCTCTGCCCCTCCCCCATTCATGCTCTGTCTCTCTCTGTCCCAAAAATAAATAAAAACGTTGAAAAAAAAAATTTAATAAAAAAAAAAAAAAACTCGACAGGTTTATACAGGTCACACTAAGATTTTTGATCCTCTGGCTTTTCTGTCTTACTGGTAATTGTTCACTTCCTGCTTGCATGGTACATGCTGTGCTTAATTTGGCAGTTCTTTTGAAATCAATTTGATGGGATTGGAACCTGAGACAAATTCTTGTTGTGATTTGTCTTCAGGAATATTGATATACTCCAGGGATTTGTACTATATCCCTGATAAACTAAAGGAATCTTAGTTTAAGTGTTTATTGCCACTAATTTGCAATCCAAATATCAGGAATTGTGGCCCCTATCATCTCTGTTCTTCTTGAAAATCAAGGGTCATCTTTATAAGAACAATACTAGAAATTTGGTTTTCCAACCTTAGCAGAAGCTTCAACTGAACTTGTCAAAAAAGACCAGGGGCGCCTGGCTGGCTCAGTTGGTGGACTGTGTGACTTTTGATCTTGGGGTTGTAAGTTCGAGCCCCACATTTGGTAGAGGTTACTTAAAAATAAAATCTTTAGGAGTGCCTGGATGGCTCAGTAGGTTAAGCATCCAAATCTTGATTTCAGCTCAGGTCATGATCTCACAGTTTGTGGGATTGAGCCAGCATTGAGCTCTGCACTGACAGCACAGAACTTGCTTGGAATTCTCTCTCTTCTCTGTCTCTGCCCCTCCCCCTGCCCATGCATGTGCTCTCACTCTCTCTCTCAAAATAAATAAACATCAAAAATTTAATTAATTAAGTAATTAATTAAATCTTTAAAAAAAAAGACCAAATATCTTTACCCCCATTATACTATACTTACTCCATATTAAATCTTATTAATGCATCCTTTCTCCCCTCCTTCTCATTTGTTTATTCATTCACCCATAAATTTGATAAGTATACTTATTATATGACAGGCACTATGCAGATCACTAAAGAAGAAGCTCCAGGACTGTCTAGTACCAGAGTCCAATATGCAGTAACACAATTAGATTGAAAACTTTAAATATTGGGGTTGTGGAGATGTCTACCTCACACCTACTAGGATGGCAGCTATCAAAAGAACAGAAAATAGTGTTAATCAAGGATGCAGAGAAATTGGAACCTTTGTGCACTGTTTTTAGGAATGTAAAATGATGCAACCAATATGGAAAACAGTACAGAGTTTCCTGTGTGATTACTGTGTAATCCAATAATCTCACCTCTAGGTACATATCCAAAAGAATTCAAAGCAAGATCTCGAAGAGATATTTGCATACCCATGTTTATTGCAGCTGTATTCTTAATACCCAAGAAGTTGAAGCAACTCAAATGTCCATTGATGGATGAATGGATAAAGAAAATGTGGCACGGGTAAATGTGTCAGGGGTAACTCAGTCGTTTAAGCATCCGTCTTCGATTCAGGTCATGATCTTGCGGTTCATGAGTTCAAGACCCACATCGGATTCTGCTGACAGCTCAGAGCCTGGAGCCTGCTTCAGATTCCATGTCTCCCCCTGTCTCTTCCCCTCCACCACTCACACTCTGTCTCTCTCTCAAAGATGAACATTTAAAAAAAAATGTGGCATATACATCCAATGGAGTATTATGCAGCCTTTAAAAAGAAGGAAATCCTGTCACATGCTGCAACATGGGTGACCCTTTGGACATTATGCTAAACAAATAAGCCAATCACAAAAAGACAAATACTCTCTGATTATACTCATGTTACATATATAAACTAGTCAGACCTTAGAAACAGAAAGTAGAAATGTAGTTACCCAAGGCTGGTGAGTGGCTGAAGGAGGAATTTATGTTTAGTATACACAGAGTTTCAGTTTTGCAAGATAAAAAACTTTTAGAGATCTGGCATACAACAAAGTGAATATGCTAACACTGCTGAACTGTACACTTAAAAATTATTAAAATGGTAAATTTAATGTTATATTTTGTACCACAATTTTTTTAAAGAGTCAAATGCTATGTTTGTGATAGGTACAGAGCTCTATACAAATTTAGTTCTTTTTATTTTTTTTTTACTGTTTTTATTTATTTTTGAGGTAGAGAGAGACAGAGCATGAGTGGGGGAGGGGCAGAGACAGAGGGAGACACAGAATCGGAAGCGGGCTCCAGGCTCTGACCTGTCAGCACAGAGCCCAGCGTGGGGCTCGAACTCACGGAGTGTGAGATCATGACCTGAGCTGAAGTCGGACGCTCAACCGACTGAGCCACCCAGGCGCCCCTAAATTTAGTTCTTTTTAAGGTATCATCACCTCAATATACCATGTTCCACTACCTAATAAACTAATCTCTGATAATATGTTATTCAGAGCTAATGGCATTATGTGGTACTCTTGTCAGGTAATATAGTTTCATCATATTAGTCTTTTAGTATAT
This sequence comes from Lynx canadensis, assembly GCF_007474595.2. Taxonomy (NCBI): domain Eukaryota; kingdom Metazoa; phylum Chordata; class Mammalia; order Carnivora; family Felidae; genus Lynx; species Lynx canadensis. The sequence goes on along the minus strand of NC_044306.2, from coordinate 134,575,170 downwards.
AGGGTCTTATATACTTGAATAATTCTTATGATGGAAACTTAAACCATGAAAGAGAGACACAGGAGACCAAAATAGACCCTGAAATATCCCATTTCAGCAGATTCCTGAGGCCAGTCTATAATGAGTGGGTCTCCTCCAGATACTCATGGTCTGTAGTGTATATAAACTAATGTTTCAAGCCCTACAATAGCTTAGAGTAAACTAAGTTGTCAGATAGGTTAAGATAGTAGTATCTATCAGAAACTAGCTGAATGTACTTCTCAAATATCTAAAATGTGGTGAGATGTAGAAGGTAATGGGTGAGGGGAACAGGTTAATTTTAAAACTAGAAAATGCCAACCTGCTGATTTGAGATTTCAAAATAATTGGGGGTGGGGGGGAGGTACCCCCTCCCAGGAAGTACAGAAAGAAAAGAAGAGTTATGACCAAGTAAATTTTTACAATTGTTTTATATTTTGGGATCCTAACCCATGATACCCTTCAAAGTCAAAGAAATGGATTCAGGAGGCCATTAAAATTTTTTTAATTATATGCCAAGAAAATATGAATACATGTATTTTTCTGGATAGAGGGCTCTTGGCTTTTATCAGATTCTTGTTTATTTTTATTTATTTTTTTATATGCAATTTATTGTCAAATTGGTTTCCTCTTTTTTAAAGGCTAAACATCCATGACTATCTGCTGCTAGCTCCCAAACTTATGTATCTTTTTTTTTTTTTAATGCTTATTCATTTTTTCAGAGACAGAGCATGAGCAGGGGAGGGGCAGAGAGAGAGGGAGACACAGAATCTGAAGCAGGCTCCAGGCTCTGAGCTGTCAGCATAGAGCCTGATGCAGGTCTTGAACCCACAAACTGCAAGATCATGACCCGAGCCAATATCGAACACCCAACCAACTGAGCCACCCAGGCACCCCTCAAGTTTATATATCTTTAACACAAAGCTCTTTAATTTAAATATACAGCCACATGTTAGATATATTCACCAGAATGTCCCACAGGCATCTCAGACTCACTAGATCTGAAACTAAATATCTTTTCACACACTGGAAGCTTTCTCCTCTTTTGTGTGCTCCCTGTAAATAAATGGGCCATCGTTTCCCCAGTTTGCAAGAAAGACTCTTAAGATGTCATTCTTAACTTTTCATTCACTTCAGGCCCTCGTTCCTAAATCTAGTCAGTGATTAATTCCTATTGATTCTAATTCTTCAGTGTCTCTCACATCCATCTATTTCCGTTAGTCCTCAGTGCCTCTACTTTGTCCAGTCCATCATGAATGAGCAGTGCTGCAAATACTTTCTAATAATCTCCCTGCCTCCAGTCTTGCCCCTGGCCAGTTCATTCTTTAAACTAGCCAGTGCATTTTTGAAAACTCGTATTTGATATTGTCCCTTTGCTGCTTAAAATTATTCACATTCTTGGGGCGCCTGAGTGGCTCAGTCTGTTAAGCATCCAACTTTGGCTCAGGTCATGATCTTGCAGTTCGTGGGTTCGAGCCCTGCGTTGGGCTCTCTGCTGTCAGTGCAGAGCCCACTTTGGATCCTCTCTCCCTTTCTTTCTGCCTCTCTCTCTCTCTCTCTCTCTCTGTCTGTCTCCATCTCAAAAATAAATAAACATTAAAAAAATGTTTAGATCTGCATTTCACTTGAAGAAACTTTAGACTCCTTCCCATGGTCTTTGAGGGTACACTGCACCAGCCTTCTCTCTGAGCAGTCTTTATCTCAAGCTTTATGCCTCAACCATTCTGGATTTACTTCAATGTCTTGGATGTGCTAAGTGCTTTCTTTCTTCTTAGTCTTTGCACATTCCTTTCCTCCAGCCTCGAATACTCTTTCACACCATCTCAGCTCTTGCCTCATCTCCTCATTGTCTGGCTAACTTTTCCTGTAAATCTAAAGTTTTCTCTTACACTAATTGTACTCTCTTGTACACCACATTATCTTGTCTTGGTTACTGAAGTAGAAGGTTTGAGATGGAAGGGACCCTGTCTCATTATTATAATACTCATTATTATATCGCCTCTGCTCTATGCTGGTGGTTCTCAAAGTGTTGTCTCCCAGCCATCAGCATCAGCATCATATGGGAACTTGTTAGAAAAGCAAGTTTTCAGGGGCACCTGGGTGGCTCAGTTGGTTGAGCAACAGACATCAGCTCGGGTCATACTCTCACAGTTTGTGAGTTTGAGCCCCGCATCAGTCTTGCTGCTATCAGCACAGAGCCCGCTGTAGATCTTCTGTTCCCCTCTCCCTCTCTGTCTCTCCCCCACTCACACTCTCATGCTCAAAAATAAATAAAACATTCTTTAAATTTTTTTTTTTAAAAGAAAAGCAAGTTTTCAGACCCCACACCAAATCTACTAAATCAGAGACCACAGAGGTAGGACCCTTATCTGTGTTTTACCAGATGATTCTGATCTGTGATAAAGTTGGAGAACCATTGCTGCACTCCATATCTGCCTCTTAGGAGATGCTCAGAATTTGTTGAGTGAGCAGAAACAATTAAGGATTTTTTTTTTCACCCAAAGATATTTATGCTTTATTGCTATTAAATAGAGAGCCACAAAATCTCAAGGGGTTTTGCTAAAAGGAGCTATGTAGCACATATAAAGCAGTTCTTATTTCTTCAGAGAGATCACTGGGTGGGAGGGATCTGCATATCAGACTGTAGTATCTTACCCAGTGTCTTAGGGTCAGTGAGCCAAAGCTTTGAAGACTTTCCAGCTCCTCTTTACAGAATGGATGTAGAGGTAGAGGGTATTCTTTGAGCCTTCTCAGTGATGACTGTTTCATTATTATCCCATTTTATTTTTCAACAAATATTTATCAAATTTGGGTTCTGAGTAAAATTTCTGGCTTTGTCACTTGAAAGATGTGTGACCACATGCAACTTGCTTACTGTTCTGTGCCTCAGGTGACTTATATATAAAGAGACGATGATAGTACTTGCTTCATAGTGTTATTAGAAAGTTAAATAAAATAGTACTTAAAACAGTACTCAGCAGAGAGTAAGCACCCACTAAATATTATCTATCTCTATTATATGTCAAGTGTTATTCAAGGTCCTGGGATAGAGTAGTGAATAGGACAAAGTCTTTCCACTGATAGAGTTTACATTCCAGCCCATTATAACTAACTGTAAAGATAAAAACACATTTTTGTTCCCCATCAGTTATATTAACTAGCTCACTCAAGTGCCCTCCTGTCCATGCACGTTTTCTTTGTATCTTTATCTCTGACTCTTCCCTTTTCACATATCCACTTAATTGCCTAAATTTCTTAAGTCCAGTTCCCAAGCCTAGCCATCCTTGTCCTTTCCAATGCCAAAGGCCTGAAAACTAGGATAACTGATGGTAAGTTCCAGTCTGAAAGCCAGCAGGCCTGAGACCCAGAAGAGCTGATGTTCAAGTCCAAAGGCAAGAAAAAAGCTGAGCACCTGGGTGGGTCAGTTGGTTAAGCATCCAGTTCTTGATTTCCACTCAGGTCATGATCTCACGATTTCTGGGATCTAGCCCCATGTCGGGCTCTATGCTGACAGCCAGAGCCTGCTTGGGATTCTCAGTCTCCCTCTCTCTCTGCCCCTCCCCCACTCATGTACGCTTTCTCGCTCTCACTCTCTCTGTCACTCAAAAAAAAAAAAAATTTTTTTTTTAAGCTTATGTCCTAGTTCAAAGACAGTCTCACGGAAAGATATTTTCTATTCCTCAGGAACGGGTAAACCATTTTATTCTGTTCAGCCTTCAGATGATTGGATGAGGCCCACCCACAATAGAAGAGCAATCTACTTTACTCAGTCTACTTAATTAAGTGTTCATATTATCCAAAAAACTCTCACAAAAATTCCCAAAATATTTAAACAACTATCTAGGCATCCTGTGGTCCAGTCAGGTTGATACATAAAATCAATCATTGTAATATATACATAGATGATCAGCAGGTATACAATTTTATAACCTAATTTTAATAATTGTGCTACTAACTTTATATAGTCATTTATAAAAATTAATATATCGTAACTCATTTGGCATATTGAGAAGTAAATATAATAAAGAATCTTAGAGTACTATCTCAGAATCACAAATCAATATTAACGTGTTAAAAGAAATATATTTGAATATGTAACTAGTTTTTTATGCTAAAGCCATGAAGTATTTTTCATATATGTGGGATTCACATATGAGGTTCTTTGAAAAGGAACCGAAACTGAAATATGCCAATAGCCTGCACTATGCTATCTTGAACTTAATGTACATTTAATTAAGTCCAGCAGGTGTGAATTGAATATCTACTGTGTACAAGTTCTGTGTTAGTAGTTGAGAGATATACTAAGCTATGTAAAAAACTCTTCCTCCAGGAAGACAAACATGGACACATCTTAATTATATTACAGGCAGTATTAGTTAACTGTTTTATTAGAGATGCAAATGAAATATATCTGTACGTGCAAGAGAGAATGCTTTATCCTGTTTGGGAAAATTTATATGGCATACATCTCTCGACCATCAGTAATATGTAGGAATTTTATTGACAGATGGAAAAAAATTCTTAGTAGAAAGAACTGCTCAAGAAAAATTGAGAGGTTTTATTTTGCCAACAGAAAATTATTTCATAGTGCTGAAGTGTTTAGGTTGTAATCGGTGGAGGAGTATTACAGAGGAAAGCTTATAAATCTGTCTAGAAAATGGAAATGGAGACAAGTCAGACTGACTCTTGGTTATCATTATAAAAAATTGGGATTTTTTTTTAAGATGGGAGCTATGAAAATATTTGAAAAGAGGAACAACTTTTCTAATCTGTGATTTGGAATAAATTAGGAGGCAAAGTTAGAGTAGGTTAAAGTGCTGTGAGGTTATAAAGAGCCAGTTTTATTTGTGCATACCTCACCTATTTCTAAAGAGGATTTGACACAGTTTCCAGAATTAAAAAATAAAAATGAGAAAATAAGAGCAAAGTAAAAATAAAGACAAGAAAATAAGATGATGTTGGAATAAGATTGGTGAAAAAAAATACACATAGTAAGGAGCGCCTGGGTGGCCCAGTCAGTTAAGCACCCGACTTCGGCTCAGGTCATGATCTCGTGGTTCTTGGCTTTGAGCCCCACGTCGGGCTCTGTGCTGACAGCTCAGAGCCTGGAGCCTGCTTTGGATTCTGTGTCTCCCTCTCTCTCTGGCCCTCCACTGCTCACACTGTGTCCCTCTGTGTCTCTCAAAAATGAATAAACGCTAAAATTTTTTTTTTTTAAATACGCATAGTAAGATTACACAGTATTGATAGAGATGGGCTAAAAGTTTAGCTCTAAATTTCTTCACAGGAGGAAAAAATGGGAAATGATTACTTATAGGATTAACTGTCCTCACTTTCATCTCACTTCCTGTCTCACAGGAAAGAAGTAGAAGCAGTCAGAAGAAACTTTTCCCAGGATCTCACTACCAGATTACTCAGCTAAATTCCCACAGTCTCTGCCTCCTTGCTACAGTTGAGCCACCCTGTGCTTCTCTGTCCCGCCAACTCCTTCCCTGGTGCTGTACCTTCCACCCTCTCCCACTTACTCAACAGTGCTCTCCCAGCAACCTTGCTCTCTCCTGCACTTCCAGTTTTCCCTGTCGGATCACTTGTATCAGCAAAAAAATGTGTTGTTATTTTTTTAATCTTTAAGAAGCAAACAAACAATGCAAGTAAAATCTTTTTTCACCCAACGTCTTCCTCCATCTACTACCCCATCCATTCTTAGTAAGAAAAATGCTAATCAAAATTTCAATTAAAAAATTTTTTTTTCAGTGAGATTTTTTTTCCCGTTTCAGATTGGCAAAAATCTAGATCTTTGTAGCACATACTATAGACAAAAAAATTTTTTGTGAAAAAAAATCTCTTACATGTTGCTGGTAGAAATGCAAAATACTACAACTTCTTTGTAGGAGAATTCAACAATGTGTATCAAAATTACAGATGATTTACTCTTTTATTCATAATCTCTGAGAACCAAGTCAAGAGAAATACCTGCATGTACAAAATGACATCACCTATATCTCTTGTTAAATTAAAAATGCAAGTGCAGAGTAATTTTAAAGTTTCTGACATTTTATAAAAGGGGAAAAATTAAAAGATGTATCTGTGGGGTGCCTGGCTGGCTCAGTCTGTAGAGCATGTGACTCTTGATCTTGGATTCAGGAATTTGAGCCCCACCTTAGTCATAGAGATTATTTAGTTTTAAAAAGAAAGGAGAATACTCAGGTTTCTCTTCAGATCTAATAAATCTTTCACCTTTTATTTAAAAAAAAAAGAAATATACAGTATTAGTGTGAGTTTACATAAAGAAACTTTAAAATAAATAAGAACTAATAAAATTATTGACAGATGATAGGCTAGGAAATAAAGGGGGAAATTTGTTCTGATCATTTCTAGTCTTATTTTCTGTTTTAAGTTCTTACATACGTTTATGCAAAGTATGAAATGATTAATTTCTCAAATCATATGTTATACTTTATCTGGGACAAAAAGTCATGAATATATAGTACTTGCTAATTTTTTTAGTACTTGCTAAAGTTTTAAATTTTATTTTACCATAATATGATTTTTAAAATTCTATTCCTAGATCCATATTTATTCTCTTGGAATGACATTGTATTGGGGAGCTGATCATGAAGTGCCTCAGAGCCAAGTAAGTCAAATTGTCACATCTGTACAATTTCACCCTTTTTAGAAAGTTCTTCCCTGTATTTATATATGTTCTACAGCATATTATCAGGCATACCAGCATTTCTATGCTGTTCCATTAATAATGTCATACTCTCAGAAGGAAATAATAAAATTCTAAAGACAATTATTGTTCTCAGAATGTTCTTGGAATTGTATCAGTTGCTACCCAGGTTTCAACCATTTAGTCTGTGAAATGTAGCGGCCTCTTCAAAAATTACAGCAAGTCCACATAATTTCTTCTAATTTAATGACTTATAAGAATGATTGTAGATGTTGATGATTTCATTCTTGAACTAAAGTGATAACCTTTTTTGATGCAGAAGCATAGGAATAATAGATCTCAAAGTATATACTTCATTACTTTTTTTTTCTTGTCCCTTCAAAAGTATACTTCGCTAAGCCTATGGCAGCAAACACCAATATTAAAGCAACACTTTCTGAAGTCTTAGGCTCCAATGACCATTGGGCTGTTTCTAGTCCTTATTTTATAAAATAACTGATTCCTAAAGACCCAATATAAACATAATAACAAATAGTAACTGAAACTATAAAAATAACTTATTTCAGACTGTCTAGGTGGCTCAGTGAATTTAGCATGTGACTTTTGATCTCAGCTCAGGTCTTAATCCCAAGGTCATGAGTTCAAGTCCTGCACTGATGTCTGCAATGGGCTCCATGCTGGGCATGAAGCCTACTTAAAAAAAAAAAGATAACTATATTTCATCAGAGCAAAGATTTAACATACATAATTAGGTTTTATTTTAGACATTTAGAAGTCGAAAAGAAAAATAACTAGGTGTAAGAGTTTGTTTTAATTAAATTAAGAAGTAACAGGCATTTTAGGCTTTTATTCTAAAATCCAGATATCCTAAGATCCGTGAAAGATGGATGATGGCTTCAACTTGGTTCAGTCTCATTTTGTATCATGAAAAACCCTCAGTTTCAACTTGATAAATAGAAGTGAAAAAGTTAAATTATTACTGGATATATTGGTATCATATATTATACAACTTAACATACGTGCAAAATGTGATCACAGCCTATGACTAACACTTTATACTCTTCAGATAACTGAAAATTAAGTCAGTATCAATAATGTATAAATTGGAGAGGAAGTGTATAAACTTTCACTAGTATTTTGCTATCAGAAATCATAGTCATTTTGCAAGTATTCAATACCAATTCAAAAGTTGAAGCCCCGTCTTGTGTCAGACACTGTACTAGATAGTAGGAATAGAATGGCCCGTGCCTGTGGAGTATATCAATGAGTCCAGGCATTAAATAACCAGTTATAACAATGCATGAATGCTGTGGTAGGGAACTGGAGGGTGCCATGGAACACCAGAGTCAGAGCCTTTAACTAGATTTAGAGGGTTAGGATGTGTTTATTAAAGGACACTGCATCTAAGGTGAGATCTAAAGGATGACATAATATACAAATGGATGAGAAGCGGAAAGGAAGGGTCACAGGGAAAGCATGTTTCAACCAAAGTGGATGTACCAGTTTAAACTCCCACCAACAGTGCTTTTCTCCTTATCAATATTATCAGTCTTCTTTCTACCCATTCTGTTTAGTCATGTAGTGGCTTCTTTTTGTGGTTTTAATTTGCGTTTTTTGTATGCTTATTGGATATGTGGATATAATGTTCTACAAATCATGTCAACTAATTAAAAAATCTTACATTCCAGTTTCTCTGATTCACCAGCATAATGAGAACTGATATTTAAATGACTTGAGTCATTGCAGTATTTGAAATCTAAGTTATCATGAGAGTATCAAATTATATTTAATATATAATGAATATGTTACATTTTATCAATTGTTAGGAAATCATTTATTCACCCAAAATGTACACACACACTCACATAACTGCTTACCAAAATATTTGAATGACCTAGGAATTCCATTTCTTTATTATACCCTACCCCCTTAGCCCCCCTACCCCCAAAAAAGTGTTTTTCTGTAATACTTCCTGTCTTGGGAGATGTGTGTTAACCATCTTCTGCTAATAACTTTTTTGGATTATGAAAAGATAAAATACACTAAAATGTACATACTGCTAGATAAGGAGCTCATTTCTTCCGAGTATTTGAAATGTGTTTGGTGTGGTTCCTATGACTCCTGAAATGGCTTGACTTTGTTAGATAAGATTTACCCACACTTCTGAAAGTGGCCTTTTCTTTCTTTACATTAGCCTATCAAGCTTGGAGATCACCTCAACAGCATACTGCTTGGAATGTGCGAAGATGTTATATATGCTCGAGTTTCTGTCCGAACTGTCCTGGATGCTTGCAGCGCCCACATTAGGAATAGCAACTGTGCACCTTCATTTTCCTACGTGAAACAGTTGGTCAAACTGGTTCTGGGAAATCTTTCTGGGGTAAGCCACAGTTCTGACTGATGCAGATAGTCATATTTTAAAATTTAGCAGAGTATCACAGGATTTTCTTTAAAGATAATATTGGTGGCATTTTCTCAATGAAGATGAGGACAGGAGAGTAAATTTCTTGTTCTAATGTCAATGGTTTATTTGAAATGGCACTTAAAATTTAGAAGCCCAGTCAATGACTTAGTCTCCTAGATTTCATAAGAATTAGTCTTTTTTTTTTTTAGAACTGTATTCCAACAAGTACTATAGAGTCACAGCATGTTAGAGCTGAAATCATCTGCTCTTGCGTCCTTTCTTACATCCTCAGCAAGTGGTTCTGTCTATTATGAAAAACGCACTGACATACAAAATGGGTTTTCACATTAATAACGCACTTTCTGTTGCTCTGTAACCTCTTTCTTGGCCGCTTACTTGTCTGGACAAGGCTATTCCTGAAATCCTCTCCACCCTCTGGGGACACTGTCACCTGATGGGCAGGGGTGATACATGCTTGTATCTCTGCTAGATTGCCCCAAGACCTGGACTCTCCCATTCTCTTTCTTGTCTCAGATGTGAAGAATCCCCAAAATAACACACACGGTATTTATCGTCCCACCTCTGCGTTTCTTGAGCTACATTCTATCCCATTTGCCTAGTTTCCCTTGGTTTCTGATATCTGTTTAGATCCAAACTTCATCTGCTCTTACCCTTTCAAGTGAAGTCCTTCTCCTTCGTGTGGACCACAATTTGCTACTGTCACACAGTGTTATGATGGCTTCTTACTTCTTCCCTAGGAGTTCAGCTCTGTCATCTTAACCAGGATGTTGTATGGCTGGCAGGGGTATATCCAAATTCCATGCAGTTTGCCAGTTAACAAGAAACAGGCTCATAGATTCTTCCGGGCAAATGGTTTGTAAACTGTACCCCATGCAGCCTTGGTACTTCTGCAGTGAAAGGAATACAAGTAGTAGAGACTGAGTGAATGCAATTCTTGGCTGCTGATTTCCCCTCCTTAACTAGAGTTGCCTCCAATTTTAATTGATTTATTTGTTTATATTCCTGCACGTGACTTAAAAAAAAACAAACAGGTAAAACTACTAAAAATCTATGAAAGCCCTCTATCCAGACCAAAGTTGCCTAAATATTTTCAAATATAGTTTTGTTTTTAAAAATTCCTGTGTGGGGATGCCTGCGTGGCTCAGTCAGTTAAGCATCTGACTCTTGATATTGGCTAGGTCTTGATCTTAGGATTAGTGGCACTGAGCTCCACATCGGACTCTGCACTGACAGTGTGGAACCTGCTTGGAATTCTCTCCTCCTTCTCTCTCTGTCCCTCCCCAACTTGTGCTCTCTCTCTCTCTCACTCTCAAATAACCATTTTTTAATTAAATAAATAAAAATTCCTTTGTGATCAAATAATTTTGAGGAAAATCTAATATTTAAGAGAAATTAAAATATATTTTCACTGCAGAACTTCTCAGAACCTTTAATACACTAGACTGTCTTACCTTCAAGAATGATATGCCTACATATAGGTGAAACATTTCCCAAACTTATTTGTGTCTTTTTTTTTTTTATAGATTTTTCCCATAATACTAATGATCTGTAAAGCTCCCTTTGAGAAGTATTGATCTGTACTAACTCACTTTATAAATAAGGAAATTGAGATTCACACAGCTTATGGGATATATGTTTCCTATTAGTCCAGGGATCTTTCTGTTATACCACACCTCCTCTAAGACTTGTCTTGCTATTTTTTTGATACAGTAAAATTGTTGAAAATACTTTTTCTTCCCCTTTCCATGAAGAAATATTCCTCCATTAAATTCTCTTATCCTTCTAATAGTTTCCCATGTTAGATAAAAGATGTCTATCTCTTTACATTTAGTATTTAGGTCAGTTTATTGCAGTAACTATATATTGCTCATCTACATATGAAACGTGCTAGATACTGCAGATATATATAAATTTGAATAAAATGTTTGTTCTACCTTCTAAGAGCTCTTATTTAAAGACCATTTGCTTAATTATAAAATGCAGAGAACGGTATGGAAAGCAACATACTGTTTGAAGGTTTGAGGGGAAAGGATACAAATTATGACTGCATTGAAAAATAGCACTTTGAACTAGATCCAAAAGTCTAGATAGAAAGTAATCTAGGCAGAGGGAAGTAAACCTAGATAAATGCTGTGAAGTAGGAAAGAAGAGGGTATGTTTGAGGAACAGTATTAAGTCTGTATGGGGAGTGTTGTGGGATTGGTTAGTAGGAGAGAAGAATAGAAGGGGCAATTAGAGTTCATATATAGGGAGCCTACCTTTCCAGAGGCAAATTTCTACTAAGAAGAAATAACAACGTTCCAGTCATCGTTCCATTGCTCTTGCTAGTATCACTGGACAGAACTCCCAACAGCTACCGTTTTGTTTTTTAATGTTTACTTATTTTTGAGAGAGAGAGAGAGAGAGCAAGGGAGGGGCAGAGAGAGAGAGGGAGACACAGAACCTGAAGCAGGCTCCAGGTTCTGAGCTGTCAGCACAGAGCCTGACGCAGGGCTTGAACTCATGAACCATGAGATCCTGACCTGAGCTGAAGTCAGATGCTTAACGGACTGAGCCATCCAGGTGCCCCTGGATTTATAATCCATATGCAAACAGGTTTCACTAATGGAGCAATATTAAAATCTGTGTGTGTGTATGTGTGTAAACAAATATGTATGCATTCCCCTGGTGCCAGATTTAAATAATTTCTCTTCATCATTATCTCTCCTTTTTCTTGGAGTTTTTACTCTAATTGATCATCTAAATAAACCTAGTGTTCTAATTTTTCATCCCTAATTATGTGGAATTTGATCTAAGTTGATACAGTTTTATTTATTTTTTAAAGGTAATATGCTTTTTTTTCCCACCGATACATTTTTCATTTATTTTGTTTTTAATTCCAGTATAGTTAACATACAGTGTTATATTAGTTTCAGGTATACAATATAGTGATTCAACAATTCTATACATCATTACTCAGTGCTCAGTTGCTCATCATGATAAGTGTACTCTTAATCCCCTTTACCTATTTCACCCATCCGCCCACCCATCTCCCCCTATGATAGGCTTTATTTTATTTTATCAATTTTTTAAAGTTCTTACTTTATTAATCTTCTCATAAGAAATCTGCACAATCACCACAGTCACTGCAGAATCTTTTTATTCCTTCTGTTGTCCAGTCTCCTGCTCACTGCTAGATACTTCATTTCTTTTTGTCAACACCAATAATTGGCTTTTGCACTGTCGCCTTGACTTTCTTCATTCTGTTCTTGTGTTCCTTTCACTGTTTTCTTGAGGTCTTTTTCTTCTCAAACAGGCCATCTCTTTGTTTGGGTTCACTTTTCTTTGCATAATCCAAGGAATCATAAATCATGCCAAAGCCAGTTGTCTTACCACCACCCAAATGAGTTCTGAATCCAAATACAAAGATGGTGTCTGGTGTCGTCTTGTACATTTTGGCTAGTTTTCCCCAAATTTCTTAGGTACTGTTGCCTTTTGGAGATGAAGAACATCAATAACCATTTGTTTCCGCTCAAGTACTCAGTTGGTTATGAACTTCCCAGTCCGGATAGCTAACTGTGTCGTTCATGATGGCAACCAAGCTTCAAGGAGCCAGGGAGGAAGAAAATAACATGCTTTATTTCAAAGGAGTACCCTTAGTTAAAGTTATTAAAGCTTAAGACTACTTAAACATTTTATTATAAAGGAGATTTAAAAGAGCATTGATTTAAATTTGTCATCCCTCAATATGTCATTTAGTTTAAAGCATTTCTCAAATGTAATTTCTTGCAGGAAAAATCTGGTAAATTATTTTTGAAAATAATTTAAGTCAGTACCCTCAATGCATAGTTAAATCAGGAGAAAATTTATTCTACCAGAATTAATATGATTTTAAAATTATAATCTAACTTGAGAGAGTAATGTAATTATCAGGAAAAAAAAAAACTCTTCAAGTTTACTGTTTTCAGATGGAACTCATTTTAACTACTTCAGTTTGGCTTTCTTCTATAACTCTGCCTTGCCTTTCATTTCCTGAAGAGTAATTGGCCAGAACTGAGCTACATAAATCCTGTTGAAGGAATACAAATTAACAATAGTAAGTGTTGAGTGTCTTTAGTTAATGTTTTACTCCAAAAATTGTCTAACTAATGTCATTCTGTAGACAATTGCCATGAAAACAAAAGGCAGGTTGTTTTGTCAAACTTGATTTTTGATTATCTGTGTACAGACAGATCAACTTTCCCGTAACAGTGAACAAAAGCCTGATCGAAGCCAGGCTATTCGAGACCGATTGAGAGGAAAAGGATTACCAACAGGTAAGAATATATTAATGGGAAACTTTTGAGCTTTAACCTTATTTCATTGTTTCTTTTATGAAATCATATTTACCTGACTTGGAAATCTGATAATTGTGACCATAATTAGAATACATGCATGCAGGGGCGCCTGGGTGGCCCTCTCTCTTTCTCTCAAAATTAAATAAACATTTAAAAAAAACAGAAAAGAATATAAGTATGCAAAGTGGAGGCAGGGAACCGACAGGAACAGTAACTATATTAATATATAAATCCTTTAAAATTATGCAGAAAACATTACTAAGACAGCCAGGACTCCCATAGTAAATCATTTCCTTTCCAATATTGTTATTATAGCAATAATATAATTTATTTACTTTATCATGGAATTTTATATTAAAAATAAATTTTTTTTGAGAGAGAGAGCGTGAGAGAGCAGGGGAGAGGCAGAGAGAGAGAGGGAGAGAGAGAATTCCAAGCAGGCTCCGTGCTGTCAGCCGAGACCGTATGGGGTTCGAATTCATAAACTGTGAGATCAAGACCTGAATCAAAACCAAGAGTTGGATGCTTAACCAACTGAGCCACCCAGGAGCCCCAAAAATGCATTTTAAAGCAAGGTGAAATAAGCACATGAACACTATTGAAACAAAGTTTCAGAAAGCAACATTACTTTTACTGCACTCTATTTTGTTTCTTTGTTTCTTTTTTTTTAAGATTTAATTTTATTTTTTTAAGTAATCTCTACACCCAAACTGGGACTTGAACTCACAACCCTGAGATCAAAAGTCCCACCCTCTCCCAAATGAGCCAGCCAGGCGCCCCTACTACACTGTTTTCTATTCTATTTCTTATTTTAATCGGAATCACAACCCCCTAAGTCAATTTCATTACCAACTAATTTTATGACTTGCAGTTATCAAATACTGTTTTAGGTTATAAGATACTTAGGAAATAAAAACTAATGAAAAGTGGTTTTGCTGTTACAAACAGCATTAGATAATTATATAATTATAATTAGATAATTAGATAATTAGATATTTATAATAGATATATATAATTAGATAATTATATATATAATAGATATATATAATTAGATAATTATATAATCACTTTTTTAAGAAAACGATTACAAATCCCAAACATGTAAAATGAAAGCAGAAAAAATTAATGTTTACATGAAAATTTATTTTTGTGTTAAATTTCAAGCTTGACTTATTTATGAAATGAACTTTTGTTTTTGCTGATTATCTTTGTTCTCTATTTCTCAAGCAATATTGACAATTACGATAATCTAAACATGAAAAATATTTTATAGGTGAAGCATTTTATTGTCTTAAATCTTGGGGCTGTGCAAAGTAAATGTAAATATTGCTTAAATATATTCTAATAAAACATTCTAATTGATAATAGATTAAAAAGCTAAGATGTTTAACTTTTTAATTTAATCAGATAATCAGGCACAGCTGTCTTAGTTAAAGCCTATGAAAAAAGTCTCATTGTGAAACCTAAATATAGCCACTTGATTATCTGAACCAAATGTTTTACAGAATTCAGAACTCTTATATTGAGAAGGAAAAATGTGCCCCTCAGCAAGTGTACTGCTTATCTTGAGAAATCAAGGAAAAGCAATAAAATCATTTCTGATGGAGTGATTCTGTAATGGTTTAGTTAGTTAAGTGGCTGTTTTGGTACTTCTGTTTTACTTATGGAATAAGGACTACTTTTTTGAAAAAGTACCTTTGCTTTCATATCATCAATATAATCAATTTATTTCTGGTTACATAAGGTTACTTTTCTAATACATATATTATTTATGCATGGGTCAAAAAAACAGAAGGCAGACTATATGTGTGTATATGTATATGTGTGTGTATATATATATATATACACTATATAGTATAATGTAGTATAGTGTTAAAATAAAGGGAAATATTTTTACCTTCTTCTTGTAGGTAAAAATATTTCCCTTTATTTTAACACTATACTACAACTTGAGATATTGATATAGCGTGAACTTTGGTGCCAAGAAGAGCAGCATTTTGTTAATCCATCAACTTTTCAGTCAGTCTCCTGTTTTAGAGCTGAATAATAATAGAAAATTATAGTTAAATGTCAATGGCAAGCTGGAAGAGTCTTTTTCAAGAAGACATAGTGAGCACTTTAGTAAGTGAATGTTAGATTTAAAAGAAATGATTTTTCTTTCTCTTATTTATCATCTTTCTGGTTTCTCCTCCCTTTCCCCCATCCCTCTCTCTCCTTCCCTCACTCTCCGTTTCTCTCTCTTCTTCCTTATTTCTCATTCCTTTCTTTCTCCAATCTTTTTCTGGAATTCCCTTCTATCATCTCCTACTATCATTAAATGGCCATGTTATAGAATTGAAGTTGGTTTTCTTGTTTATTTGTTGAGTTAGTAACTATAATGTTATATTATTAATTGTTAATTTTTAAGTATTTTTTTCCTTAAAAAAAAAAAAGAAATGTTCCTGTATATATGAGCCCCCCATTTTATCCCTGTCCATCATATATTCTATAGAAAACAAAAAAGATCATCATGCCATATTTAAAGACTTAAGTGTTAACATAGTTTAGATTGTATTACTTTCAATCACTCAGAGTCTTATTGTTACAGACAGTAATTATTACATACTATTTTAGTGTTGATAGTTTGAGCTGAATCTATATCTACTCTAAAACATACTTTAAATAGAAGGTTATTTTATTGTCATTTACATTTATACATATTTATACATATTTTTTAATAAATCTGTATACAAAATTAAGCTTTCTGGACATGTAGATGCTAAGGAGAGAGAATACCTATTATATTAAACACACTAGTTTTTGTAGATGAAAAATGAATATTTGTCAATTCAATGGATATGAGAAAAAGTTTTATAAGACTATTAGATTTCATACTACATTTGTAATACAATTTTAATGGTTCCATAAAGAAATATATAAGATCTATGATTTATTGTTTTAGATAATCTATGTGTAAACATTAAGTTGTATGCAAAGTAAAAAAAAAAAAAGCTGTAGTTCACCATCTTGGCTCATATTATTAGACTATTTTCTTACTATAAAAACAAATATATCAGAAGTTTTAGGGGCGCCTGGGTGGCTTAGTCAGTTAAGCATCTGACTCTTGATTTTGACTCAAGTCATGATCTCATGGTTTGTGAGTTTGAGCCCCACTGAATTAGGCTCACGCTGACAGTGCAGAAGAGCCTAGTTGGGATTCTCTCTCTGTCCCTCCCGCACTCACACACATGCACTTTGTCTCTCCCTCTCTCTCAAAATAAACTTTAAAAAAAGCTTTAAACCAAATTATTAATGCCTTTTGTGATTTCGTTTTTATAATATTAAGAGGTATTCAGTATTATTATCTAACAGTTCTTTAGAATGGTTATGATTCATAGACTATCCAAATGCAGATAATTTTGGCTTGACTGTAGTGAGTTTAAAATTTTGACAGAGAAATCTTTAGACTGTCCATTGATTTTATATCTAGTCATATCCTTTTATTGGAGAATTAAATCTCTATACCAATACTCAGGAGAATTTGTAAGGAATTACAATTTATCATTCAAGATAAACCAAATTTTGTTTGTGTTTACATTTTGGATAGAATTAGAGGTCCTTATACTTAAACAATAGCCTTTTTTAGATCACGTGTCATGGAAGGGTATTCCTCAGTTCTTAGCCATTGCTTTGCACAGTAGTATTACTGCTCAAGGGCTCTCTTAATTACCTTTAACAAATGTATAAAACCACATCTCAAAGATAGAATCAATATAATATACCACTTATAGCCAGTACCAGACAAGCAATTAGCAGCTAATAGTCAATGGTATATACTAATATAGCATATATAGTTAGTATAAAAACTTTAAGATTAAAAAAATTACCTTGTGAAGAAGAAATATTCTTCTAGGACACCAGTGTTACTTTTGGGCAGTGCCAGGGTTTGGTTTTGTGTTGTTGTGTTTGTTTGTTTGTTTGTTATTTTTTTAATGCTTGCTTATTTATTTATTTATTTATTTATTTATTTATTTATTTATTTATTTATTTTGAGAGAAAGGGAGAGTGTGGGCAGGGAGGGGGCAAAGACAGAATCCCAAGCAGACTCCACAATGTCAGTGCAGAGCCTCATATGTGGCTGAATTCCATGAGATCGTGACCTGAGCCGAAATCAAGAGTCGAACACCTAACCAGCTGAGCCGCCCAAGTGCCCAGGCGGTGCCAGTTCTTAACTGTCAGTGGCCACTTGCAGCACAGGGCCTTGTTATACTACATCAGTACTAAAACATTCTCTTTGATGCAAACCAACCTGAAACCTTTATGTAGTGATAGCTTTAGTTTATTAGGTTCCTAGCCACAGTTTTCAGTAAAGAAAATTTCAAAATGGGCAGTGAGATACAAAATTAGGTTAAAAGAAGTAAGCGATTTTAGGGTTAACGCCTGTATCTAAGTGATTTGGTCGTTAGATTGAAACTTAACAATGACATTTTTTATCTATCAGTAAATGACCTTAAAAGGTCTTTCCTCATGTCTTACCTCTCAGATCTGTTACAAAAGCTTAAGGCCTAAACTATTGGGCTGTCTGCCCCCATTTTGTTATTTTATACTGCCAGTGCTGATAAAATGGCTTCAGTAAGCAGAAAGAAATCAGACGTTTCCTGCCAAGCTTAAGGCGGAAACCTACACCATGATCAGATCAGCATGATAGTGCTTCAGAACTTGGGCGTATTGACAATATCATGTTTCTTTTTTTATGTACTTGAACACACTTGTGAGGACAGATGGGTAATTGGGGAGCCTCTTTTAATACTGAAATGTCATTTTGAACTTAGCTTCTAGGGGACACTTGAATTTTTGAGTCTTGTGTGAGGGGAAAGGTGAATGATGGTATCCAAGTAAGGATGATGTTCATCATATATAAAAAATAATTAAACACAATGTACTTTACAAGGGAGATTTTTTTTAATTTAGCTAAAATAAATGGACTATGTTCTATTAGGAAGACTTTTTATATTCTTAAAATCTTTTATTTTTATTTATTTTCCCCATTTAGTTTTTAGCAAGCTGTATATTCTCCAGAAGGAAAATGTTTATGGATTCATTTTATATTTGGATGCTCATAATTGTATGTAAAATAATTGTATCTGTAAACTCTCTCTGAACTCGGAGCCTTTTTGAGAGATGAAAAATCCACCTGTAGTCACCATTTATCCTGTTTTGAATAATTTGATTTTTTTAAATTATACAATCTAAAACTTTTGTTGGGGATCTTTTGATTTCTGGTTTCATGATTTCTTCTCAAAGGAACTTTTAAATTCCCCCTTGGTAGATAATTATATGCTGAGGAAAATAAAGCAGAAATGAAAGGGAGGAGGAATTTAGAATTTTATGTTGCCCTTATTCAGAAGATCTCATAATCGTTCATTAGGGGTTAGTTCATTTATCCTGTCCTCTTTAAGAAGAAAGCATAACAAGTTATGTCCACGGTTTTGTAAATGAAGTGAGAAACATAGAAATTAAGTGGCTTGCCCAAGCTCATGGATTGAATTTGGTAAAGCTAGAATTGAAACCCAGGTGTTTTGACAGTAATCTTTCTGGTAGATTATGCTACCTAAATTGGCTTTAAAAGGTTTCAAGAAGTTATGCATTCAATCCATTCTACAATCATTCTTTTGGAACGTCTTTAATCAGGAACTAGAAATACAAAAACAGGTAAGATGTGGTTTCTTATGTTATTGTTCCAGTGAGGGAGGGGTGAGGAAATGAGTGGGAGTGATGACAGATACCAATATAATGGATAATTTTAATATAGTGAAAGAAATGCCCTAAGAGAGGGCCAGAATGCTCTATGAATATAGTGACAGGAGCTAGTAATTCTCCCAGGATGGGAAAATATTAAAGAAGTTTCCACCTGAACGCTTTTATGAGTAGTTCCAATGGCACTGCCTTCAGAAATAATTAACTTCCTATAATCAAAATGGGTAGTGAGCACAGCTCTTAGATGTACTTAATGTTTTCAGTGCTGTTTACTGCCTGTTAAATAAAATAATTGTAATAGCCCAGCTATTATATGTATATACGTAATACATATAATAAAAATATCTGGAAAGCAGTTGAAGAAATTGCACTTTATGCAGCCTCAAATAAAGTTAGTAAGTAAGGGGCACTGGTGTTAACAACAGTACATGGTTCTCGCTCGTCTAACAGACTTGTGCACCTAATAAATGAGTCTGGAATTCCATGTTTCTCCTCACTTAAAGGGCCAGATTCTATATTTGAACTCTCATTTTTAGTTCCCAGATTAGTGACATTTTTCCCACAGTGCTTTAGCAATTCAAGGCAACCATGATATGTTCTTTGATGTTGTATATATTTTATCCACTTGTGAAATGTTAATCAGGCAAATACATGCCCAGTTGTATAGTTGAAGATAATGAGTATCATTGACATGACAAAATGCACTGAGACTCCTGCCAGTTAGTAATATGTGATTTAAAAATGGTGTGTTTAGGGGCGCCTGGGTGGCTCAGTTGGTTAAGCGTCTGACTTCAGCTCAGGTCATGATCTCACAGTCTGTGGGTTCGAGCCCCGCATCAGGATCTGTGCTGACAGCTCAGAGCCTGGAGCCTGCTTTGGATTCTGTGTCTCCCTCTCTCTCTGCCCCTCCCCTGCTCATGCTCTGTCTCTCTCTGTCGCAAAAATAAATAAAAACATTAAAAAAAAATTTTTTTTTAAAAAATGGTGTGTTTATACCAGCCCAAATCCATCTCTCTGTTACCTACCTGAAGGTTGTCTTTTTTTTTTTTTTTTCCTCATCTAGAAAGCAAACAAAAGCAGTCATAGGCCAATAGACCCACTGGAGAAACCACTCCAAACATCTCTTTCCTAACTCTTCTTTTTTCTCCTTCAAAAAATGATCTACACTCAGTTTCTGCCTTTAATGCTTTTGTGGTTGATAGCTCTTACAATTTTACTTTAGAGCATATACATACCAAGTATATACATATCACTTTGAACCTTGTTTCAGATGTCCACAATTTTTTGCCCATTTTCCTCAAGAGTATCAATCCCTCCCCCATCCCTTCTTTCTTTCTCACTCCTCTTCCTATCACACCATTCCTTCATTTTATTGGCTATCAGAAGAGACATTATTATGGTTCAAAACTATCTTTTATTAGTAATAGTCATGAGACTTTAAGTTTGCTATCATAATGTGATTTTCAGACATGGAGAGCAAATTGAACCATGGTTAAATTTGGCATATTTTGTAGATGGAGAGCAGCAAAGTAGTGCAAACTTTTAAATGGATTATTTTCTTTTATTTATTTTTTTAATTTTTTTTAATGTTTATTTATTTTTGAGAGAGAGAGAGACAGAGTATGAGCAGAGGAAGGGCAGAGAGAGAGGGAGACACAGAATCTGAAACAGGCTCCAGGTTCTGAGCTGATGCAGGGCTCAAACCCATGAACCTTGAGATCATGACCTGAGCTGAAGTCGGATGCTAAACTGACTGAGCCACCCAGGCGCCTCTTAAATGGATTATTTTCATTATAATTTTGTCCTACCTCACAGAATTTAAAAATGATAATTTTCTGGACTTTTAATAAATAGGAACTGAAATATTTTTATATCTACTACTTTGCATAAAGACAAAAACCTATCATCTATAGAGCAGTAGTTATTCAAGAACCACCTTATTAGCAATTAGTTTTAAATTTTATATGGCTGGTGAGAAGACACGGTGCTTTTAGGATCCCATGGCCCATTAATATATTGTTAGTAAATACTAATGACCTAAAGGAGAATGATAAATCTACCTGTTACAGATAGAATAAACTCATGGCACATATGGTGATTATTTCAATAGTGGTCAGAGTAGGCCTCACTGGAGAAGTCATATTTAAAATAAAAGTATAGAATAAGAAACAACTAATCATGAGAAAGGTCTGGACCATTCAGGGCAGAGAAAACAATATGTATAAATGTCCTAACATAGAAGAGAGCTTAACAAGAAGACCTGTGGCCTGGATGGAATAAAAGAAGTGGAGATGAGACTAAGAAAGATTCAAACAGCAGACCTGAAAGGAGTCCGATTTTATTTTGAGTATAATACTATGCCTTTGAGACTTATTAAAAAAGGTAGTGGCATCATGGAATTTATCTTTAAGAAGATAACTCTGACTGCTGAATAGAGAGTGGTTGGATGAAGAAAGAAGGGGGGAGGCCTATCCAGAAGCCATTGCAGTTTTCTAGTCAAGTGGTAATGTTAACTGGGAATAGGGTGATGCCAGTGAAAATCGAAATAATCACATGGAGTAAGTTATCTTTGAGAAGTTAAATAGCCAGTACTTCTGATGGATTTGATATGGGCAGTAAGGATGATGAAGGATTTCAGGATGGTGCCTTTATTTCTGTTTTGAGCAATCAATTGGATAATGATGCCACTTTCTGTAACTGGAAAGATTGGTGTTGAATGGATATCTCTGGATGTGGGAAGCAAAAAGTTGGTTTTCAGCATGTTCAGGTTGAGGTGCTTCTAAGATTTAGTAATAGAAGTTCCAACTATGTAAGAATGGAGCTCCCAGAAGACATTGGTGCCAAGAATTTAAATTTGGGAGTTATCATTATATAGATAATACTTAAAGCCTTGTTAGCAGATGAAATTATATAAGAAAAGAGTGAAAAGATAGGGTTCTAAAACTGATATCTGAGGACATCCAACATTTGAATATCTGATAGAGGAGGAAAAAGCAAAGACTAAGAATGAGCAGTCTAAGAAGTAGGAGAAAACACTCTTGTAAAGAGAGGATTGTTCTTTATTAAGTGACTGTCATCACCATCAGTTGTTGCTGATGGGTACTTGTTGCTGTAGAGGTAGGTAGGATATGGATATAAAATCATTGGATTTGGCAATATGGAGGTCATTAGTGATACATACGGAGAGTTGCCCAGGTGTGGAGGAGTTGGAAGTTAGCTAAAGTCAGACTACTGAATGAGAAGTAAGAAATTGGAGACAGCAGTGGCAAGAGGGAAATGTGGTAACAGGGTAGAGGTTTTGTTTAGTTTGCTTTTTTTTTTTTTATTTATTTTATTTTTTTTTTTCAACGTTTATTTATTTTTGGGACAGAGAGAGACAGAGCATGAACGGGGGAGGGGCAGAGAGAGAGGGAGACACAGAATCGGAAACAGGCTCCAGGCTCTGAGCCATCAGCCCAGAGCCTGACGCGGGGCTCGAACCGTGAGATCGTGACCTGGCTGAAGTCGGATGCTTAACCGACTGCGCCACCCAGGCGCCCCTAGTTTGCTTTTTATTATAGAGACATTAAAGCACGTTTATGTACTAATGGTAATCACTCGATAGAAAGAGGGGTTAATTAACATGGAGGACGGGTTAACCAAAGAAGCAAAATCTCTGATAACATGAAAGGAGAGGGGATTGAACACGTATTGGGAATTGGCCTTCACCTGGTAAAAGATTTCATCTTTTGAGACAAGGGAAAAGATTGGCAGACATGGGTAGATGTATAGAATTAGCCATGGAAAAGTGAGAAAGCTCTCTTCTGACAGATTCTATTTTCTGGTTGGAATATGAGATAAGATCATCAGAAAAAAGAAGAGGGAATTAAGGTGGGAAAATTGAAGAATGAGAAAAAGTGAAGCATGGTAGAGAGTGAGTGAAATTACTATTAACACATGGTGCTGAGTGTCCAACTTGTTTGACTATGAATTTATGACATTGCCAAAATACTCACTTGTTTGATTTTCTCTAAGTTTGGCTACTTGTTGGTAGCTAAGTGGTAAAAGAAAGCAGATTGTTGAGTTCGTCTGTGGTTGTATGACCCTTAAGTCCTTTCAATTCTTATTTTTTATCTAATGTATTCTATCAATTTTGAAGAATATCTGTTCTACATTTTTAATAAAATTCTAAATTAATGAGTTTCAATATGTGGTTTGTTTAAGAATGTGATTTATCTCTAAAATACTGTAACATAAACATGTGTTTATCAGTTTTAAATTATCTTAGATTAGAAGCTAGAGTCTGTGATAATCTATGTCTAGATGTGGTGTGGTATATTCTCAGTGATCTTGATATGACATGCCCCAAATATTGATGTTATACTTATTTGCATTTAAAAAGATCCATGTTCAGGGAAACATGAGTTGCAAGAAAAGCAAAGTATTTGAATCTAATTCTCCAGTAAGCAATTATTTGTGGACCATTCTGAAATAAATTCACTTTTCTATGATTTTTAAGGTAAAATTTGAAGTCAGGGAATTAAAGCTTATAGCTATCGCCCTGAAGAGGCAATTGACTTATACAGACCAATTACTAAGCAATTTAGTATTACTAGGAAAGTTTTAGTCATTATTTTATATTGTGTACATAGCAAATAGGTTATTAGAGAGGGATCACAGAAGGTCACACAGGAAATCTTCAGTGTTTATGGGCTACTGGGTTAGTAACTCTGAAGTATTTTTCTACATTTCTTTTTCTATAATGGAGCCATAAATGTATGACTTTTTTGTTATTCACTTTATGGATTTCAAAAATTAATTTCTGGTTGGACATTTTTGCTGTGTCTCAATGCATTTTTACACTCGTGCCTTAGAAAAATTAGAATGGCTTACCAGTTTTTAACTACATCAAAGACTAAAGAATAAAAAGACTTTATTCCAGTTGACAAATATTGATGCATTATGTTTAAGACAAAACCTATTTTAGTACATGATGGTCTGCCATGGAAAAATTAAGTTTTTTACATAATTTAAACAATCAAATTATCTGGATTTCAAACGTTTCTGAAAACATATCTAATTATAATAAAATTTTGATACTTAAGGATTCTAAATGCTACAGTCCTTTTTTCATCCAGAATATAGCAAGAATTCTGTGTTTCTTCTTTAAAAATATTTACTTAAATGACCAGAAAAGACCAAGGCTTTATGTTGAAGTGATACATGTTTGAATTATACCTTTAGAAGTTAAAGGAGTATACTCTACCTTCTATTATTGTGCCAAATCATTTCATGGATAATTAATATTCTGCCAAATTGGATAGTATCAGAAACTTTTGTCTAGTCTATTTTTAAAAACCAAATAATTCACCTTTGAACATAAAATAACACTGCTCAAAAAAGTAAGTTCACTACATTCTTGTTTTCATTAGGTAAGAAACATTGGACCATGAAAAGTTACACAAACATAACTTTTCTTTCCACTTTCACTATTGGCACCATCCCATGTCATCTCTGATCCTCCATTAGGAAATTTAGAAAATTACCAGCACTTTCACTGTCAATAGTAAGATTACATTCCAGTTATTTTCTAAAAATTCTGTACATACATGATAGATTCTTATCATTCCAGGAAGAAGCGCTACTTCTGATGTACTAGACATACACAAGTCTCCATTCTCTCATCAGACCTTTCTTAACAAAGGGCTTAGTAAATCTATGGGATTTCTGTCCATCAGAGATACACAAGATGAGGAAGATTATTTCAAGGACATTTCATCAGATAATAATTCTGCACGTGAAGATTCTGAAAATACCTGTTCCCCTTACCAGTTCAAAACTAGTGGCCCAGAAAAAAAAACTATCCCTGGTATTGATGTGCTTCCCAAGAAGAAGATTTGGGCTTCATCCATGGACTTGCTTTGCACAGATGAGAGAGACTTTTCTGGGGAAACCGGTGGATTCCGACAATATCTCCCTGAAGCAGTAACAGTGAGGACTTCAACTACTCCTAGAAAAAAGGAGGCAAGATACTCAGATGGAAGCATAGCCTTGGATATCTTTGGCCCTCAGAAAGTGGATCCAATGTTTCATACTCGAGAATTGCCCACTTCCTCAGCAATATCAAGCGCTTTGGACCGAATCCGAGAGAGACAAAAGAAACTTCAGGTTCTAAGAGAAGCCATGAATGTAGAAGGTTAGTAATTTTGTGTGTGTTTGAGAGAAAATTGAATTGAAATATTTAAAATTGTGTTTTGAAATAAAGAAGGGTTATTAAACCATTCCACAAGTCTTATTTCCACTGTCAAACCTTTATACCCAGGTTAGTCTCTTTGTCAGTTTCTGTTCTCCTTTCCACCAAAACTGTAATAGAACTGTATTGCTCCCACAAAGTCATCTCTATTAAGCATCCTAGTCTGGGCACTTTATAGCCCTACAATATTTCGGGTAGTAGATTTTTAAGATTGTAATCTTCTCAAGGCAAGAGCCATATTTTCTTCTTCTTTTTAATCCTCCACAGCACCGTCTATCATGCACTGTCTCATAAGAGGCTTCCCTAAAGGACTGGTTCATGGCAATAAGAGGCAGTTAATCAAAATCAGAAACTCTAGGGAGGCAGAGTGGCATGGTGATAATGCAATAGTTCCCAAACCCCAGCTTCAAGAAACAAACTTAGGGACACAACTCCTGAAGATCATAATTTGTTTGCTCTAGAATGAAGTTTTAAATCCATATTTTAAAAGTCATAGTATTTAGGTTTATAGATCTAAAGACAGACAGCCTAGGTTTGAATTATCTATTGCATCAGTAGCTACATGATCCTTACTTCGGTGACTGGGCTTAATCCCTCCAAACGTAAGTTACCCCATCTGTAAAATGTGCTTAACCAAAATAGATGAATTAGGTAATAAATGTGAAGTGATTAATAAATCAAATTATTACAATGTTAGTATGAGGGGCATAAAAAACAACTTTATAAATGATAAATTCCTTTTTTTAAATGTTTATTTATTTATCTTTGAGAGAGAACAGGGACTGGGGAGGGGCAGAGAGAGAGGGAGGGAGACAGAGAATCTGAAGCAGGCTAAGTGCTATCCGCACAAAGCCTGGCATGGGGCTCAAACCCATGAACTGTGAGATCATGATCTGAGCCAAAGTCAGGCACTTAACCCACTGAGCCACCCAGGTGCCCCTATAAATGATAAATTCTTATTATTTGCAGGACAAAGCTCTGGTTCAAAATACCTGATTCACACACAAACCTCAATATATTGAGTAGAATAAAATTATGTTTTAGACATATGGATAGAGGCTATTTTTAACTTAAATAAATGGAAGAGAAAACAAAATTAGACTTACCAATCTAATCCTCTACATTTTTGAAGATTAAAGCTATGTTATCTGCCAAAGTTTGTCCCAGACAAACTTTGGGACATAGTTGAAATGTCACTTTAAGGTGCCTTCTAGTTTAGCAAGAGTAGTGGCATAATCAATCGTCATATTCATGTTTAAGGCCATTGTTCCAGTGGAATATTTTTGATTCATAGATTACCTTTAAAGTGCTTTGCTAAAGGTTTGTTCTGTTACTTAAGCTTAAGCATAGCCCTGGGCTGAACATACTCTACATGTTGTACTTTACTTCTAATAAAAGAAGCTTTGCTTCTTTTTTTTCAATTCAGGAATTGCAAATTAGTGATGAATTTGAAATAAAGGAAATTATCAAACACTTAATTGATATTATGGGTATGTATATATGTATATACACATATATACATACATGTATATATACATATATGTGTATATACACATATATACACATATATGTATATATACATGTGTGTATATATGCATTTATAAAAATTAGCCACCTTTATGAGATTGTTGTATATAATCTTGATCTGAAAACTTTCAAGGATAGAAAATAAGAACTTAGAAATGTGTCTTATGCATGATTTTACTGTTTAACTCTGATGAGTAAACTTTTAGAGTTATGACAGCAAACAATAGGCACTTTCTATAGCTTAAGGTCTCCTCTTTCAGAAGTTGTACTTCATGATTATTTAATGTTACACAACAGCTAGCATATGAATAAAAACTTCGCCTGACCTTCTTATGAACATGCCTTCATAGAGACATTGATGTGAAGAATTCTTGCCCATCATGGACCAAAAAAAAAAAAAAAAAACAACGAAACCCTTAATTATTCAAGTAGATAAAACCATGATAGTCTCAGAGTATAAATAATGGAGATACATACCGATATAGATGACTAGTTCTAACATATATGTGTTTTTAACATGTGAAATATATTTTCTTAACATGCAAATATTAAAAATTAACTCATAATTTCTAATGTTCTCGTGTGTGTTTCAAAAGAATATTTACTTATTATTTGGTAAATGAATAGTAGTGTGTATTAATGAAGTCTGAGGAAAAATGTTTTTTTTTTAACCCCTTGAACCTTGGTTTGAGAGTTAAACAGTAAGAAATTAAACACTAATGGAAATATATTTAATCTGTTAAATTTCACTACAGTAGTCTGATATATTTTGTTTGAATAGGTAATTTTTTATTACCTATAAAATGAGTATTAAGCTAAGCAGTGTCCTAGTTTGCATATGAGCCTTTTATCAGGGATTGTGTGCCAGGCACATGTAAAAGAAACTTGTTTGCATCTTGTTTCCAAATATACATGTATATCTACAAAGATGATGTATATAATGTTATTGACACTTATTTGTTAAAAATGTTAACTTGTTATGAAACCTAACTTCCAGATTTAGGAATTTTATATTTATTACAAGAAATACAAAAAAGATTTCTTTTTCAAAATAAAATATGCTTTGAATTGTTTGATTCAGGACCATTTCCATTCTGAAAGGCTATTGACAAATTTTCAAAAACATTTGTTCTCACAAAGAATCTATACATTTTTCCCCAGAGTATATTTTATAATCAAGTTAAACAAAACACCTTGAAAATGTTGGTATATTATGGAAATGCTTACACCATCTTAAAAAAACTCCATTATTATACAGTAACTTGTAAGTAGTAATAAATTATATTTGCTTTAGACGAAAAATATTCTTCAAAAAGAATGTTTCATGCTTATAATTCAAAAGCAATTACTCTTAGTTACTTAGTTGAATACTTTGCTGGTTTTATGCTGTGTTTTTTCTAAAAGTGAAATAATTTATATTAGCTGTTCAAACACAATTGCAGATTGCTATACAAAGATTTTAGCTAGTATACAAAGGAGAAAAAAGAATTGAAAATGATACAAATCCCATTTATTTCATTTAATTCTCATGAAAAGTAAGCTCCATAGATCCCTTTTATGTGTGATAAATCAAGTAGAACAGTGGATATTATTAATGTACACCTATCTTTTTAAATATTCTTGTTCTGAAGCATTTAACGGGGCACGTGGGTGGCTTAGTCGGTTAAGCTTCCAACTCTTGATTTCCGCTCAGGCTATGATCTCATGGTTCATAGAATCGAGCCCCACTTGGGGCTGTCTGCTGGGAGCAAGGAGCCTGCTTGGGATTCTTCCTCTCTGCCTCTCTCTGCTGCTTCCCAGCTTGCACAGCACACTCTCTCTCTCTCAAAATAAATAAACTTTAAAAAAAAATAATAAAACATTTAAAAAAATTAATAGTGCTCTGTACAATTTTTGTGATCTTTAAATTTGGCAGTTGCTACTGGCAAAGAAGAGGTCTTGGAGCTCAATATCCCTGAGCTTGTGAAGATTTAATGACTTACCCAAGATCACATAAGCAGTTAATGATAGTTTCCATCATTGTGGGAGTTTGTGGATTTACATCTAGATTTGGGAGCTCCAGTCTAAGAATTTCCAACTACATGCTACTTCCTAATTTTTAAAAAATATGTATTTCAGTATTCATTGGGTTAATAGAGCAATTGCAAGAAAAGAAATTGCTAAATTTCAGTTTGTCCTTTTAGGCATGCAGGGAGGCTCATTGAACTAATGGGAAAGATAGTCATCTCCTCCAACCTCAGATATATAGCCCTTTCCTTAGTCCATCCTCTTGAAAGGAGCCTTTACCCAAACCACCTCTATGGCATCTCCTTAGCTGACATCAATCAGCCAGCTAGCACAGGGAAGACCAGAATTTGGTACTGCGAGGAATCTGGATACTATTTAAACCAAACCTCTCATTTTCAAAAGCCCAGAGTAGACTAGTTTGCCAAAGAAGATACATAATTCATAATTTATAGCAGAGCTGTATTTAGAATCCAGATCTCTTGAAATCCAGAATAAGATTTTTTTCCACTCTGCCATTCTGATTTTAAGCAGAAACCAGATACATTTCAGATACGTTGTTTGGAAAATTTATTACTGCCAGGAAAGTTGGACATTCAACTAACCACCCAGCAAAACCCTTAATAAAGTCTCTTCCTAATAAAATTATGTAATTTTTAATACAGTAAAACAAGATACTACAATGAAAAAAATTGGCTCAAGTAAGGCACTTTTAGTTCTTTCTGCAGCAAACCACACTGGATAGGGGTTAAGATGGAGCTCTCTCCTGTGTCGCATGGACTATTGTGGTAGTGTTTTGTGTTGTTTTTTTTTTTTTAATTTTTTTAATGTTTATTTATATCTGAAGGAGAGAGATACAGAGCATGAGTGGGGAGGGGCAGAGAGAATGGGAGTCACAGAATCCAAAGCAGGCTCCAGGCTCCAAGCTGTCAGCACAGAGCCGGACTCAGGGCCTGAACCCACAAACCATGAGACCATGACCTGAGCTGAAGTCAGACACCCAATCAACCTAGCCACCCAGGCGCCCCCATTGTGGTAGTGTTTTAACAGGGTTTTCCTACAGTAGGATGTAAGACAGTTATCCTGTAGCTGACAAGATAAGAAAGTAAACTATTAAAAAGCTGTGGTTGGCATTGAATGCTCAGATTTCCTTAGAAACAAAACAAGAAAGGAACAGAAAAGACCCCAAGAAAGAAACTGTAGAAGTTTAAAAATTATAAATGTAAGATTGTTTCTATAATCATTAAGCTAACGCTTAATCTTTCAGATAGTTCTCTACATACAGAAAGCAGTAAGGATGGGACAGGAAGAAACAATAACAGGTTTCTCTTGTGGAAAATAGTTTTAAAATTTGATGTGACTCTGTTTGCTTTATTCTTTTTTTTTTTTCAATATATGAAGTTTATTGTCAAATTGGTTTCCATACAACACCCAATGCTCATCCCAAAAGGTACCCTCCTCAATACCCATCACCCACCCTCCCCGCCCTCCCACCCCCCATCAACCCTCAGTTTGTTCTCAGTTTTTAAGAGTCTCTTATGCTTTGGCTCTCTCCCACTCTAACCTCTTTTTTTTTTTTTCCTTCCCCTCCCCCGTCGGTTTCTGTTAAGTTTCTCAGCAACCACCTAAGAGTGAAACCATATGGTATCTGTCTTTCTCTGTATGGCTTATTTCACTTAGCATCACACTCTCCAGTTCCATCCACGTTGCTACAAAGGGCCATATTTCATTCTTTCTCATTGCCACGTAGTACTCCATTGTGTATATAAACCACAATTTCTTTATCCATTCATCAGTTGATGGACATTTAGGCTCTTTGCAAAGTTTGGCTATCGTTGAGAGTGCTGCTGTAAACATTGGGGTACAAGTGCCCCTATGCATCAGTACTCCTGTATCCCTTGGGTAAATTCCTAGCAGTGCTATTGCAGGGTCATAGGGTAGGTCTATTTTTAATTTTTTGAGGAACCTCCACACTGTTTTCCAGAGTGGCTCCACCAGTTTGCATTCCCACCAACAGTGCAAGAGGGTTCCCGTTTCTCCACATCATCTCCAGCATCTATAGTCTCCTGATTTGTTCATTCCAGCCACTCTGACTGGCATGAGGTGATATCTGAGTGTGGTTTTGATTTGTATTTCTCTGATGAGGAGCGACGTTGAGCATCTTTTCATGTGCCTGTTGGCCATCCGGATGTCTTCTTTAGAGAAGTGTCTATTCATGTTTTCTGCCCATTTCTTCACTGGGTTATTTGTTTTTCGGGTGTGAAGTTTGGTGAGCTCTTTATAGATTTTGGATACTAGCCCTTTGTCCGATATGTCATTTGCAAATATCTTTTCCCATTCCGTTGGTTGCCTTTTAGTTTTGTTGGTTGTTTCCTTTGCTGTGCAGAAGCTTTTTGTCTTCATGAGGTCCCAGTAGTTCATTTTTGCTTTCAATTCCCTTGCCTTTGGGGATGTGTCAAGTAAGAAATTGCTACGGCTGAGGTCAGAGAGGTCTTTTCCTGCTTTCTTCTCTAGGGTTTTGATGGTTTCCTGTCTCACATTCAGATCCTTTATCCATTTTGAGTTTATTTCTGTGAATGGTGTCAGAAAGTGGTCTAGTTTCAATCTTCTGCATGTTGCTGTCCAGTTCTCCCAGCACCATTTGTTAAAGAGACTGTCTTTTTTCCATTGGATGTTCTTTCCTGCTTTGTCAAAGATCAGTTGGCCATACGTTTGTGGGTCTAGTTCTGGGGTTTCTATTCTATTCCATTGGTCTATGTGTCTGTTTTTGTGCCAATACCATGCTGTCTTGATGATTACAGCTTTGTAGTAGAGGCTAAAGTCTGGGATTGTGATGCCTCCCGCTTTGGTCTTCTTCAAAATTCCTTTGGCTATTCGGGGCCTCTTGTGGTTCCATATGAATTTTAGGATTGCTTGTTCTAGTTTCGAGAAGAATGCTGGTGCAATTTTGATTGGGATTGCATTGAATGTGTAGATAGCTTTGGGTAGTATTGACATTTGACAATGTTTATTCTTCCAATCCATGAGCACGGAATGTTTTTCCATTTCTTTATATCTTCTTCAATGTCCTTCATAAGCTTTCTATAGTTTTCAGCATACAGATCTTTTACATCTTTGGTTAGATTTATTCCTATGTATTTTATGCTTCTTGGTGCAATTGTGAATGGGATCATTTTCTTTATTTGTCTTTCTGTTGCTTCATTGTTAGTGTATAAGAATGCAACTGATTTTTGTACATTGATTTTGTATCCTGCAACTTCACTAAATTCATGTATCAGTTCTAGCAGACTTTTGGTGGAGTCTATCGGATTTTCCATGTATAATATCATGTCATCTGCCAAAAGTGAAACCTTAACTTCATCTTTGCCAATTTTGATGCCTTTGATTTCCTTTTGTTATCTGATTGCTGATGCTAGAACTTCCAACACTATGTTAAACAACAGCAGTGAGAGTGGGCATCCCTGTCATGTTCCTGATCTCAGGGAAAAAGCTCTCAGTTTTTCCCCATTGAGGATGATGTTAGCTGTGGGCTTTTCATAAATGGCTTTTATGATCTTTAAGTATGTTCCTTCTATCCCGACTTTCTCGAGGGTTTTTATTAAGAAACGTTGCTGAATTTTGTCAAAAGCCTTTTCTGCATCAATTGACAGGATCATATGGTTCTTCTCTTTTCTTTTATTAATGTGATGTATCACGTTGATTGATTTGTGAATGTTGAACCAGCCCTGCATCCCAGGAATGAATCCCACTTGATCATGGTGAATAATTCTTTTTATATGCTGTTGAATTCGATTTGCTAGTATCTTATTGAGAATTTTTGCATCCATATTCATCAGGGATATTGGCCTGTAGTTCTTTTTTTTTTTACTGGGTCTCTGTCTGGTTTGGGAATCAAAGTAATACTGGCTTCATAGAATGAGTCTGGAAGTTTTCATTCCCTTTCTATTTTTTGGAATAGCTTGAGAAGGATAGGTTTTGTCTCTGCTTTAAATGTCTGGTAGAACTCCCTGGGAAGCCATCTGGTCCTGGACTCTTATTTGTTGGGAGATTTTTGATGACTGATTCAATTTCTTCGCTGGTTATGGGTCTGTTCAAGCTTTCTATTTCCTCCTGATTGAGTTTTAGAAGCGTGTGGGTGTTTAGGAATTTGTCCATTTCTTCCAGGTTGTCCAGTTTGTTGGTATATTATTTTTCATAGTATTCCCTGATAATTGCTTGTATCTCTGAGGGATTGGTTGTAATAATTCCATTTTCATTCATGATTTTATCTCTTTGGGTCATCTCCCTTTTCTTTTTGAGAAGCCTGGCTAGAGGTTTATCAATTCTGTTTATTTTTTCAAAAAACCAACTCTTGGTTTCGTTGATCTGCTCTACAGTTTTTTTAGATTCTATATTGTTTATTTCTGCTCTGATCTTTATTATTTCTCTTTTTCTGCTGGGTTTAGGCTGTCTTTGCTGCTCTGCTTCTATTTCCTTTAGGTGTGCTGTTAGATTTTGTATTTGGGATTTTTCTTATTTCTTGAGATAGGCCTGGATTGCAATGTATTTTCCTCTCAGGACTGCCTTCGCTGCATCCCAAAGCGTTTGGACTGTTGTATTTTCATTTTCTTTTGTTTCCATATATTTTTTAATTTCTTCTCTAATTGCCTGGTTGACCCATTCATTCTTTAGTAGGGTGTTCTTTAACCTCCATGCTTTTGGAGGTTTTCCAGACTTTTTCCTGTGGTTGATTTCAAGTTTCATAGCATTTTGGTCTGAAAGTATGCATGGTATGATTTTAATTCTAGTATACTTATGAAGGGCTGTTTTGTGACCCAGTATGTGATCTGTCTTGGAGAATGTTCCATGTGCACTCGAGAAGAAAATATATTCTGTTGCTTTGGGATGCAGAGTTCTAAATATATCTGTCAAGTCCATCTGATCCAATGTATCATTCAGGGCCCTTGTTTCTTTATTGACTGTGTGTCTAGATGATCTATCCATTTCTGTAAGTGGAGTGTTAAAGTCCCCTGCAATTACCACATTCTTATCAATAAGGTTGCTTATGTTTGTGAGTAATTGTTTTATATATTTGGGGGCTCCGGTATTCGGCGCATAGACATTTATAATTGTTAGCTCTTCCTGATGGATAGACCCTGTAACTATTATATAATGTCCTTCTTCATCTCTTGTTACAGCCTTTAATTTAAAGTCTAGTTTGTCTGATATAAGTATGGCTATTCCAGATCTCTTTTGACTTCCAGTAGCATGATAAATAGTTCTCCATCCCCTCACTTTCAATCTGAAGGTGTCTTCAGGTCTAAAATGAGTCTCTTGTAGACAGCAAATAGATGGGTCTTGTTTTTTTATACATTCTGATACCCTAGGTCTTTTGCTTGGAGCATTTAGTCCATTTACATTCAGTGTTATAGAAAGATATGAGTTTATTTTTTTTTTTTTTATTTATTTTTGGGACAGAGAGAGACAGAGCATGAACGGGGGAGGGGCAGAGAGAGAGGGAGACACAGAATCGGAAACAGGCTCCAGGCTCCGAGCCATCAGCCCAGAGCCTGACGCGGGGCTCGAACTCACGGACCGCGAGATCGTGACCTGGCTGAAGTCGGACGCTTAACCGACTGCGCCACCCAGGCGCCCCTAGAAAGATATGAGTTTAGAGTCATTGTGATGTCTGTAGGTTTCATGCTTGTAGTGATGTCTCTGGTACTTTGTCTCACAGGATCCCCCTTAGGATCTCTTGTAGGGCTGGTTTAGTGGTGACAAATTCCTTCAGTTTTTGTTTGTTTGGGAAGACCTTTATCTCTCCTTCTGTTCTAAATGACAGACTTGCTGGATAAAGGATTCTCGGCTGCTTATTTTTTCTGTTCATCACATGGAAGATCTCCTGCCATTCCTTTCTGGCCTGCCAAGTTTCAGTAGAGAGATCGGTCACGAGTCTTATAGGTCTCCCTTTATAAGTTAGAGCACGTTTATCCCTAGCTGCTTTCAGAATTTTCTCTTTATCCTTGTATTTTGCCAGTTTCACTATGATATGTCGTGCAGAAGATCGATTCAAGTTACGTCTGAAGGGAGTTCTCTGTGCCTCTTGGATTTCAATGCCTTTTTCCTTCCCCAGATCAGGGAAGTTCTCAGCTATTATTTCTTCAAGTACACCTTCAGCACCTTTCCCTCTCTCTTCCTCCTCTGGGATACCAATTATGCGTATATTATTTCTCTTTAGTGCATCACTTAGGTCTCTAATTTTCCCCTCATACTCCTGGATTTTTTTATCTGTGTTTTTCTCAGCTTCTTTTTCCATAATTTTATCTTCTAGTTCACCTATTCTCTCCTCTGCCTCTTCAATCTGAGCCGTGGTTGTCTCCATTTTATTTTGCAGCTCATTGATAGCGTTTTTTAGCTCCTCCTGGCTGTTCCTTAGTCCCTTGATCTCTGTAGCAATAGGTTCTCTGCTGTCCTTTATACTGTTTTCAAGCCCAGCGATTAATTTTATGACTATTATTCTAAATTCACTTTCTGTTATATTGTTTAAATCGTTTTTGGTCAGTTCATTAGCTGTTGTTATTTTCTGGACGTTTTTTTGAGGGGAATTCTTCTGTTTGGTCATTTTGGATAGTCCCTGGAGTGGTGCGGAACTGGGGGGCACTTCCCCTGTGCTGTCTTAAATAACTTGCATTGGTGGGCGGGCCGCAGTCAGACCTGATGTCTGCCCCCAGCCCACCTCTGGGGCCACAGTCAGACTGGTGTGTGCCTTCTCTTCCCCTCTCCTAGGGGCGGGATTCACTGTGGGGTGGCGTGGCCCGTCTGGGCTACTTGCACACTGCCAGGCTTGTGGTGCTGGGGATCTGGCGTATTAGCTGGGGTGGGTAGGCAAGGTGCACGGGGGCAGGAGGGGCAGGCTTAGCTCGTTTCTCCTTAGGTGATCCACTTCAGGAGGGGCCCTGTGGCAGCAGGAGGGAGTCAGACCCTCTGCCGGAGGGGTGGCTCCACAGAAGCACAGAGTTGGGTGTTTGCGCGGAGCAAGCAAGTTCCCTGGCAGGAACTGGTTCCCTTTGGGATTTTGGCTGGGGGATGGGCGAGGGAGATGGCGCTGGCAAGCGCCTTTGTTCCCCGCCAAACTGAGCTCTGTCCTCCCGGGGCTCAGCAACTCTCCCTCCCTCTGTCCTCCAGCCTTCCCGCTTTCTGAGCAGAGCTGTTAACTTATGACCTCCCAGTTGCTAAGTCCCACTTGCTGTCGGAACACACTCCATCCAGCCCCTCCGCTTTTGCCAGCCAGACTCGGGGCTCTGCTTGGCCGGCGGGCCGCCCCTCTGCCCCGTCACCCTCCTGCCAGTCCGTGGAGCGCGCACCGCATCTCCGCCCTTCCTACCCTCTTCCGTGGGCCTCTCGTCTGCGCTTGGCTCCCGAGACTCCATTCTGCTAGTCTTCTGGAGGTTTCCTGGGTTATTTAGGCAGGTGTAGGTGGAATCTAAGTGATCAGCAGGATGCGCAGTGAGCCCAGTGTCGTCTACGCTGCTATCTTCCCAGGATCCCCCTGTTTGCTTTATTCTTTTCACTTTTTTACCTCAGTATAGGACTATCCTAGTCTACTTGTTTCTTCTTCCTTGTTCCTGATATCTTTTTTCTACCACATTACTCCATCTCAATATCTGAGAAATTGTATGTTTTCTAATAGAAGTATCTGTCACCATCTCTCTTGTTTGTAATTACCACACACTCCCTATCTAACATTGCCTTGTGAGTTGGCAACACATTCCTGATTATGAGAGATTGACTTGGAACCAGTACTGTGAGTATAGTATGAACAGCACTCCACCCCCTGGGTGGGGACCATGAATACCATTTTGCTTCCAACAGTTAAAACTCCTCTACATTCTGTATAAATACTGGAAAAGGAAATGAAGAATAGATATAAGTAAGTCCTTCAAAGGTGACTGTGGTTAAATGTTAACTATTTAAGGAGTTTTAAGTCAATCTACTATATATCAACCTTAAATATTGCTTAAAAGACAATATTGTGACCTCTGGTCTAGCCTAGTTTTGCTGTTCTGTGACTGCCTTGTGAATGCAGCTTAAACTCTGTGTTGTGCAACTAGAATATGTAAGCACTAAAGTATGTGAGCCTGTTCTTATTATTGAGGCACCTTAATGTTTCATTTTCATGAGAAGATTGAATTTGAAAGTTCATACATTTTTATAGTTGCATTTTAGAAAAGCAAGGGGATGGATTTATAAATATTACAGTTCACCATGTAGGATACTTCTAGTGACACATTCTAAGGGAGAAATTTTTTTCAAAAATTATCTCTCCTCTAAAATCCAAACTATTCAGTTTTTATTTCTTCACCTTATTTCCCTTTGAAAAGAAAAAAAGATATGATTGAGTTGTTATTTGGATTACTTCATGAACTAAAATAATTTAATATTCAGTTTCTGTTTCACTCATATCAGTTCCACAAAAGTAAATATGAATAATCAGGGATTTTAGGTGATATTGGTCAAATATCACATGTATTTCAGAATTGA
Organism: Lynx canadensis; assembly: GCF_007474595.2. NCBI lineage: Eukaryota > Metazoa > Chordata > Mammalia > Carnivora > Felidae > Lynx > Lynx canadensis. Next base: position 134,537,719 of record NC_044306.2, on the reverse strand, counting down.
TAACTCTATTATTCTACCAAGATGCAAATATATTTTGTATCTCTGAAGAACACAGTATTATAGACGGAATCAACATCTTAGCCAGAAAGAATAAAGTGCCTGCTATACTTCTAGGACTAAATTTTAAAGACATTTGTATTTTAGACCAGCATTGTCCAATAGAACTTCTTCAGTGGAGGAAATGTTCTATATCTACAAAGTCCCAACTCAGTAGTTACAAGCCACACGTGACAGTTGAGCACTTACATTGTGGTGGCTAGTGCAACTGAGGAACTGAATATTTTATTTACATTTACATAGCTACATATGGCTAGTGGCTGCCATATTAAAATAGTACAGCTTCAGACCATTCTCATATAAAGTTAGTCCAGTATAAAATACCAGTATTCAAATGAGAGAAGATTTGGTTTGAGAAATACTTGGGAAGGAGAATAGACAATTTACTTCCGTTCTTTAGATTTATCCAAGTAGAAAGAATGAAATTGCATTTAAAACACTAAAGAAAGTGAATGGTGAAACAAATACAAACTTTCCAGTATCTATATTCATAGTAACATAATATTGATTTTGGAGTCTAACGAAATTATAGGCTATTTTATCAGAAATTAGGGGCCTAATTTAAATTGAGCTGATACATAATTAACATACACCCAGTTTGGCTTTGGCATAGATACCTGAGAAGCATGGATTGATGTGTTTTAAGAAAGATTTAAGATGCATCATAGTAGCAACAGTATCATAGCAATTTTTGAGACCTAACAATTTAAATCTCTGAAATATTTCTTCATCCCATCCCAATCTCTCAATTCCTTGCTACCATGGACTATGGAAATAGGTTTCTAAGCTATTTCAACTACCATTTACGTCTTCCATTTTCCTGCCACACAAATCTGAATAATTTCTTCTCTGCCTCAGCCATGAACTTGTCATCATCTGAACAGGGTAAAATTCTAGCTCCTTAGATCATGTCTCTCCAGTCTCATCCTTTAGCATTTCCCATCTCACACCCCACTCCAATACGTGGTGCAGTCTCTCAGTCTGTCTCTCTGTCTTCCCCTCTCTTCCTCCCTCCAGCCAATTGTTGTCATTGCCAATTGTCATTTCCATGCCTTTATTCATACAGCTTTCTGCCTCAAGACTATCAAAGCTTTCAGGCATTTCTGGTTCAGGAAGCTTTCTCTCACCTTCCCAGTTTAGGATGATGGCCTCATTTTCATTGAAATTATTTGTTTTAAGGACCTTGTTTCTTTTCCTCCTATAGATATCAGAAATTTGGCATAATCTAATCCATAACTGTATCCTTAGTATCTACCACTATATCCTACATGATACTGTTTATTAATCTAAACTGAGTATTGCAATGTAGTTATTAATATTAAATATTTGGCATGTGCTGTTTCAGATATGTGATACAACAATATTCTCTGATGAATTATGCATAGTGAGCAGAAATCCTTCTTCTCCTGTGTTTTATCCAACTTCAAGAGAAGTCATAACCTGACAAACCAAGAGTAAAGGCAATCAATTTCCTTTAGAACTCTATACTGTTCATTTGAAAGATTTAGAATGGGCAATAAAGTCATAACACGGGATCCTGGAGGATGCTAGAGGAGTGGTATAGCCAACCCAGATGCAAGCCACAGCCTACATTGGTGGCCACTACATTGCACAAGTCTCCTGTGAGGGAATGTATTTTTACCATTCCTGCTTTGTACAAATTTTACATCTCTAAAGTAATTTATAGTTCACAGAGCATTCTCCTATGTATCTTTCCTCAATTACATGTGTTTATATTTGCATGAGTTCTGTTCCTCCTGTTGACAAAAATTTTTGACTTTGTCTAGCTCTCAATGGGTTTTAGAACATGGTTTGTTCATAGATCATGTAGTATGGTATATGAATACAGTGAACATATAAAAGGTATAATCTTTAATCTCTGAAAATTACTCCCTTGAAAAGAAAGCATAAAGAAAAACATTTCATACATGAAAACATAGTATCATTATTTTGGTTTCTCTGTTTATTTGAAAACTGAAATATTTTGTCAGGGCTAATAACCTTAAAAATGCAGGGTTTGAAAAATTGTTATAATTCTTTAATTCCTGATGCTGCACTTGTCTGAGTCTCTCTGCATGTTACATGTCTGAGCTTGAATATGTGTCACTTGTAAATGATGTTTATAGATTACAGTTTGTGCTGGTTTAGGTTCATTTTAATGTGAAGATTATAGATTTGAATGTTTCATCTGAAATAGCTTTATGTAAGCTCAGAATATTATGCAAATCATAATACCCTAAATATTAAAAGTATAGTGTTCATGATCATGTCCCACAACTTTATATGTTTAAAGTATTAAGTGTGAAAATAAAATTTTAACTGAAGTGTTAAGTATTGGTGCAAATTGGAACTCTTAGTTGTCAAGAACTTATGGCTAAATGCTCTAGCCTATTGAAAAGCTGCTCTTCATTGGTACTATATAAGTAGAGTCAATAGGATATTAGAGTTGGAGTGAATTTTGTTGAAAGGATCAGATTACAGGGGCGCTGAGTGGCTCAGTTGGTTAAGCATCCAACTTCGGCTCATGTTATGATCTCATGGTTCATTGGTTCAAGCCCCATGTCAGGCTCTTGAGTTGACAGCCTGGAGCCTTCAGATTCTGTGTCTCCCTCTCTGTCTCTCTGTCCTTCCCCCACTTGTGCGCACATGCTCTCTCTCTGTCTCTCTATCAAACATAAATAAACATTAAAAAACTTTTTTAAATAAAAAAATAATCAGATTTCAGCTAAAGAATAATAAAATATTTGTCAGATTTTCATATCTTGTATTCTTACAAGAAATAGTATACTCTTAATTATGGTAAAACAGTACTAGAAACTAAAAGATGTCTTCAATTGTCAGAGTATGTATGATTACTGAATCTCTATAACTAGACCTCTCTCCAAATGTTAATTCATTAAGTCATCCTTCTGTAGACCCTATTCTTCTCATCCTCTCACCACTGTTCTACTAAATGTAGGTTCTTTCCTAAAACTTCATTTTCCACATCTAAAAACTAAGTACTCATAGGGAATCAAAGAGAAGGAAATCAGTAAAATGTGGAATAATCATGACCCTAAATGGACCCTGGTACACTGATTTGTTCAGTATAGGTTTCATTTAAATGTTTACTGAGAAATTTGCAAACCAACAAATTAATCTAATTTTTATCCCACAAAAGCCAAATATAGTTCTGCAATTATAATGGTGAAGGCTTAAACTTTTGCTATATATTTCAGTGAAAGTGGCCATATGTGCATTTTATAAAATGCCTATTTGGTTTTCTTAATTTAAATTTTAGTTAACATACAGTGCAATATTGGTTTCAGTAGAATTCAGTCATTCATTACTTACATACAACACCCAGTGCCCATCACAAGTACCCTCCTTAATGCCCATCACCCATGTAGCCCCCCTGTCACCCACCTCCCTCCATCAAGTTTGTTCACTATTGTTAAGAGTCTCTCATGGTTTGTTTCCCTATCTCCTCTTTCCATCCCCCACCTTCCCAGTCATCTATTTTGTTTCTTAAATTCCACATATGAGTAAAATCATATGGTATTTGTCTTTTTCTGATTGGCTTATCCCACTTAGCATAATACATTCTAGCTCCATCCACATCATTGCAAATGGGAAGATTTCATTGTTTTTGATGGCTGAGTAAGATTCCATTGTGTGTGTGTGTATACGTGTGTGTGTGTGTGTGTGTGTGTGTGTGTGTGTATGTATACATGACATCTTCTTTATCCATTCATCAATTGGTGGACATTTGGGCTCTTTCCATAGTTTGGCTATTGTTGATAGTGCTGCTATCATGTACCCCTATATGTTGATAGGGTGCATGTACCCCTTCAAATCTGTATTTTTGTATACTTTAAGTAAATAACTAATAGTGCAATTGCTGGATTGTTCTATTTTTAGTTATTTGAGGAACCTCCATACTCTTCCTAAGAGCGGCTGCACCAGTTTGCATTCCCACCAACAGTGCAAGAGCGTTCCTCTTTCTCTGCATCCTCACCAACACCTGTTGTTTCTTGTGTTGTTAATTTTAGCCATTCTGACAAGTGTGAGGTGGTATCTCATCGTAGTTTTGATTTGTATTTCCCTGATGATGAGTGATGTTGAGCATCTTTTCATGTGTCTGTTAGCCATCTGAATGTCTTGAATATTCTTAATAGGTCCATTGCACATCATTCAAGAATGTTGGCATTCATAAAACTTTGTAGTATACTATATAAATACTGAGGAGCATTTCTTTGTTTAAAAACATAGTCTGACACTTTTTAATTAAAATAAAAATTACCAGGTTGTATTGATCTGGGTATGTGATGATTTATTATGCTCTCTGTTTTTGTGTCTGTGTAGAAGTTTTCACAATAAAAAAGCTGGGTTTTTTTTTCTTTTTTAATCACTCAGTTAATACCACATTCCTGGGATCTAGGACAAATCTAAAGTGCTTAAATTATACATTTAAATGTAGATAGAAAACATGTCTGTGGTATCTGGATCCTTCAAAAAGAAAGTTGTCAATAATGTTAGGACACCTCATGGATAATTAGGGATTAACCTTCTTCTGCAGATCAGAATAGAGGACAAAAGCTGCTCTGGAACTAGTTAGTGTCTACTGGATGCCTTCAAGTAGGTTGTCTCAGAAAGCCAAGCCATGTTCCTATCAGATCATGTGATTTGTAAGCATGCAAAATGTGCCTCTCCATATACACCAATGCAAGATATACTCTTGGTAAAGAATATGTTTGTAATAATTTATGTTTGTAGTGAATTTTATAATAATTCCTGAAATGATTGAATTTATTATTTAATTCAGAAATAGAAAGCCTATATTTACAAAGGCTAGCCTTTCTCATAAGCATGACTGAGTAGTGAATGTTGCCTGGAACTTTAATCTGGCCATGCCATTACATGAAAGGAACATGGCTAGCAGCATTATAAAAGATACATTCCAGAATGAGAAGCTTACAAAAGAGATTCCTACACTCTAATTAACATAGGCTCCCCATTCCTACCCCAGTCCTAGAAGAAAACAAGGAAGTCTTCCCATCCCCTGGTAGTGCTGCAAAACTAGCCATCGATCGCATGTTTCTGAAGTGCTAGTGCCCCATTACTATAAAGCAATAAAGGATCATAAGGCAGTGCCCACCCTCCCCCAAACGTGTGGTGCTGAGAACATTCGCAGACCAATACCTCATCAAGGGAAAATGATTTGTTGTTATACTTTTAGGAGGGGATAATCAACATTGTATTAATTTGTCTCACACAAGGAGCCCAAGAATTATAAAAAGGAAAAGGAATATGGACACATGAAATAATATAAGAACAATTATAAAGCAGCACCAAAGAATGGAAATTTTAATTAAGATGTATTTGCTGTCCTACAGCCACTTGGCAGAAATAGTTATAAAACAATAAATTCATTCAATGTGGGGTATGAAATTGTTATTGTATGGCATAACATCTAAGTGACTGAAGTTCTCTATCAACTAAGTAGGCATATTGCAACTTCATATCTTTCTTTGTAAAGTAAAAACAGTATTGCCTCTGTACTTTTGAGTCCACTCCTTGGCCTTGTTCATTCTATTTACTGTGCTGTGTACATCGCAATGCCAGGTTTGTAATTTGTTCAAGTTACCTTGGAAAAATCCCTCAGAAGTTTAACATAGGGATTCTATAACAATACAACAAAAAGTTTGTCAGTGCCCCTTGAAAATAGCAGTTCTTCTTAAGTAACCATTTAACTATGTTCATTACATTTAAATAGAATTAAACAAAACCATTGTTTGATGTCTTCTACAATCTTTTCAAATCACATTTATCTTAAACCAGAGGAGTTTTTTAAAAATTATCTTATTTACTGTAAGACTTCCTTGTGGTAGAATGGAATCATTTTTTTGAAGCACTGGTAAATATTTGGATTTTCAACCCTAAAACCCTTTCCACTAATTATAGTATTATTTAATACTCATTTTCAGTGTGTATAAAGCTAAACAAAGTAGGGGTCTTCTATATTATGCCTACCGTTCCAGGTAAACATTGGCACAAGAACAATGTGCAATTTCATCTCCATCAAGCCCACGGCCATTTTTACTTCTACTCCTCTCACTTCTTTAAAGTTTTGCCTCAGCATGACCTCCCGATCCTGCCAGCACATCATTTCCGTCCTGGTTCTGTGATGCCATTTGACTATTTCATTCATTTATCCATCTCTTTTTTCCTTCAAAAATCTCTAGTGAACACCTTGCAGCACAGGAATAATTCATTCTGCAAAGTTCCTGTTCTCAAGCTTGCAAACTAGTAAAAAAAGAATCCCTCACTTGTCTCCGTTGTGTGCTGTCATACATCCCATGTCTCCCCTCAGTTCCAGGAGTTTCCCATGGTTTTCCTTCTCTACTGCCAAGAAAAAGCCACAAAACCATTCTGATTGGTTCCAATAAAATTCATGCATTCTAGCCTAATCTATACTCTCATGGCTATATAAAGGGTGTCATGTGGTTTTTACTGACTCTTATCAGTAAATTCTTCATAGCAGAATTTCTTTACTCTTCTGAAGCTCCCGGCCACTGATTCCCAGGAGTAATTGCACTTTTTCATTACCAGGAGTAAGGCAACTTCTGATATGAGTATCCTAGATTCCTTCTATATTTTCACTCTTTCCCTGTTCATCATTTCTTTCTCTTATGAAGAAAAGGTTCTTCCTCCTTGCCAAACTGACCATCCATGTATGTTGGGGTGTTTTTCCATTTCCTATCTCCTTCAGCACATTTTTTCATCAATTTTCCCCACAATCATTTGCAATTTCAGTCTTTCCCAATCTGCAGGCTTATTATCCACTGATTAACATCGTGTTCAGACGTTCCAATCTGCCACAAAGATTCAGATAACTCATTCAGTCGATTTTTTTTTTTTACATTGAGTTTTTAAAGCCCTATTTAAATGTATTTTTGTATGTTTTGGGGAGTGGGTGGAGAGAGGTTTGTAGTTTCCATCTAATTCTAACAAGTGTATCTGTGACTTCACAATATGAAGAGCCACTGCTATAAATGTAGTCAGAGATCAGGTTGTTAAAGGCTTTGAATATCAAGCTAAGGAGTTTATAAACTGTATTTTGAAACTTTAAGAGATGATAGCAATATGCCCAGATTTTTATTTCTGGAAAGTTCACTCTCTGTAATGTGAATCATAATATGAAATGGGTAAGATTGCAGAAGAGGGAATCTAGGATACATGAAGTAGTCTAGACATGAGATGAATAGTGATCTATAACTGTATGAAGAAGAGGAATGAATTAGAAACATTTAGAAGATAGAATTTTTATTTTAATGTGATCCTACCCACCTAGTACAGGGCACACACTGCACAACCCCACAAAGTACCCCCCACACACACACACTCCCAATGCTTATTCATCTCATTCTGGTAGATTTAAACATCCTGTCTTCAATTAAGTATTTTTGTCCTTAAACATTTTAAATTATTTGAGCTTGCGACTGTATCTTTGGGTTTTCTATTCCTTTATAGCATGTAACACAGAGAATTACACAGTGACCTTTCAAAAACTGCTTAATGATGATGTTTATATAACATCCACTGTGTTCTAAGAGCTTTGCATATATCACTTCATCTGATGCTCGCAACAACACTACTAGGTGTACACTATTATTATACCCCCATTTCAGCTGAAGATGAGTCACAGGAAGCTTCAGTTACCTTCTTAAGGTGTCACACACCTGGCAAGTAGTGAGCTGAGATTCAAACCCAGGCAGTCTGGTGTCAGAGTCCAGGTTCTTAACCAGTATGCTAACCTGCCTCAAAATTGGAATCACGTTGTTTGAGTATCATCCAGCAATTGGTAAATTTAAAGCAATACATAAAATGTTCTAGTCTCATAAGAGTAAATGTAATATCTGATTTGTGTGGAACAGAAATGGATTTGCTTTCTAATGTTTTTCTTTTAATTCTTTTAGAACCAATTCGAAGATATAAAACTTACCACAGTGATATCTTTAGTACTTCCAGTGAAAGTCCATCTATTATTTCCTCTGAATCAGATTTCCGACAAGGTGAGAGGCATCTGAACAACCAGAATGTTTTTAAGAATCCATGAATTTTCAGGGGCACCTGGGTGGCTCAGTCAGTTGAGCGTACGACTTCGGCTCAGGTCATGATCTCGCAGTCCGTGAGTTCCAGCCCCGCGTTGGGCTCTGTGCTGACAGCTCAGAGCCTGGAGCCTGTTTCAGATTCTGTATCTCCCTCTCTCTGACCCTCCTCCGTTCATGCTCTGTCTCTCTCTGTCTCAAAAATAAATAAACGTTAAAAAAAAATTTTTTTTAAATCCATGAATGTTCTTCTTATTCAGTAGTGTTAAGATATAAGGTATCAAAAGAATAATTTTATATGAAATTTAAAAATTATAAAAAAGCTGCCAGTTACTCATTTTAACAGTATTATAGGAACTTAATAGCAGTTTCATCAAATAACAATATAGTCATTTTCATAATAGGAAATAATTCACTGTCTTCAAAAATAACTTACCTCTGAAGAGTTTAATGACATTATATCATTAATTTGGTGGTATGAATATAATTTGTAAAAATTATCTTATGTATCTGCTCAGTGTTTTAGTTTTAAATAAGTTACTTTATATTTTTATTACCTGTGTTATTTTTTTTCATTCTTTAGTACGAAAAAGTGAAGCTTCAAAAAGGTTTGAGTCCAACAGTGGTCTCCCAGGGCTGGATGAAACCCCAGGTCAAGGCCCATCACAGAGACCAAGGTATGTGATAGGAAAAATAGTAATATATTTCCAGTGACACGTGGGTTTTTTTTCTTTGTTAGAATCAAGGAGAATTTTTGAAAATTATCCTTTTTTCTTTATTTTCTCCATTTTCCCTTTCCCTCCTCTTTTTAATTCTTGGAAATTCATTTAATTATGTGAAAGACATTGTAGTAGTTTGAGTTGTTGCATCTTTTAAAATTAGAATTGGCTCTGATTATTTATAGTCTGTGTTTGAAATTAAAATTGTTAATATGAATATAAAATCATTTATTAACAGGAAGTTCAGAAGGCATGGCATTAAGCATCTGTGAGAAGATAGTAAACCTTGATTTCTAAGACAATAATTTCTCTTTTGAAAGGTTGAATAGGCTCCACAAGCAGATTTTCAGAGAGTATTATTTGTTGAATGAATAATGAATAGGTTACTACTAAATAACCTATTATGTAAAAAGTTAATTATTCACTACATATTTACTGGCTTACAAGAGGTTAACTTGTGTTTTTTTGTTTTTGTTTTTGTTTTTAACTTGTGTTTTTTTTTAAGCCCAGTTTGGGCTGTTTAGAGTTTATTTTCATACTGAAATGGTTGACTTTCTAATAAGGTGTTAGGTATTATTCATGTGTTGGGCTTAGGGTGGTAGTATCATAGCTGTATATTGATTTACTTTGTTTAAAGCAAAAAGTGTCAAACCAGTAGTGAATATATTGTTGTGTATCCTTTTCACATGTGCACAGTTCCCTTACATGAATAAAGCATATTGTTAATGTTAAACATTAATTTGAAATTTATAAAAAGGTTGCTTTAGAATTTACTTATAAACCATACAAATTCTTTTAAATTTGATATCTCAGTTTGTTTAGTTCAAGTGCCACCATATACAAAAGAATCATTTGGAGATTAACAGAAACTTGCCCGTAAGCTAATTAATTCTGGTAGACACTGTTTCACACCCGTAAACTATTAATAGACCAGGTAACCCTAGCCATGTGATTAAAGCAGACAATTTATCTAGGGTTTAGAATCCAAGCAATTAATTACATTGCACTAAAGTAATTCCTTTCAGCATTCCATTTTTTATTAAATTTATGTCTTTTTCTCTTCTCTCTTACGCTTTTTTGAGATAGTCCATGATACTTTATTTACTTTGAGGAAAGCTCTAATAAGTATTCATTTACCTAAAGCTGTGTTATATTTGCATAATAGCATTTTATATTAATAAGACCCCATTGTGGTGAGACCCTGACTTAGTAATTTTGAACAAAGAGGTAAGAGACAAAAAGATTTATGTTTGGTATTATACATTTTCTTAAAGACACAAAAGCATTTGGAGATGAACAGCAGTAAGATGCAAATATTGAAATGCACTAAGCTCTATGATGAATTGAGGGAGTCACTCCTATCTATATATTTAATTTGGAGAAAATTTATATTAATAGTATGATGCCCTTTAGGTTGATGAAAAGCATGAGTAAAGATAACAACTGGAGAATTATTAAGCTTATGATTTAAAAATTAATTGCTTTTATAGTTCATTTGTTAGTTATTTAAAAATATATTCCTCCAAATAAAATTAAGTCATTTTGTGAGCCTTATTTCAATTTTCTTGGTGAGTTACCTCAAAAGATTATGAGAGAACCTTAGTTCTGACTGATTTTATTTTTAGGGGATATTAATTTTAAGACCACTTTAGCTTATAAAATTGTGTTCTAATGATAAACTATCTTTTAGTTCATACTTTAAGAGGAGAAAAAAACTCCATGTAACATCCATAGCATCTCCATTAGATGAAAACATAATAAAAAATATTTCAAGAAGTAGATTGTTAAGTCTGTATATATTAAACTTGATGTAATATGCTAAACTCAACTTCTTTTAGACAAGTCTCACCCTCTTTTTCTGCCCACAGGAAAACACATTAACTAAAATACTCTAAATTCCTTATTCAAGCACAGAATTTTCTGAATGTATACAAAGGTTTCTGATAACATCCTTAGCATGCTGGCACACAATTAGGAGGTCCTGTTTTGTTCTTTAGGTCATATATTTGTGAGGTCTATAAATAGTATTGTATTTTGACATGTTGCATGCTTCTTTATAAAAATTTCCATTCCCTTTAGCTAGAATTAAATGGAAAAACAGATCCAGGCAGTCTATTGATTTGTATCGTAAAGGGTGGGGGGAAATTAACAGGAAACTATGAGTCAGATGCAGCAGAATGAGTAATTTTTTGATTCTGAGTTATCAAAAGTGTCTTTCAGTGACCAAAAAGGATATTCAAAGCTATTTTCCAAAGAACATCTCTAAGTTTTTTCTGTGTTAACTTACAAAGTTCAGTTTATACGTAGTACAATTCCCATGGCTTCTGAACCTATTTACTTGACAAGGTAGCCTGTTTTTCTGACTTAAAACAACCTGTTTATTCATTCCTAAATGATCCAGATTTTCTTAGTTTTATTGTTTTGTTTGCTTTGTCTTTATTTTTGTTTTATTTTGGGTTTGTTGTTGTTGTTGTTTTTGGTTTTGGTTTTTTCTTTTTTTTGGTCTCAAACTTTTTAGCCTTTATAGAAACTTCAACCAGATATTGTGTTGAGAGAGATTAAATGATAATTACTCATTTTGGCTACCTGTTTGTAGCTGTGGTATAAAATAATTTGAACAAGAAGGCCAATATAGTTGATGAAAATAACAGGTGTGAGTTAAAATGTCTAGATTCAAATTCTTATTATTATACTTGACCCCCTTAAGTGAGAGAGCCATAATATTATATTCTGTCATTTGCTCAAGAAATGATTCCTGTGAACCTACCATGTACTAGCAACTTTTAGGTACTGGAGATAAAGCCATGAACAAGACCATAAAAAAAAAAAAATCAGATAATGATGGTGCTTTGAAGAAAAATAAAGTATGCTAAGGGGATAGAGAGTGCACATAGAAGGAAACCATAAACAAAATGAAAAGTCAACCTATTGAATGGGAGAAAATATTTATATGAAAATATCTGATAAGGGATCATAGCTAAAATATAAAGAAATTATACAACTCAACCCTCCCCCCAAAAAAAGCCAAATAATCCAATTTAAAAACCACAGTGCATATCATCTCATACCTGTTAGAATGGCTAAAATCAAAAAGATAAGAAACAAGCATTGGCGAGGATATAGAGAAAAAGGAATCCTCAGGCACAGTTGCTAAGAATGTAAAATGGTGCAACCACTGTGGAAAACAGTGTGGAGGTTCCTCAAAAAATTAAAAAGGAACTATCATATGATTCAATAATTCCACTAGTGGATATGTACCCAAAGAAAATTAAAATATCAAATTTAAAAACATATATGCACCTGTATGTTTATTGCAACATTATTTATAATAGCCAAGATGGAAGCAACCCAAGTGCCCATCAGTAGATGAATAGGTAAAGAAAACACACTCTCTCTCTCTATCTCTCATACACACACACACACACACACACACACACACACACAATGAAATATTACTCAGCCATAAAAGAGAATGAGATCTTGCCATTTGCAACAACATGGATGGACCTAGAGGGTATTATGCTGAGTGAAATAAGAGAAAGACAGATACCATATGATTTCACTTACATATGGAATCTAAAAATCAAAACAAATGAACAAACACAAACAGACTTACTAATCAACAAACTGTTAATTGCCAAAGTGGGAAGGGATGAAGGAGGATTAGATAAAGAGGATTAAAAGGTATGGTCTTCCAGTTATAAAATAAATAAGTCACAGAAATGAAAAATACAGCATTGGGAATATACTTAGGAATATTGTAATAATGTTGTATGGTGATGACACTTAATGTGGTAAGATTGAATATTATAGAATTGTCACATCACTATGTTGTTCACCTGAAACTAATAAAGCACTGTATATCAACTACACTTTTATAATTTAAAAAATTGTTTAAGGGAGAGCAGATACGTGCAAGCGGGGGAGGGCAAAGGGAGGAAGAAAGAGAATTTTAAGCAGGCTCCAACACCCAGCATGAGCCTGACACGTGGGACTCCATCTCACAACCATGAGATCATGACCTCTGCCGAAATCAACAGTTGAATGCTTAACCACTGAGCCACCCAGGTGCCCCAATAATAAAATTTTTTTTCATTAAAAAATTCATTAAAAAAAAAAAAAACAACAAAGAGAAGGCAGGCTAAAAGGATAGAGAGTGCAGGGGTGTGATGTCCAAGTTCTGTTTTACATAGCTTGGGCAATTAGAGAAGTCCTCTCCAAAGGGTTACATTTGAAGAGAAAACTATTTTAAGGGACAGTGTGAACTATGCAGATATCAGGAGGCAGAGGGTTCCTTCCAGACAAAAGAAATTACAAAAGTAGAGGCCTTGAGGAAGCAGAGGTATGGGAGATGTGTTGCATGTTAGACTATTAGAGGAATACAGGAAGGACAGTGTGGGTGCAGCAGGATGAGTGAAGGGGGCAGAGTGGGTGGTAACCAGGACCCAAATCATGTCAGACCTCAAGAAACTTAGGTGAATACTTTAGATGTTATTCTAAGTTTAATGGGATGCCATTGGATGGCTTGAAAGCCTAGATTAATTTACATTTTAATGGGATTACTCTGTTTTGTTCTGTGAAGAACAGATTAGAGCAAGAGACCAGTTAGGCAGTGATAGTAGTACATTTGGATGGATACAGCACAGACTAGTATGTTGGTGATAGAGAAGACTCAGATATAGATATTTTCAAGGTTCTGCCTACAGGATTTGCTACTCAGTTGGACATGGGATTTGCAAGATAGAGGAATCAAGAATGATTCCCAGTTGTGTTGTAAGCAACCAGTTTGAAAAAAGGTTCAACATGGGGGAAAAAATATCAAGAATCTGGTTCGAGACATATTAACCTAAGGATGGATATTAACATCCAAGTAAAACACTCACGTAGGCAAGTAGAATTAGAATTCAGAGGAGAGACTGGGTTATAGGAAAATATAAAGTAATTAAGGCCATGTAATTAGATGAGATCATGTAGGTATGGAGTATATATGGAGACTTGGAAAATCTGGAGGGCTGAGGGCTGTTGTAGTCTAACACTAGATTATAAACGAGGGAGGAGCCAGCAAAAGAGACTAAGGAGGAAGAGCCACTAAAGTAGAAGGAGAATAAAAAGAGCATGGACTTCCCAATGGGAAATGTTTTAAGAATTGGAAGGACTAAGCAACTATATCTTTTGGCACTTAGAAGTCAAGTAAAATGAAAATTGATAACTATCTTTTGGCTTTGACAGCAGAGGTCAGTCATTTTTGTGAACAGCTTCGGTGGAATAGTAGGGACTAAAACCATTGGTTTGAGTCTAAGAGACTGGCAGATGAAGTAGAGATAAAGCTTAAATAATTTGAAGAGATTTACTCTAAAAGACAGCAGGAAAAAAAATGGGATAGAGTCCAAAAGGGGTTGTAGAACCAAAGGAGGATTTTCTGTTCTGAGTAGGAAATAGTATATCATTTTTGTATACTAATGAAAATAACATAGTGTACAATGCATGTGAGGGGATAATTGCAGGAGCAAAGTCTTTGAGTAGGAGAGGGGGTGGAATTTTATGCACAGTAGAGGTATTGGGCCCATGTGAGTGTGCAGGAGATCCATCGTTGTAACAGAAGAGAAGGCAGAATACATGGACGTAGATGTGGAAAGTTTGGTGGTAGAAGGATGAGGAAGTTATTTCCTGATTGCTTCTTATTTCACCAAGACAACTGGGGAAAGGTCATCAGTAGAGAAGGAGAGAGTATTTGAGCTTTGAAAAGAAAAGGGAAGGAAGAAGATATAAAATAGTTCTCTAAGAAAATGAGTTACCAGGCAGTGCTGAGAGCCCAATGAGATCAGTCAGCATGGTTCTGCAGTTTCAGGAGAGTTGAGATTGTTTGCAAAGGGGTGATTTTAATAATGGGCTTTGGAATTCAAGCAGGATAAGGGCAAAGAGATAACAGAAAGTGATGGAGTCAATGAATTATTTGAAGAAGGTATTCGAAGTAGTGAGCTAAAAAGAAAAAGAAAAAAGACAAAAAAAGAAGGGATTATATGGAGAGGCCATTGGAGGATAGAAATAGACAGTTATTGTTTATAGGCAGCATGACCATGGAAGTAGATGGCTGGCAGAAGTGGAGGAGGCCAGAGTACTGGAGGACTTCTCAGTCTATGTGACACCACCTTAAATGATGACAGGAGCACTGGTGGAGAAGAGGACTGAGTCAGGCACTTAAATCTTTAATGAATAAGGGAGTGTTGATCAATAGGACAATAAATATCTACAGCAAAGCAGAGCAGTGGATTGAGTGATTTCATAGCATGTACTTCAGGGAGGCTGGGGGCTATTGTAGGTCAACAAGGGTCAGGAAGCTGATACAAGAATTAAGGGGAATCTCTATCCCATCTCCAGGCCCAGTGGTACATACAAGACTCTAAGAATAAAACAGCCCCATCTGAAGAGAATCGCAGTGGAAGCAGTGTTCAGAGGATGCTAGAATGTTCAGAGAAGAGGTGGAACATATAGATCTATCCAGTGAAAATGGGACAGCATACTATATCGATACATTAAAAAAGTAGGATTGAAATGTTACTGCACGGGTTCTTCTGAGATGACAAAATCTGTGTAAATTCTTGATATCTTACTTAACATGTTTTTTTTTTCTTGATTAGACTTAAAATAATTATTTTCTTCCCAACCCTTTTCTCTTTTCTATATAGTAGACAATATGAAACACCCCTTGAAGGCAACTTAATTAATCAAGAGATTAT
This sequence comes from Lynx canadensis, assembly GCF_007474595.2. NCBI lineage: Eukaryota > Metazoa > Chordata > Mammalia > Carnivora > Felidae > Lynx > Lynx canadensis. The sequence goes on along the minus strand of NC_044306.2, from coordinate 134,522,116 downwards.
GCTAAAACGGCAAGAAGAAGAAATGATGCAGCTGCAAGCCAGAATGGCCCTTAGACAGTCTCGGTTGAGCCTGTATCCAGGAGACACAATCAAAGCCTCCATGCTTGACATCAGCAGGGATCCCTTAAGAGAAATGGCCCTTGAAACAGCCATGACCCAAAGAAAACTGAGGGTAAGTTAATTCTCAGATTACTGCATTTAAACTTGGTCTCACAGGCTCTTAAAAATTGAGAACAAACTGAGGGTTGATGGGGGGTGGGAGGGAGTGGTGGGTGGGTGATGGGTATTTAAGAGGGCATTTTTTGGGATGAGCACTGGGTGTTGTATGGAAATCAATTTGACAATAAATTTCATTTAAAAAAAATTAAATAAAATTAAATAAATAAATAAATAAATAAAATTTATTTATGGAAAAAAAATAAAAAAATAAACTTGGTCTCACAGGGAAATATTATGCAAAATACTTTTTAAATTCTATAGGTGTCCTAAAGTTGCCTGTAGATGAAATTGAAATCCCATATTAATCTATTAGTGTTAAATATCATATTGGTTGATATTAAATATTTAGCTGTTTTCATGATTTCATTTTTAGAATAACATTAAATGGATTTATAATAACTGTGTATTTTAAAAGTATATTCATGATCCTTAAAGTCACCTAGATTTATTCAGCAATGTAGGAGATTATCTTTTAATATTAAGAAATCTATTATCCCACAAACCAAGATCAGGAACAGAGAACTAAATGTTGGTTCAGAAGCTCAAGAATGTTATCAAGTGCATTCAACCTTTCTGCTCTGCCATTTTCAGAATTTTGATAGCAATTTATTTTGTAGTCAAAAGATGACCACATTAGCTCCAAGTATCATATCTTTATATTACAATATTCAAAGACAAAAGGAACAAATCTGCATCTTGTATCAGTGGAGGATTTTTTAAATGTTCAGTTAGTTTATATTTTTCTTTCAACATATGTCCTATATAATTTTATAAACATAAGCTCAAAATGAACAATTCTCTCATGTAAAATATCTTGAACATTTAACATCTTCTATAATATTATTGTTAATGGTTGTAAAATACTCCATTATGTGCCTTTATCATATACGGTGATTTCTTCAATCAGTTTCCAGTTATTGGACATGAAAAATATTTCTAATTTGTTGTTGTTGCTATTGTAAGCAACGCTCTGATGAACATCCCTTTAGCTAAATCTTTGCAGGTAATTTCCTCCAAATAGAATAGCCAAGTCAAAGGCCAACACCTTTTAGGACATTTGATATGTATTGTCGAATTGCCCCTCAAAAAGTTTGTACCAATTTATGCTTCCTGTGATCATGCCTTTTCGCGATATTCTTACCTACTCTGGATACTGTCATTTTTTTATCATCATAAATTTGATAGGTGAGGCAGTATCTTTTTTTGTATTGTTCCTTCACAAATAACTCTTCAAACATGAAATAAATAGTAGTAAAAGTAATAAAATCTAGAGTGAATTTTTTCTTTTTAGCTCTGCACAAAGTGTGTTACCCCATTCTGTTTTGTTTTTTGTTGCTTGTTTCAAAGAATTGTCTTTAAAGCACATTTGTATGCCCTAGAGTTGAGAGAATTCAAATTTCTGTCATAGTTTTCTAAGGAGAAGAAATAGTATTGGGTAAAAATTGCATTGAACCACACATTCGAAGACTTGGTTTCTATTGCTAATAATGCTGTTAAATGACTTTAGGTCAATTTTTAAACCAGTTTGTGCCTTACTCATGCTAATTTTTAGAATGTGGAATTGGGTCATACTTTATAAGATATTGTCTAATTTTAAAGTTATTAGATTCTAATAAAACATAACTGAATTTATTTTAAGCTGAAAGGAAGAAACTCAATGAGGTCTCATCAATTTATGATTAGAACCAATACCTTTGTCAAAAGTAAGCACTAGGCAGAATATTGTACAATTTAGTTGGGTCTCCAATAATTAAAGGCATGCATAAAGCATAAAGAGCACATATATATATATATATATATATATATATATATATATGCATATATAGAGCATAAAGAGCACACACACACACACACACACACATATATGTGTGTGTGTGTGTGTGTGTATGCACAGTTCTAATGCAGAACTGTGGCTCACTAGAGATTCATAAATGGTATTCTTTCCCTTTAATTTTTTTCTATTACTTTTGGTACAGACACACTTTAACTTGTTTATATACTGTTGCCTTAGTTGATCTGTATTAGATTCTGTGTTTCCCACGGCAGACCATTTTCATCTTTTCTGCTCTACTTCTATTCTCGTTTAAAATGTGGCCTACCAATTGGTTCGTTGAGTATTAACAGGCACTTAATGTTAAAGTTTTACTTAAATGGTATCTGTCACATGTTCCACACTTGGTTAATTGGATAGAATTCCCACACCATGAAACCAAAGAAGAAACCAAAAAAAAAAAAAAAAAAAAAAACAATAAAACTCTGGTAACCTTCATTAGTGCAAACACATGCATGTGCATTAACGCGAGCACACATGCATGCACACACACCACCTGTTGTCTTTGGCCTCAAGATAGCCCTTGCCCATTTGGACATAAGCTTTCAGTCTATTCTGAATCCTGCTCCCATCTAGAGTTTAAGTTATTTCCTCAACCAGTTATCCACTCTTGGCAAAACTTCTAGATATACAAGAGGTAAAGGAAAAGACTAGATTAAAAAGCAGTAAATGCAGTGTGTGGACTCCACTTTTGTCTCCCCCATCTCCCCCATCTTCTGAGACAATGTTTTCTCACTAGAGGCAGCAGTTGGGGACAAAGACTGATGCCTTAATATCCCTAGTTGTCACTATTTAGACAAAAAGAAAAAAGACACAGTGTCACAGTGTTCCAAAAACATGATTACGAATAGATATGTATATTTTGTAATTACAAAGTACATGTTGTCCTTTAACTGTGATTTGTTTTAGAATACCTTAAATATCACTCTCTAAAACAAATGAAACTGTGTTCAATCACTTGACACATTAGCAGTACTAAACCGAATCCTTATCATGAACTTGATAACTGTATTACATCGGTAATTAAGACTACCACTGTGTTTGAGCATCTGAGTTTATCTAAAGGCCAAAAAAAGAAAAACTTATAAAACAGTATGAAGCAAGGCTTTACATTTGACATCACTGTCGAAGATGAAACTGAGGAAGAACTTCTGTTTATATTATTATTGTATTATTTTCCCTTTAAGGAAAGCACTAGAGTAAATGGTAAATACTGTTCATTCTACCTGTGTGATTTGCAGAATTTCTTTGGCCCCGAGTTTGTGAAAATGACGATTGAACCCTTTATATCTTTGGATTTGCCACGATCTATCCTTGTAAGTAATAAAACCAATTTGTGTAACTCTTAGTATTTTCCATAATGACTGTTTTAAAAAACAGTTAAAATTCTTATAATATTCATTTTAATAGATGTCCTTCCTTTTTTTTTTTTTTTCAATTGTAGACCAAGAAAGGGAAGAATGAAGATAACCGAAGAAAAGTAAACATAATGCTTCTGAGTGGGCAGAGACTGGAACTGACTTGTGATACCAAAACTATATGTAAAGATGTGTTTGATATGGTTGTGGCCCACATTGGCTTAGTGGAACATCATTTGTTTGCTTTAGCTACCCTCAGAGGTACCAAGATATTTTAAGTTCAGGGTGTAGTATAGAAACTTGGCAACAAGCTGACTTCCATACCTGTTATTGCCCAACTTGTTTTGGGAAATATTAACTACATGAACATGTCAGCATTGAGAAGTAGGAGTTAGGAACTCCCTTCTCCTAATTAGGTTCACTGTTTTAATAGCTGTATCTTGTAGCGTCTTCTATACCTGACCATGAAGATTTTCCTTTAGCTCTCACTATACAAAAGTGGATTTTAATTATTCTGTTTTGGGGACCATTATATATGTCAATTGCCTACATATGTACTCTAGAAATTAAGTATCCTGCTAATCTGAATTTGAATATATAGCAGGATCCTGTTTCTGAATCCCCACTCACATCAACTTCTTCAGCCTACTATCCAAAAAGAAATATACAGTGTCTTTTTTAAATGTTTTCAGTACATGACTGCAAATGAGTCATTTTACATATTTTTTAAGCTTTATGTGCACTGAACTTTGAAACATTCACAGTGAGCTCAGAGCACAGCTTCAGTAGAAACCACTCCTATTGGGTCGCCTGGGTGGCTCAGTCTTGAGCATCCAGCTTCGGCTCAGATTGTGATCTCACAGTTCATGAGTTCAAGCCCCACAGTAGGGCTCGCTGCTATCAGTATGGAGCCTGCTTTGGATCCTCTGTCCCCGCGGTGCCCCCTCTGCTCCTCCCCTGCTTGCACTCTCTCTCTCAAAAAATAAAACATTTAGGGGTGCCTGGGTGGCTCATTCGGTTAAGCATCCAACTCTTGGTTTTGGCTCAGGTTATGATCTCACAGTTTCATGGGTTCGAGCCCCTCATCCTGCTCTGCACTGATGGTGTAGAGCCTGCTTGGAATTCTCTCTCTCCCTCTCTTTCTCTCTCTCTCTCTCTCTCTCTCTGCCCCTCCCCCACTCACACTGTCTGTGTTTCTCAAAATAAATAAACTTAATTTAAAAAAAAAATTTTTTTTTAAAAGAAACCATTCCTATTTATCAGTTCGAATTTCCATAGCTGCTGCTTGCTTTGGAGTTGGGCTTTTTTTTTTTTTTTTCAACGTTTATTTATTTTTGGGACAGAGAGAGACAGAGCATGAATGGGGGAGGGGCAGAGAGAGGGAGACACAGAATCGGAAACAGGCTCCAGGCTCCGAGCCATCAGCCCAGAGCCCGACGCGGAGCTCGAACTCACGGACCGCGAGATCATGACCTGGCTGAAGTTGGATGCTTAACCGACTGCGCCACCCAGGCGCCCCTTGGAGTTGGGCTTTAATAAATGCTTCTTTAATAAATCATTATATTTATAAGTCACTCTTTAATATTTTAGATTCCTATTTACCTCAAAATTTCACTTAGCTTAGACAACAGAGTACTATAAATTACAATTAAGGATAAAATTATCCTGAAACCCTACAAGATCAGGATAATGTCTTCTTTGTCACAAAAGAAATGTTTTCTTCAACTTAGTTTTTGAATTCTTGTTTCTTAAAAACTAATAATTCACTTGGTAGAGTCATCCAATAAATATTCAATTAGTGCCTACTAATGTTCTGTCACTTTACTAGTTGTAATTTTGGACTAATCAGGTGACACCATTCACATGAATAATTAACCAGAATTTCTATTTATAATACATTAATTTCTTAAACATTCTGGACAAGTCAGATTTTATTGGATAATTTTTACTTGGAAAATCAATAATATTTAAATGAATTAAAAATAGAAATAAAATGATGAGTATTGTTTCTCCTAGGTTTCGGTTGGAAGCTCAATAATAATAAATAATAGCTAATATTTATTGAATGCCTACCATATGCCACGTGTTTTACCAAGTGGTTTATATACGTTAGGTCACTTGTTCCCTACAGCAATGCTAGAAAGCAGGAATTTGCACTATCCTGATTTTACAGACAAGAAAATTGATGTCTAGAAAGGTTAAATAATTTATTGAGCGTCCCGCAGATAGTAAATGATGTAGTGGTGTTGAATCCAGTTCTGTCTGCCCATAGAGCCCTCATTCTGACAAGACAGAGCCCTAGCATCTTGCCCCCATCCACATGGAGTGCCTCAGAGCTCCTTGCCATACTCCTTAGAAATCCGGTTTTATTCTCGTGTGAAACTGTCTTGTGCAAGTCTGATAAAAAAGAAAAAAAAAACCTGACGGAATCAGAAGAAAACATTAAAGTATTTTATTATATCTGAATGTTTTCTCTTTCTGTTTTAGATAATGAATATTTCTTTGTTGATCCTGATTTAAAATTAACCAAAGTGGCCCCAGAGGGATGGAAAGAAGAACCAAAGAAAAAGAGCAAAGCCACTGTTAATTTTACTTTGTTTTTCCGGATTAAATTTTTCATGGATGATGTTACTCTCATACAGTGAGTACACAAGAGTTTCTGTCTTTCTCTTTTTGGTGCCTAGTCTTTTGACCATTTAGTTTACTTCTACTGAATTATTTGATTCTGACCAATGATAATGTTATTATCATAAAAGGAATATTTCCTTCAACATAGTTTATTAAATTCTTGTGCCTTAAAAGCTAAATAATAGGGGCACCTGGGTGTCTCAGTTAGTTAAGCTTCTGGCTCTTGATTTTGGCTCGGGTCATGATCTTATGGTCATGAGATCGAGCCCCTTGTTGGACTCCATGCTCACAGCACAGCCTGCTTGGGATTCTCTCTCTCCCTGTCTCTCTGCCCTTCACCTGCTCATGCGCTCTCTCTCTCTCTCTCTCTCTCTCTCTCTCTCTCTCTCTCTGTCCCCAAATAAATAAATAAACATTTTTTTAAAAAAGCTTAATAATAAACCATCTTGGGAACTAAATTTATAGGCCAATAATAAAAACCACCTTAGATTCAAGATAAAGTTTACATGTTTTCTGCGTGCATTTATTGTTCTAGACATACTCTGACCTGTCATCAGTATTATCTTCAGCTCCGAAAGGATATCTTGGAGGAAAGGGTGCACTGTGATGATGAGACTTCTTTATTGCTGGCATCCTTGGCTCTCCAGGCTGAGTATGGAGATTATCAACCAGAGGTAGGATTTGCTTTTCTCCAGGGCCACCTTTTTATTAATACTTTTATCCTCAACATAATTAAGAACTGAACCTAGTTCATGTGTTTGCTATTTAGATCTGGAGATTTTTAAGGCTAGTTTGGTACCTCAAAGTGACCAGGTTCCCTGCATACATTTGTATATAAAATCATACAGCATAGGGGCGCCTGGATGGCTCAGTCGGTTAAGTGTCTGACTTCGGCTCAGGTCATGATCTCACAGTTTGTGGGTTCCAGCCCCACGTCAGGCTCTGTGCCTGGAGCCTGCTTCGATTCTGTGTCTTCCTCTCTCTCTGCCCCTCCCCTGCTCACACTCTGTCTCTCTCTCTCAAAAATAAACATAAAAATTTTTTTTAAAAAATCACACATTGTAGCTTTCCTTTTTTTTTTTTTTTTTTTTTTTTTTCCTCCTATGTAAAATTTCCTGTTTCAAGTTTCAGGATATCTTCTCCCAATTTCTAATTAATAGATACTAGGCACAGGGTTACCAGCCTAATCTAGATCTAAGGGGTCTTCTGCCTTCCACATGGATCCATGCAGCGATAGCCTGAGAACCTGACAGAGCTCACAGTGCAGAGAACAGATGTTCACAGCCAATTATTCCAGAAAAAAGTGGATCTCAGAGGAAGCAAGGGCAAGAGTCTGCCACTCAAGTAGCATCCTTCATAACATTAACCCTGACTGTAGTAACATTTGCCCCTTGTTGTCTGTCTCCTTAAGCTTGCTAATCAGTTCAATCATTTTACCTCAAAATGAAAGACAAAGAGTGATGCATTCCCTCTAAAACTCCTCAGGGAGAAGTCTAAATAAAAGTGTCTTACCTCAGGACGCCTGGGTGGCTCCATCCTTTGGGCGTCTGACTTCGGCTCAGGTCATGATCTCACAGATCACAAGTTTGAGCTCCATGTTGGGCTCTGTGCTGACAGCTCGGAGCCTAGAACCAGCTTCAGATTCAATCTCTGACTCTCTGCACCTCCCTGCTCTCTCTCTTTCTCACTCTCTCTCAAAATATAAATAAACAAAAAAAAAAATTTTTTTTTTTTTTTGGTGTCTTACCTCTCAGTTTAGGCAAGAACTTTAAGATAGGACAAAGAAGGGAAACAGAATTGCTTATAAAAACATTCTCTTGGGGCACCTGGGTGGTTCAGTTGGTTAGGTGACCAACTTCGGCTCAGGTCATGATCTCACAGTTTGTGAGTTTGAGCCCCGCATCGGGCTCTGTGCTGAAAGCTTAGAGCCTAGAGCCTGCTTCAGATTCTGTGTCTCCCCCTCTCTCTACCCCTCCCCTGCTCATGCTCTGTGTCTCTGTCTCTCTCTATCTCTCTATAATAAATAAATGTTACAAAAAAATTTTTTTTTAATTTTCTTTTCCAGGTTCATGGTGTGTCTTATTTTAGACTAGAACATTATTTGCCTCCCAGAGTGATGGAGAAACTTGATTTATCCTATGTTAAAGAAGAGTTACCCAAATTACATAATACCTATGTGGGAGCTTCTGAAAAAGAGACAGAGTTAGAATTTTTAAAGGTAAGTATGTAAGATTACAAATGATAAACTTTGTATCTTTTTCAAAGTAAGCAAGAAATATTGGAGGGCATATATCTAAAAGCTCATTTGCCAATAGCTGGATACTATTCATTATCTCATGTCACTTATTCCTGACTAAAACCATGATATTTTAGTTGTCTTGTAAAAGAGAGAACTGAAGCACAAAGAGGAAATGTAATGTTCCCAAGTCGATGGCTGGTATGTAGGGTGAAACAGTGATTTGAACCCATATCTATCTGGCTATGGATTCTTTGCTTTTATTCCATTCCATACTCAAAACACATTATAAACATATCAAGAAGCATTATAAAGTAACAACTGAATTTTGTGACTGACTGGATATAGGATTCTTGTTCATATTGATTCTAGAATTACTGGCTTTTTTTTTCTTAAAAGGCTTAAAACTCAATTATGTCTTCTAAAAATGGTCTTTCAACTAACATCTAATAATTCACATAATGGAGGGGGGCCAGAAAAAAACTGACTTATGATTCTAGTTCTGCCACCAGCTTTCTTTGAGACCTCAGACAAATAGTGCGTTTGTGATCAGGAAAGATAGTACTATGTTAACTTCCAATAAGAATAGCAAGTATAGTATTCTGTTGAAAAGAGAAACTTTCAGAACATTCTCCTGGTTCACCTCCCTAGCGTGTAACAGTATTCCTTCCATTTGCTGCTCCTTATTGGAGGGAGCCAAGTTTCCCAGCCCTAGAAGTGTCTATGAAAGGATTTCACTCACAGACTTACACCAGCTTTAATCTAGAGTTTATGGTATGAAAGACAAGGTGGTTTGTTTTGTTTGAGTCAACATTTAAAGGCATTAAATTACATAGTTATATTTTCCCTTGGTCATTACATTTTTATACTTGTAGGACATAAATATCAAATTCTGTCATTTTTTATTAGCAAAGGTAGAAAGCAGATTAGCACAGTGGTAAGAATTTGTATGGGAATTTCTAGTCAGAGAGTCTTGCACTTGAGTTCTTGTTTCAACCAGCTGTGTGAACTTGGACAATCTGTTTAACCTTTCGGAGCATTAGCTTTCTCTGTGTAAGTAGTGTGCATAATGCATCAGTAGGTTGCCCTACTCCTAATAATGTATTCTGTTACTCTGTTCTCTGTAACTTCAGCATCTTTCTTCTAACCTGAGGTTTTTTAAATCTCATTAATACACCTTTCTAAAGTTACACTTCTGCTATATATTGCATTACCTTTGAAAAACTTTTATCTTTCTGCAAATATGCTTTATTGAGGCATAATTGACATACAATAAAATTTATAACTTTTGAGTGTTCAGTAAATTTTGAGAAATATATATAGTTTAAGAAATATATATATACCACCATCTGTATAATCATGATGAAGAACAAGGATTAGCAAACTGTGGCTTGCTTATTTTGTAAATAAAGTTTTATCAGAACTTGGCCATGCTCATTTGTTTCCATATTGCCTATCTGCTTTCGCACTACAACAGCAGAGTTGAGTAGTTACAGCAGAAATCGTATGACACCTCCCCCAAAAGCCTAAAGTATTTACTATCTGGCCCTTTATATTTTTTTTAATTATTTATTTAAGTAATCTCTACACTCAGGATGGGGTTGAACTCACACCCCTGAGATCAAGAATCATATGATATGCTCTTTGGACTGAGCCAGGCAGGTGCCCCATATCTGGCCCTTCAAAGAAAAGGTTTTACCCACCCCTGATATAACACATTTCCAATACCAAAAAGTGTCTTCATGTCCCTTTACAGTCAGTCCACTTCCCCCACCCCCACTGCAGCCCTTGGCAACTACTGATCTGCTTTCTATCACCATAGTTTTTTCTTGTCTAGAATTTCATATAAAGAATTATATATTATGTAGTCTTCTGTATCTGGCTCTTCTCACTTAGAATAATACTTCTGAGATTCATCCATAGTATGGTGTGTATCAGTAAGGTTTTTTTTCTTTTCTTTCTTTCCTTTTTTTTTTTTTTTTATTGCTGGGTAGTTTTCCTTTGTACTACACTTTCATCAGTTGATGGATATAGAGCTGCTATAAACTTTCAAATACACATTTTTATGTGAACATATGGTTTATATTTCTTCTGAGTAACCACCTAGTAGTAGGGTTGCTGGGATCTATGGTAAGTGTATGTTTAACTTTATAAGAAAGTGTCAAATGTTCTAAGGTGGTTGTCCAACTTCATGTATTACCAGCCGTGTGTGAAATTTCTAGTTGTTCCGCATCCTCAAAATTCTTGGTATGTTCAGTCCTTTACACTTTAACTATTGAAATAGGTAAGTAATGGTATATCATTGTGGTTTTAATTTATATTTCCCTAATTACTTTCATGTTGAGCATCTTTTCATTATTTGCCATTCATATATCTTTTTTGTTGAAGTGTCTAATAAAATATTTTGCCCCTTTTTGTATCTGGTTAAGTGTCTCCTTATCGCTGAGAAGTACCTGTTTTTTTTAATATGTTCTGGATGCAGTTGCTTTATATATATATCTCCTAGTCGGTGGCTTGCCTTTATATTTTATCATTGACTTTTGAAGAGTAAAATTTTCAGTTTACCAATTCTTCCTTCTAAGATTCATGTTTTTTATGTCCCATTAAAGATATCTTTGTCAAACCCACACCCACAAAGATTTTCTAAGCTTTACAGCTTTAGCTGCTATATTTAGGTCTGTGATCCATTTGGGGTTAATTTTCATATACTGGGTGTAGTAAGGGTCAAGATTCATTTTCTTGCATGTGAATATCTATTTGATTCAGCACATTTGTTGAAAAAAACTGTTCTTTCCATGTTAAACTAGGATGGTACAACTTCTGTATCTGTATGCCACCATTTACTAAGGTGCATTGCTATGGTATGGTATTGTTCCCACAGGTCTGTCAAAGGCTGACAGAATATGGAGTTCATTTTCATCGAGTGCACCCTGAGAAAAAGTCACAAACTGGAATATTGCTTGGAGTCTGTTCTAAAGGTGTCCTTGTGTTTGAGGTTCACAATGGAGTTCGCACATTGGTCCTTCGCTTTCCATGGAGGGAAACCAAGAAGATTTCTTTTTCCGTATGTCCATTTTAACCCCTTTTCATTATATTTTAAAATAGGTGTTGTCAATTTCAAATGTAACATATTAGTTGATTTTCCTTAAGTAAACTCTACATCCTTCTATCCAGTAGGGCTAATACATTTTAATACTATTTACTCTCCTTTCTTAATTGTAGGAAGTATTATTAGGATTTTATTTGGTTTTAGTTTTCTCAGGAAGTAATTTTTAAAAGAATAGTATACATTCCTAGCTGGTTACATGCTCAGTTAACTTTAGTTAAATTACAACCAAGTTGACTTTTCTGTTAATTCAGAACTTATTCTAGCATACTAACTTCTCACATGGAGAAGCTCCTCTAATATATTTAAAATAAATAATTACTTTAACCCTAGTAAATTTTATCTAGCTCAATGTTGGGTCCATCACAACAACTGTTTTTGAACCTTAGCAGTCCAGAAATGTATTGGATTTTATGAACTAAAGGACTTTTTTTTTTTTTAATGTCCCAGGACTTTCTGCAAATTTAAGTTTTAGTGTATACTTCCTGTGATGATAACACTTTTAGAATATCATGTTTATGAAAGATAGTGAGCTGTAAAGGCATATTTTGATTTTGGAAATTGTTGTGGAGTATCTGAACATTGAAATGCAATTGGGAAGCCCCAGAGATGAATCAAAAATTATGTTGAGGTATTTGTTTTCCTAATGGTATTCCGGGTCCACTGACATCTCGAATTCATACTTGGGATGAAATAGGGTCTCACTAGTACAAGGGTTATAAGGATACCAGTCTCAAAGTCCCAACTCACTCTGGTTAATCTTCAACCTAGAGACCTTTTGAAATCAGTTCTAGACTTGATGGTTAGCTGGTTGGTTTTCTGTGAAACTCTGAGATACACTAAGATTACCAGATAATAATGTGTTCTCTCAGGAAAGCCCAGACATTCTCATGTTCCCAAGATAGTCAAGACCAGGAAATTACCAGGGTATAATGTACATTCCCCAATGGAAATGCTGGCAGCACAAATATCTGGAGGAAACCTTAGATTAATTAAATACAAATCTAATTTTGACCAGTTTAGAAAAGGCAACAAATCAAATAAATTGTCTAGCATATAGCTCTCTGTTGTTTGCCAAGCTATCACACCAGCCCCGCTATATATAGAACTGGCTGTGATTAGCTCATATTTAAAGATCTCCAGTAATGGAGAATAGACCACATTCCCAAGCAGACTGATCCTTGTGTTTAGCAAAACTTGTTTATCCTAAAGTTCCTTCTCCAACACAGAGCTCTCTTTTTAACCCTCCTTTTTTTTCCCCACTAGCCTCTGGGGAGCTGGAAAAGTCACCCTTTGCCCTTCTCATCTCTCACAATTGAATTCCCTGGGGCACATTTCTTGTCCAGTCTATCAGTAAACACTTAGAATCAATTATTTTTATGATTTGTTTGAAACCTGTTACTATTTGAATAGTTACTAGGTGTATCACTGATAGTCAAGATACTAATTTGGTGCTACTGTGTCTTTAACTACCCTTTAATACTCCCTGATTTCCTTTTTTTAGCAAAGAGAGAACAGGGTCCCAGAGATTTCATTGGCAACACATCCAGCTAGAATTTAATGATCTCATTTTGTTCTTATTGCATTGATTACATATTTTTAATAGCTGGACTCTATTTATGGCAAGTGGTACTAGTTTTCTATTTATAGCTGTGATACAAAGCTTAAATGAATTTATGTAAATAAGCAAAGTCAATTTTAAAATTTATGAATAAACAAGACCAGAAATTATGAAGAAGCCACCTGCATGATTGAAGTTTGAGTAATACTCTGTTATTGTGTCATTTGTTAGCCTTACCAAATTTGACTTTCCCATGCCTGCTTCTCCATTTGAAGACAAGGGACATGAATAGGGAAAATAATTTGCACAGTAGAAGCAACCAAGAGCTAGAGTAGAGTCTAACTGGACATAAGCAATTCTCCAGAGACATTATTCTTAGATCCCTGGCATGCTGAATGTTAATCTTTTAAGATATACGGATCACCTGCAAGCCTCACCACAGAGGTTGCAACATTTCAGATGCCTGTTAAGCAGGAGACATCATTTTTCAAGAAATATATGAGAGATAACACTAATTGGTGGTTCTCCTGTTTCCCCTGAATTTGAATGCAAGAATCACTCTAACTCTAAATATCGATTTATTTTATCTCTCATCCCAGCAGCCATGTTACCCAGTGCCTCTCCATTCCCACATGTTAGCTTCTCCCAATTTCCATCCCAGCCTACAGGCCACCAAGATTCTTCTTGGTAGAATCACAGCTCTTATATATTAATAAATCAATTTTTGCCGAACTTCATTTTCTTACCCAAGAAGAACATATTTCCGTGACGTCTTTTTCAAACAGCTTTGGTATTTGTCAACATTGTAGTAAACTCAAAATGTTAATAATCTCATTAAGGGTAATTTTTCCCTTGCCAATAGCCGGACACTGTCTGATCTAGGCTACAATTTCTGAAAGTGACAAATAATATTAATTTCATTTATTTCCTGAATCTGTAATAATAACAGGGTTATATTTTTCCATATTTATGTTAGAGGCAGGTCAAGGAATACTCCTGCCTCGTGGGAAATAAAAATAATATCTCTACTTATTAATTGCTGTTTACAGAATTTAGTCATAAGGTGATAGGAAAACATCCTAATTATTAATACCCCTGATTACATTGCAGAAAAAGAAAATCACCTTGCAGAACACATCAGATGGAATAAAACATGCCTTCCAGACAGACAACAGTAAGGTGTGCCAGTACCTGCTGCATTTGTGCTCTTCCCAGCACAAGTTCCAGCTGCAGATGCGAGCGAGACAGAGCAACCAAGACGCCCAAGATATGGGTAAGGACAAGCAAATTGGGTCAGATGATCAGGATATGTGCTTGATTTTTGCCACAGATTTTAAAAGAATTTCCATGTTGAGGATGAAAGTTAGACTAAGTCAAGTTTATAAAGGTGCCACAGATGAAGCCAAGATTTCAACTTCATGTTCATTTTGAAAACAGTGACCCAAAACTGTCAGGTAGTACCTGTTGAAATGTTTATTTTGTGCTTATCATTAGGCTAACTGATGTAAGTATTACATTTGGGTCACAGTCGCTACCCATAGTAAAGTTACGTGCTATTTGGGAAGGTAAGACCAACATACACAAAACAATAGTACACAATAGAGGGTCAAGGTTTTAATAACAGGTTACATCATACAGACTACATGATCTACACTGTAAGAACAGAGGGAGGTCAGAGGCCAGAATACTCCAGTGGTGGCAATGGAACTGGAATTTGAAGGACAAAAATAAGTAGGTTAAAGGTAAATGGCAGGGCTTTCCAGGTGAGGGAAAAAACCTGGGAAACAGGGCAGGGAGCAGGGGGAGTATGCACCCAAGACAGTGAAGTGACATACCATAACAGTTAAGGGTGGCAGATTTCCCACGTGTTAGTTTTACTTGAGTGTGTCCTTCTTCAGAGACTGAGGTCAATAACCACCATACACAGTGTAAATGCTCAGGAGAGTGGTTTCAGTTCCTTTTGAAAAGGAACCATCAGAAGGAACTAGTTCAGCTATGAAAAAAATATCTGTCAGAAATGAAATATTGAAAGCTTACTCTGTAAGACCACATGTACAGATTAAAGTTACACAAAACCTAGTTGTGCATAGTAAATTCTTATAGTTTTCTGTGAAATATTCTGAAGAATTTGATTTTTAAATTTAACGGAATGGCACTGGTGACCTTGTGCGGCAGAGAGAGTCCTATAAATCCTGTATCCAAACTTTCTCATATCCTGAAACCCTACAAAAAGTGTGTTCCCTATGGGATCAGACTGGGGTGATGGCATCCTATGTATAGATGTTTCTCAGCCTTTCAGAGCCAAGATGGTAGGGGCTGTATACTTATTAAAAATGAAGATTCCAAAAACCTACCTGAAACTTGGTGAATCATCATATTTGGGTGTTGGGTCTCTGGAATCTGCATTTTAACAGGCTTTCCTCAGTAATGATTTTTATGCATGCTAAAATATGGTGATTACTGCTGTAATGTAATCTAATTATTCCTTTTCTTTCCCTACTTTGCTCTGCTAGAAAAATCGTATGCTCTTACATATTTTACAAGTGCAGTGAAATATCAAACTTGTTAGAGCTATCAGTTTTCCTACCTGGACTAATATTCTATTCAATACAAACGAAAATTGAACAGTTGAAGGTTGCACCATTACAGATGTGGTATAATGTGCTGTAATGAAAAAAATCTGAAGACAAAACTACAAAGTTAGCCCTTCATCCTCCACATTCCTTATACTGAAAAACAATATAGTATAGGAGTTAAGAGCATGAACTGTGGAGCCAGACCACCAGCATACAAACCTCACTCCATTACTTACAAGCTCTGAAGCCTTGGGCAGGCACTTAAACTCTCTGCCTTAGTTCCCTGTCTGTAAAGTGATTATCATAATGGTAATACCTACATCATGAGATTGTTGTAAAGATGAAATGAATTCATACATGTAAGCACCTTAAAGGTGCCTGACACAGAGTAAGTATTGAATAATATTATTGTTATCATCACCATCATCAACATTGTTTTACCACTACTACCACTGATGGAAGCAGTAATCATAGCAGCAGTATAATGACCCCTTATGAAAGGAACTGACTTCTTGGAGTCTCAGTTTCCTCATCCATGAAATAGGAATGCCCTGTGTAACTCACAGGTTTGCACCGAGGAACACAACAGCTGTGTATCATTGAACTCCTATGTTAAAGCACTTTAAAACAGTATTATCTACATCTTATCCTAGATTTTGTTAAACCTTCAAAAGAATTATTTTTTGCTTAAAATGGCTTAAAAGTAACTACCTGCCTACTTAACTATTAGTACTAAACAAGTGAAAACAACTGGTAATATCTGTAGGAGGCTGGTGGGCTAACAAATGTATGTTACTTCTTTTGCATCATAGAATGTTGGTGCTAGAACCTTAGAGGCCATTAAGTCAAACTTCTACTGACAAGGAAACAGGTTCACAACATAGTGTCTCACCTAACTTCAAAAAGGCCAAACGAGGCTGGAACCCTGGTATCTTAATTTCTATTTGATGAGTTTTCATCAAATAGAATCAACTTCATACATAGAATGAAATTAATAATCATTTATTGAGCACTTAACTACTTGTAAGATATCATGCTGGGTGCTGTGGGATAACAAAAATAAATGAACTCCCTCTCCCCAGAAGAGCATACAGTTAAGTTGACAGCGTAAGGGAATACAAAAGGGTACAAGGGACTGAAACAATAGCACAAGCAGAGATGAGGTAATGTGGATTGCAGAATCAGTGCGGAACTAGCAAGCCTTTGAGTTCACATCTGAAACATTAGTATTAGGATGTAGGCTCATTCCAATGTCCTTTCCAATCCTGGAAGTCCATATTGGAGTCCTTTCTAGGTGAAAGGGATTAAGGACAGACCAGATAAATGAATAGTTTATGCTTCCATCCAATGAATATATACAGTATTTTAAGTCCTACCCAGGAGTAGGCTATGAATGGAATTGAATAGCATAAGCTTTGATATGTTTACAAAACAGACTGTCCCTATTTCTCCCAAAATTTGGTGTACATTTTCCTTATGGGTGAAGAAATCTGTTGGGTGTAAAAGCATTTCCTGGTAGTTGAATCTGTGTAAGACTCAGTTTTGTATCTTTGATTACAGTGTGCTCTCAAAGCAAAAATAATAGATATAGATATAGATTATAGATATAGATATAGATATAAATAATATTACTTGCTCTAATAAAACTGTTATTTTAAGCTAAAAAGTTTATTCTGGGAATTTTTAAGCCAATATCTTATTTTTATTCTCATGTTTTAACTTGGTGTCCACTCCTATGTCAGAGAAAGAACGGTGAATTTTCCTGTTAACAAGGAGATTGTCTAAACTTCATTCTGATGCATATTAAAAACCTTAAGTGTTTTCCTATCTGTTTAGGCCTGAGGTGAAATATTAATTATTAATCTTCCTAGGAATTAGAAGATAAATGAAACAGAGTCCAAAGATCTAAGTTAGCAACATTTGACAATTGTTTTTTTAAAGGAAGTTGTTGTAGCTGTTTTACATAGTGGTCAAACCAGAGTCCTTATAGAGTGTAACACAGGGTTGGTATTTTCCATGGGGACACCAAACAGGGTGCATTGTAATGTGAATTACTAGTTCATGAACAACTGAAGCATGTGAAATTTTGTGCTCCTGGCCCTTTATTTACATGAAAGAATTTTGATGCTAAAATTCTGTGATACAATGCTCTTTCATTAATAGCCTCAAATGGTCAAGTACTGCCATGACATTGGCTCTCACAAAATAGAATAACCAAGCACTTGTTATAAAGTATCTCTAAATTTAGCCTCTGCAAGACTTTAGATGTGTATTTCGGAGTGAAAGGAATTTAAACATAAAGAGAACCCCAGCTCCTTCATCATGTTAATAAAAAGAAACCAAAAAAGAAAGAAGGCAAATAATACCTGATTCTCCCATGCCCCCTGAGCCTCACTTAAATCACAAAAAATCAACGAAGTGGGGAAGGTGAGATTGGCATAGTAATGAAATAACAAAAAAATAATTTTCTGTAAAAGCTTTTTTTTTTCTTTGTGGTAAAATTTTATTGAGGTATATATAATTCACATCCTATATAGTTCACCCACTTAAAGTGTACAATTCAGTAGTTTTTAGTATATTCACAGACTTGTGCAACTATCACCACAATCCGCCATAAGCTTTTAAAAATCTAATAACCAAGAACTTTTTCTCTGAGCAAAATTCTCCTATGCATAGCTTCTTTTTCAGGCATGATCTCACTATGTCAGTCGTCCAGGCTTCATCTCTCCCTCTCCCCATCCTTGGCTTGCTGATATTTTAGCAGAGACACTACTAGGGTTGAACATTTCCATGCCAAATGTTGTTGTCATTTTTAACTGAAACCCGAAATTGGGAATGTGGAGTCAGCAAGCCCAAAGCCCAGACAGTATTAGATGCACAAGTTTCGTTAGATGGAGTAGGAAGAGCTACAGGGATGGAAAGATGGTTTGAAAACCAGGATCTTCTAGCCTCCTTTTTCAAATCCTTGATTGCCACAACTGGAAAGCCACTGCTTACCTTGGCAATCAAAACAATTAAAAAAAAACTGCATGCTGTATTTTATTTATTGAAATAACTCTTCTCATAAAGGTACTCGGTGTTTCCATCGTGTAAAGCCCTCCTATTTCCTTGTAGAGAGAGCTTCGTTTAGGAGCCTGAACCTCCAAGCAGAGTCCGTTAGAGGATTTAATATGGGACGAGCAATCAGCACTGGCAGTCTGGCCAGCAGCACCCTGAACAAACTTGCCCTTCGACCTCTGTCCGTTCAAGCTGAGATTCTGAAGAGGTTATCCTGCTCAGAGCTGTCGCTTTACCAGCCATTGCAAAACAGTGCAAAAGAGAAGAGTGACAAAGCTTCCTGGGAGGAAAAGCCTAGAGGGATGAGTAAATCATACCACGATCTCAGTCAGGCCTCTCTCTATCCTCATCGGAAAAATGTCATTGTTAACATGGAATCCCCACCACAAACCATTGCGGAGTTGGTAGGAAAACCATTACACCAGATGGCGAGATCTGATACAGAATCTTTGGCAGGATTCACAAAACTTAATAAGTAAGAACATGATTACCCAACTACGTCTTTGTAAATTCTACATTTCATACATTTGTTTTTGTTTTGACGTTTTATTATTTTCACCATATCTTTTTACATTGACACATCCCCCTCCTACTTTCCTTTTCCCTCTTTAGTTCAAAGTCTGTTGCAAGTTTAAATAGAAGTCCTGAAAGGAGGAAACATGAATCAGACTCCTCATCCTTTGAAGACCCTGGTCAAGCATATGTTATAGGTCAGCATAAACAAGCTTACCTTCTTTCTCCCGTACCTCATGCTCATAGTGAAGTGAACGAAATAATGTTAGCTACCAAAATAATATCTTTGCTTCTTTGTCCTAATTGCCAAAACTGCTCATGTATATGAAATTTTAGGCTGCCTAAAAATGCACCAAGTCAAATCAAAAACTGATTTAACAGGTGATTACTTCATGGCACAGACTGTTACTTCACTTTCTCTTGGTTGCAGAGAAAAACCATGACAGTCTTGCTGAGAGAACCCACACAGCCTGGTACCATGGCTTTGTTTTGGATAGCCTCCCTTTGGATTCTCCCCTACAAACCTGTGAAAGTGGACCCCACTCATACTATATTTTTTAAAGAAATGTTTCTTTAGGGTACTTTCAGCTTAGCATGAATGGAATTGTCTCTGAAACCAGATAATTTTATGAAATATACTATGGTTGGTAGGTGGAAATTCTTAGTTGATTTAAGTTTTTTTCCAGTTCTCCCAGCCAGCTGGGTCACATTAATTATTTAAATGTAGAAGTGTATAAATGCATACTACCTTATAAATAGTTCAGGTTTCCTGTTGTTTTAGGCATCTTAAAAGGGAAATGCACTGCAATCTTTCAGAGGAGTAGATATTTAAGCACAGAAGTGTGAACGACTACTCAGAATAAGAAACAGCTGGGGAGACAAAAAAAAAGAGAAACAAGGACACCCTCTTCTGCTGTTTTACCAAATAATACTAGTTAACTTACTTAGACCAAAGTTTGACCATTTAACCCTAATTACACAAAGTTAAAAAATATTTTCTTATTTGTAGTTGGATTGAAGATCTGTGGAGTAAATGAAGTCAAAAGAGAACTCTAGTCTATAGTTGACAGTTGATATTTCCGGAAAGTAACATTACTGTATTGATGTAGGTTTCCACAGCTTTCAGAGATGATACTATCATCAATTTAAATTGAATTGGTGAAAAACTTTAGATTAAAGGCAAGATTTCACCCTATAGGTCACTCAATATGTTGAAAATAGCCTAAGAAGACACTAATTCAATCTTTCAAAAATACTTTTCAAAGTATATTCATATATAATGGGATCTCTTATAGATTCTAAATAAAAATTCTACATAAAAATTCATCACATATCAGATGTAGAATAGTAAATATTTTTCTGAATTTGTTTTTTGATTAAGATTATTCATTCTGATTACTGAATTTTCTTTTAACATTTGACCAAATGCTTTTAAAACTCATTTCAGTGTCATCATTTCATATTTGACATATCAAAATGTCATTATCAGAAACAATACACTTGTGTTTAAATTTATTCTGCAAAACAAGCTGATATGCTTAATTTGGACATAAAATAATAAGCCCATGTCAGAAGACATTTTTCTGAGTGTAAATTTAAAACATGTTTCTGCCTTAATGTTTTATTGATTTTTATGAATTTATCAGAAATTACTAGTATAGTATCTGACCACTTTATAAACTGTCTAATAATTTAATTTATGCCACAGGAATGACTTTGCATAGTTCTGGAAATTCTTCATCCCAAGTACCCTTAAAAGAAAATGGTAGGTTTATAAAATGTTTTTCCCCTCATTTCCATCGTATCTTTTCTCTTGTACCTAATGAGATCATCCTGGACGTAATATTGAAGAGTCTTCAACTCCATGCTGAGGATTTTAGGCCTTATCTTGGAGTCAAAGGACAGCTGTATTTTTCAGCACCATGGTGATGTGATGGGACCTGTGATTTAGACTAATATTGATGAACTAGAGAAATGGCAAACTATAAATACAGACACTAATTGGGAAGCTAAGATAGTAGTTCAGGTGAAAGGTAATTTTGATTAAAGAGTTTTAACTGAGGCAGTTATTTCAACTGAGGATGCTTGAGCTGGATCTGAAGATAAAAGGAGAAATTATCCAAGCAGGCAAGTGGATAAGCATTCCAGACCAAGGTCATAGTGTGATCAGACAAGGAGACAAGTGAGAGGATGACAGACTTAGGTAACTGCAAGGGTCTCAGGATGGAGGCACATGGGGCCAGTGTGATGCTTGAGAACTAAATAGGGACTACCTCCGAGTCTTATCCTAAATATTATGGAAAGAATTTGAAGACATTAAGTGTTGAGATTTATGGTTCAGAAGGAGTCTAAGAAGTAACAAAGTTGTAGGAAGAAATTTTGTGTAGTGACCTGAGCCCGTGGATTCAAATTTTTTAGTTTATAAAAATTTTTTAGTTTATTTTTTAGTTTTAGTTTATAGATTATAAAATGCCTTCATGTACATTATCTTACTTGATCCTTTTAACAACTTTCATGAGTATAAAGAATATTTTATTACTGTGTATATACAACTTTTCTCCAAAAATGTTTCAGTCTTACCCTTAAGTTTAGTTCTAATTTTCCTGAGAGCCAAGGCAAAAATGAAGGTATGAGAGTAGATTGAACCTATGAAACTGCAGTTTTTGTAGGTTAAAACTGTCAGAAACCAAGTACCATTTTGTATAATTATCATTTTTTAATAGACATACCCACAGCAGTTCTTCAACACAGGAAAACTTTTCTCAGAAGTAAAGTTGAGTCAAAGGGTAAAAATACACACAACATCTTAAATACTCATAGCAAATGAAAGATTTTTTATCTCATTTTTTTAATGTATAAATACTCAAAAAAATCTGAGGGTGTATCGTTAAAGAAAAAAACAGTGAATTTATACTTTGGCTTAAGTTACTAAAACCCTGATATGTAGCTCTGTGATGATTAAATGTCTCGCATGGACGGAATTTACAATATTTCTGTACCTGAAATAACTCAGTTTTAACATCTCCATAACGGTAAAAATTTTGATTAATAGTTATTGAGTGCTTACATGTGCCAGATACTGTTCTAAGCACTTAGTGTTTAATCCCTCATTTAATCCCCACAACAATCCTGTGAGGCAGGTGCTAATGTTATTTTCTTTTCACAAATGAGAAACCAAAGCATACAGAGGTTGAGTTGTGCAGAAGTTCACAGAACTAGCAAGTGCTGGAGCCATGATTTGAACACAAGAAGTGTGTTTCCAGAGCCCATACTCTACTCTTTAGAGTGTCTCTAATGCCTAATCATCTGTAGGGGTTATTTCTGTAAGTAAAGGTTTGATAGAAGCTGGGCAATAATATATTAAAGGATGAGAACCTAAAATGTTTTAGCCTATGTTCTGATGGAAAAGAATATGAATTTACACTGGACACCAAATGAACAACATGTACAGGGTAATTGCTCTACTTAAACCTTCAGAACCCTCATCCTCTGAGGTTAGTGCCGCTTACTGATGAAGGCAGCTCCTTCATGAGGAAGATGACCAACCCACCTTCCTGAGGAGGTGTGCACCAGTTGCCTTGCAGACAAGTCTTATTTTCTTCAAAATTCTCTTTGAATCCGCCCACATAGCCCTGAATTAGTGCTCTGTTGAGAATCAAGTTTTCACTCAACAGAGCATGGCAAACACATTTTTCCAAATAAGGTAACTGAGTCCCAAGAATTTTAAATTACTTGTCCATGAATCAGATAGAGGACTTCTCATTGTCATTTCAGTATTCTTCTTTGCTAGTCAGGATTATTAGAAGACGATTAGAAATGAGCATCAGTTAATATTGAACTATTCATCATTTAATACAAAGACCAACAAATAAAATTCAATCTTAACCTCTTATGATGTTCAGAGACCCTTAAAGAATGTGAAACTTGAAAAAGAAGATAAAGGAAAAAGGCATGAGCCTTCGAATCATATAAAACAGAGATATGGGAAGGATTACAATCCTCTGATTAATTGTGATTTCAGAAAAAAAAAAAAAAGTTAATCTTTGAAAACACAGACTTCTTCTATTTCTTCCCAAGAGAGTAAAAACCAAACAAGAAAATATAGAACTGATGCAAGAATTATGTAAAATTGGTTTTCAGTGTTTCTTGTTTTACTCTAAGTCAGAATTCCCATATAATTGAAAAGCAACTTTTAACTTGTTACCTTCCTTCCTATCCAAACCACAAAAATGGGGTCAAACACTGGACTCTTACAAACAACATGCAAAGGGTACCTGGGTGACTTAGTCGGTTAAGCATCCGACTCTTGATTTCATCTCCAGTCATGATCTCATTTGGAGTCCTGCATGGGGGTGGAGCTGGGCGGGGAGCTTGCTTAAGATTCTTTCTCCCTCTCCCTCTGCCCCTCCCCCACTTGCTCCTCACCCACCCACCCACCCACACACACACACACATACACACACACTCTCTCTCTCTCTCTCTCGCTCTCGCTCTCGCTCTCTCAGATAAATGCAAAAAACAAAAAATTCAGGTAAAGTAGGTCATTCAAGTGCAGAGTAACTTGGTACAGACACTGAAATAAGCTTTTTAACCCAATATTAGGACTGATTATTGCCCTTCTAATCAATCTCAATTCCAAGGAATAAAATGTTATACAAACAGATTTTAAAACCCACTTTGTTTAGTCAGATGTCAAGGAAGAATTGTAATGCTAATGCTAGATTTTTCTACCTAAGTCTTAATTAGAATACATACAAAGTTGAAAATTATAATAAAATTGAAGCCCAAAGTGCTCACAAAAGAATTCAACAGATAACAGGAATTAACCAGAAGAAAAAAATAAAGTCAACTAAATTGAGACTGAAAGGAACTTTATAGTATATTCAAACCAAGC
This sequence comes from Lynx canadensis, assembly GCF_007474595.2. Taxonomy (NCBI): domain Eukaryota; kingdom Metazoa; phylum Chordata; class Mammalia; order Carnivora; family Felidae; genus Lynx; species Lynx canadensis. The sequence continues at coordinate 134,498,137 of NC_044306.2, read as the reverse complement.
CTTTACATCCTGTGGGTTGAGTTGAATAAGTCCCAGAGATGTTATATGGCCCCAAATTTACAGAAATAAAACACCAAAATTGCCATTATTATCCTCCTTACCCTACCACTGAGGCAGTTAGTATATTAGGTAGGATAATAATGAAAAATACCTGTCTTTGTTTTTATACCAATAATGTGCTACAGATTCATCATCCCCAGGATTTGAAATGCATCTTTTTCTCTAGAGTGAGTGATGGATTTATCCAGAGTCTCCTCTACATACAGTCCAGTTCCTCACAGAATCAGTGGCATGGAACTGCTTGATATTTGACAAGGGTCTTTATCTATAACCAACAAAATCAGTTTTTCTTGCAAAAAAAAAGTTTGTTGGCTCATACTTAGATTGATTATGTGACCTTGGCCTTATCAGAAATATGCTCGTCCTGGGAAATTTCATTTACTCATAGATATACCTATCGTTAATATGTAAAGTTATTTGAGGGGACTATGTCCACGTGAACCTTAAGAGAGATGAGAAAGGCAGCAGTGGAACAGATATGATGGAGAGAAGGTATACATTTTTCTTCCTAAATTTTACATTTATCAATCATTCTAAAGAAATTTCCCAGGTAAACATTGGGAATGACACAAGCATCCATTATTTAAGGAAGTGGAAATTTTGAGTTGAGCCTCTTTTTAACTTTAAAATATTTGTAGAATTTGCTGTGGTCATAGAGTGTACTAATGGGAAAAGAAAATTATTTTAAGGACTTAAAAATATGTATTTCTCCAATATTAAAGCTTGTTTTATATAATAATACCAATAACCAAGAAATGTCTTCGTACTTGTGGGATGCCTGCCTGGCTCAGTCAGTTGAGCATCCAACTCTTGATTTCAGCTCAGGTCATGATCCCAAGATCCTGGAATCAAGCCCCACATGGAGCTCTGTGAGGCTGCTTAAGATCCCCTCTTTCCCTCTGCCCTTCTATCCCATTTGCTCTCTCTCTCAAATAAAAAAAGAAGTAGAAATGTCTTGAAATATCTAGCTGCCTTACTTTCAAACTCATAAATTCTATTCAGTCCTCATTGAACTCTGTAAATATCTTTTCAGTTAGTTGTCATGTACTATATATTTCAGATACTTCCTCTTCCATCTTTTTTGTTAAACCAGTGGAAAAGTATTTGAGCATCTATATGAATAGAAGGCATGTAGAATACAAATAGAAACTGGGCATGTTCATGGTATTGTCTAGTAACATGCAGCAGCACACCATCCTTCCTTCTTTCTGTTCCTCACATTAGTAAGTTACTTTATATCAGTGGGGTGGGATGAGGGGCCGGATGAAGGACATCCCTGTTAAAAAAGAGTGGGCTAGCAAAGCTTCCCTTTCCAAAAAAATACTTATCTCCACCCTACTCAAATCTTGTACTCTAGGCAGACTGATCAATGACATTTCTCCAGGACCCTTTCTGCCTTCTTTCCATCTCAGCTTTTGCTAATTCCTTGTGTTGCTATATAACCAGCTCCATAATCTACTTATTAAAATCCTACCCCGTTTCCTTGAAGTCGTCTTTATTTCTGGCAGGAAGAAGCCTCTCCTCTCTTAGAAGCTTGATTCATGCCTTTGTAATGCAGCTATTTCACTGACAGTGTTGACATTTCTATGTGTCAGTTAGGCTAGATCTTTGCTCTTACAGCCTGATCTGATTCAGCTCACAGTTACTATGCAGCAGCTTTCATAAATAAAATCTTGTTTTATTTTCCCAAATTGCCTAGTGAGAGACTTTGACAGGAAAGTTGTTCAGCCAACATTTTAAGGATGAAATAATCAAATGAATGATTACTCACATCCCACTGGTGAATCTTTGAATACAGAGAGCTTAATCTGTTTCTTCTAGTTAGGGAGAATAAATATGTAAAACAATAATGCACATTTATTTTGTGTGTGTGTGTGTATTCTATTAATGTTTACCTGGGAAATATCTTTACACACACACACACACACACACACACACACACACACACTTATTAGTCAAATAAATAATATAAATAACCTATCTTGTTAGTACATACATTGGAAAAGAAAATGGCACTTTTATTCTTTGAATCAATACGTTTGTCTTCTAACAGATACCCTTAGGAACATTAAGAATATTGATCGGTTTTATAATTGAATGCAAAAACAATTTACATAAAGTAAATGGACTTTGTCTTTACAATGGTGACAAAAGTTTACATTTAATACCTAACCTGACCTTATTCTCGTGTTTATTTTATTTTATGGATTTTGTTCTGTTGTGGTTTGTATTTGGCTCTAGCTGAAAATTAGGATACTTGTCTATTTTAGGATAAAAGTATTTTGGGTACTTAGATGATCATATTAAGCTAGGCATTAACTAATTCATGTACTTTATGCTTATATATGTATGTGTATATATATAAATATACATATATCTTTATATCTTACACATATGTTTATATACACACCTAATATAAAGGCTCTTCACACCATTGTCAAAGGAATTTTTTTTTTTGGAATCTTATAAATTAATTAGAAATACTGAATTACTACTCTTATTGACTATAACTAAGTTTTAGTCAAAAAGAAACAGTGAAATAGGAACTTGTATACTACAGAGCGCTAGCAAACTTGCATCAATGCTTGGTGTTTAAGGGATAAAGTTAATTTACTCCAGAGAGCAAATGATTGCTGTTATTCCTTATGATATTAAAGTGCCTTATTTCTAGAACATGAAGTATCACATTTGCATCATTTAAGCATTAATCCATGTTGTGTAAAAAAGTTACTACTTATTTTATAACATTCATATAATCTCAAATCCATAGATATTCATATGTTGGCAAATAATCTGTAATTTTCAAAAAGCTTCAATGTGTATAAGAACCATGCAGAGATGAGTTGGAGGGTTTAGCTTACAAAAATATCTTTCTGAGTGTGTTGTTTTCATCTACCACCACATCACACACAAACCATTTTGAACTAACAAATTATAATTGACGTTAAAAAGGTGTATTAATTTGCTAGAGCTGCTAAGACAAGGTCTCACAGACTGGGTGGCTAAAGCAACAGAAATTCATTTCTCACCGTTCTGGAGGCTAGAAGTCTGAGATCAAGGTGTTGGCAGCATTGACTTCTTCTGAGACCTGTCTCTCTCCTTAGCTTGTAAGTGGCCGGCTTCTCCCTCTGTCCTCACATGGTCTTCCCTCTGGGTGCGCATGTCAGTATTCAAATTTCCTCTTATGAGGACATCAGTCATACTGGATTAGGACTTCACGTTAATTTTTTCTTAATTTAACAAACACAGTTAAGTTCTGGGGTACAGGGACTTAGGAGTTCAACATAAATTTGGGGGTGGGGTAAAATTCAGCCCATAACAGGAAGAGCTAGAGAAAGTGGTGTGTTTGTGTGCATGCGCGCAATTTCAAATGTTCAGACTGTTAAGTAAATGAGGTAATTTTATTAACAGACAATTAAGTAGCATGTTTATTGGCTTAATTTAGGTGATATTTGTGAATGATCAACCTACTCAAAAAAATAAGTAAATAAAGCCCTCATTGGAAGTAAGAAAAAGTAAATTCTAGTTCTGATGCTAACATTCCCTCTATTTAACCAGCATTTATCAAGTACTGACTGAAGGCATTTTGCTGAGAGTAATATTAACTTGTAATGTTGAACAAGTCATGAACTATTCCTCATCTGCAAAACAATGATTTAAAATTTCTTTACCTAATTCAATTCATGAGATTGCTTCACAAATAAGAAATAAATGAAAATCCTTTGAGAACGCAAATGTGCTAGCCGAGTCATTATTAACAGGATTTTATTTTATTTTTTTTTTTAAATTTGCTTTTAACTTTTATTTGCTTGAAATATTAATAAATCAAATCTAGAAATAGGATCTTACAACAGTACCAAGAGAGGTTTATCCTTGGAACTCAAGGATGGTTCACTAATTTAAAATCCCTGTAATTCACCGTATTAACAAAAATAAAGAAGAAAAGCCATATTATCATATCCATAGATGGATAATTCAACATTTGGTAATTCAACACATCCATTCATGATAAAAACTCTCAGCAAACTGGGGCTAGAAAGAAAGTTCTTTAATCTGACTACGGGGCATTGATAAAAAAATCTATAGTTAATATCACCCTTAAAGGTAAGAGAATGAGTTCTTTCCCTGTAAGATTGGAAATAAGGCAAGAACATCAGCTCTTACTACTTCTGTTTAGCACTGTGTTGAAGGTCCTAGCCAGTACCTTAAGGCAAGAGGGAAAAAAAAAAGGGAAAGTAAAACTGTTTCTATTTATAGATGAACAACTCTGCAGAAAATACTAAGCAATCTAATAAAAAGCTACTAAAATTAATAAGTGAATTTAGCAAGTATGTAGGATACAAAATCAACTTATAAAAATTACTATATTTCATTAAGAAATATGCTCGCACTGAACTGGTATTATTTTTTAATATTTTACCAACTTTGTAGGTGAAAATTGGCATTGCACTATTTGTAGGGTTTTGGTTTTTGTTTTTAACAATAGTGAAATCAAGCCATTTAAAAATATATATATTGGTCATTTGTATTTCCTCTTCTGTGAATTGTTTTTTTTTTTTTTTTTTTTTTTTTATTTTTCCATTTGCCACATCCCATGGTTATCTTTTTCTCACTGGTTTCTAAGAATTCTTTGTATATTAAGTTACAGATCTTGCCAAATGACTCCACAGAGCTGACATGAGGAACAACTTTTCTATTTGGGAAGACATGTGTAAGGCTACCTACCTCTGTGCACATAGCCTCCTAACAAGCTCCTATAAGTCCCTGCCCTTTTTGTTCCTTCAAACTCCCACCAGCCTCCCACTGAAGAGGGCCAACAAAAGGGGAATGGGATGATTTGTACCAACAGAATCTCCACCTGGACTCTCTCCTTGGAGGGACTGAGTGGGGCATCAGTCACATTAACGTACAAATCAGTGCTGGTGTTTGAAGTGCAGGTTGAGAGCTTTAAGAGTTGGGTATCACTTTATTCACTCCCAGTGCCTGGCCTCTGGAATTATCTGAATAAACAGATCACTGCCATTAGCCTAAGTCAGATATCATTTGACTACTTCCTGCCTTCAGCTTCAGTGGGTAGTAAAGGGCTGTGAAAAGTCACTAATGGCAGCAAGCAAGGTCTGTGTGGGCAGTGGCTGAAAATCAAGGCAACATAGCTTAGGATACTATGCATGTTACAAATAAGTTTTTCACCAATTGCTATTTGCCTTTTAATTGAAATGGTCTTTTTTTTTTTTTATGAAATTTATTGACAAATTGGTTTCCATACAACACCCAGTGCTCATCCCAAAAGGTGCCCTCCTCAATACCCATCACCCACCCTCCCCTCCCTCCCACCCCCCATCAACCCTCAGTTTGTTCTCAGTTTTTAACAGTCTCTTATGCTTTGGCTCTCTCCCACTCTAACCTCTTTTTTTTTTTTTTCCTTCCCCTCCCCCATGGGTTCCTGTTAAGTTTCTCAGGATCCACATAAGAGTGAAACCATATGGTATCTGTCTTTCTCTGTATGGCTTATTTCACTTAGCATTACACTCTCCAGTTCCATCCACGTTGCTACAAAGGGCCATATTTCATTTTTTCTCATTGCCACATAGTACTCCATTGTGTATATATACCACAATTTCTTTATCCATTCATCAGTTGATGGACATTTAGGCTCTTTCCATAATTTGGCTATTGTTGAGAGTGCTGCTATGAACATTGGGGTACAAGTGCCCCTATGCATCAGTACTCCTGTATCCCTTGGATAAATTCCTAGCAGTGCTATTGCTGGGTCATAGGGTAGGTCCATTTTTAATTTTCTGAGGAACCTCCAGACTGCTTTCCAGAGCGGCTGCACCAATTTGCATTCCCACCAACAGTGCAAGAGGGTTCCCGTTTCTCCACATCCTCTCCAGCATCTATAGTCTCCTGATTTGTTCATTTTGGCCACTCTGACTGGCGTGAGGTGATACCTGAGTGTGGTTTTGATTTGTATTTCCCTGATAAGGAGCGACGCTGAACATCTTTTCATGTGCCTGTTGGCCATCCGGATGTCTTCTTTAGAGAAGTGTCTATTCATGTTTTCTGCCCATTTCTTCACTGGGTTATTTGTTTTTCGGGTGTGGAGTTTGGTGAGCTCTTTATAGATTTTAGATACTAGCCCTTTGTCCGATATGTCATTTGCAAATATCTTTTCCCATTCCGTTGGTTGCCTTTTAGTTTTGTTGGTTGTTTCCTTTGCTGTGCAGAAGCTTTTGATCTTCATAAGGTCCCAGTAATTCACTTTTGCTTTTAATTCCCTTGCCTTTGGGGATGTGTCGAGTAAGAGATTGCTACGGCTGAGGTCAGAGAGATCTTTTCCTGCTTTCTCCTCTAAGGTTTTGATGGTTTCCTGTCTCACATTTAGGTCCTTTATCCATTTTGAGTTTATTTTTGTAAATGGTGTGAGAAAGTGGTCTAGTTTCAACCTTCTGCATGTTGCTGTCCAGTTCTCCCAGCACCATTTGTTAAAGAGGCTGTCTTTTTTCCATTGGATGTTCTTTCCTGCTTTGTCAAAGATGAGTTGGCCATACGTTTGTGGGTCTAGTTCTGGGGTTTCTATTCTATTCCATTGGTCTGTGTGTCTGTTTTTGTGCCAATACCATGCTGTCTTGATGATGACAGCTTTGTAGTAGAGGCTAAAGTCTGGGATTGTGATGCCTCCTGCTTTGGTCTTCTTCTTCAAAATTCCTTTGGCTATTCGGGGCCTTTTGTGGTTCCATATGAATTTTAGGATTGCTTGTTCTAATTTCGAGAAGAATGCTGGTGCAATTTTGATTGGGATTGCATTGAATGTGTAGATAGCTTTGGGTAGTATTGACATTTTGACAATATTTATTTTTCCAATCCATGAGCAGGGAATGTCTTTCCATTTCTTTAAGTCTTCTTCAATTACCTTCATAAGCTTTCTATAGTTTTCAGCATACAGATCCTTTACATCTTTGGTTAGATTTATTCCTAGGTATTTTATGCTTCTAGGTGCAATTGTGAATGGGATCAGTTTCTTTATTTGTCTTTCTGTTGCTTCATTGTTAGTGTATAAGAATGCAACTGATTTCTGGACATTGATTTTGTATCCTGCAACTTTGCTGAATTCATGTATCAGTTCTAGCAGACTTTTGGTGGAGTCTATCGGATTTTCCATGTATAATATCATGTCATCTGCAAAAAGCGAAAGCTTGACTTCATCTTTGCCAATTTTGATGCCTTTGATTTCCTTTTGTTGTCTGATTGCTGATGCTAGAACTTCCAGCACTATGTTAAACAACAGCGGTGAGAGTGGGCATCCCTGTCGTGTTCCTGATCTCAGGGAAAAAGCTCTCAGTTTTTCCCCGTTGAGGATGATGTTAGCTGTGGGCTTTTCATAAATGGCTTTTATGATCTTTAAGTATGTTCCTTCTATCCCGACTTTCTCAAGGGTTTTTATTAAGAAAGGGTGCTGGATTTTGTCAAAGGCCTTTTCTGCATCGATTGACAGGATCATATGGTTCTTCTCTTTTTTTTTGTTAATGTGATGTATCACGTTGATTGATTTGCGAATGTTGAACCAGCCCTGCATCCCAGGAATGAATCCCACTTGATCATGGTGAATAATTCTTTTTATATGCTGTTGAATTCGATTTGCTAGTATCTTATTGAGAATTTTTGCATCCATATTCATCAGGGATATTGGCCTGTAGTTCTCTTTTTTTGCTGGGTCTCTGTCTGGTTTAGGAGTCAAAGTAATACTGGCTTCATAGAATGAGTCTGGAAGTTTTCCTTCCCTTTCTATTTCTTGGAATAGCTTGAGAAGGATAGGTATTATCTCTGCTTTAAATGTCCGGTAGAACTCCCCTGGGAAGCCATCTGGTCCTGGACTCTTATTTGTTGGGAGATTTTTGATAACCGATTCAATTTCTTCGCTGGTTATGGGTCTGTTCAAGCTTTTTATTTCCTCCTGTTTGAGTTTTGGAAGAGTGTGGGTGTTCAGGAATGTGTCCATTTCTTCCAGGTTGTCCAATTTGTTGGCATATAATTTTTCATAGTATTCCCTGATAATTGTTTGTATCTCTGAGGGATTGGTTGTAATAATTCCATTTTCATTCATGATTTTATCTATTTGGGTCATCTCCCTTTTCTTTTTGAGAAGCCTGGCTAGAGGTTTGTCAATTTTGTTTATTTTTTCAAAAAACCAACTCTTGGTTTCGTTGATCTGCTCTACAGTTTTTTTAGATTCTATATTGTTTATTTCTGCTCTGATCTTTATTATTTCTCTTCTTCTGCTGGGTTTAGGCTGCCTTTGCTGTTCTGCTTCTATTTCCTTTAGGTGTGCTGTTAGATTTTGTATTTGGGATTTTTCTTGTTTCTTGAGATAGGCCTGGATTGCAATGTATTTTCCTCTCAGGACTGCCTTCGCTGCGTCCCAAAGCGTTTGGATTGTTGTATTTTCATTTTCGTTTGTTTCCATATATTTTTTGATTTCTTCTCTAATTGCCTGGTTGACCCACTCATTCGTTAGTAGGGTGTTCTTTAACCTCCACGCTTTTGGAGGTTTTCCAGACTTTTTCCTGTGGTTGATTTCAAGCTTCATAGCATTGTGGTCTGAAAGTATGCATGGTATAATTTCAATTCTTGTAAACTTATGAAGGGCTGTTTTGTGACCCAGTATATGATCTATCTTGGAGAATGTTCCATGTGCACTCGAGAAGAAAGTATATTCTGTTGCTTTGGGATGCAGAGTTCTAAATATATCTGTCAAGTCCATCTGATCCAATGTCTCATTCAGGGCCCTTGTTTCTTTATTGACCGTGTGTCTAGATGATCTATCCATTTCTGTAAGTGGGGTGTTAAAGTCCCCTGCAATTACCACATTCTTATCAATAAGGTTGCTTCTGTTTATGAGTAATTGTTTTATATACTTGGGGGCTCCGGTATTCGGCTCATAGACATTTATAATTGTTAGCTCTTCCTGATGGATAGACCCTGTAACTATTATATAATGTCCTTCTTCATCTCTTGTTACAGCCTTTAATTTAAAGTCTAGTTTGTCTGATATAAGTATGGCTACTCCAGCTTTCTTTAGGCTTCCAGTAGCATGATAAATAGTTCTCCATCCCCTCACTCTGAATCTAAAGGTGTCCTCAGGTCTAAAATGAGTCTCTTGTAGACAGCAAATAGATGGGTCTTGTTTTTTTATCCATTCTGATACCCTATGTCTTTTGGTTGGCGCATTTAATCCGTTTACATTCAGTGTTATTATAGAAAGATACGGGTTTAGAGTCATTGTGATGTCTGCATGTTTTATGCTTGTAGTGATGTCTCTGGTACTTTGTCTCACAGGGTCCCCCTTAGGATCTCTTGTAGGGCTGGTTTAGTGGTGACAAATTCCTTCAGTTTTTGTTTGTTTGGGAAGACCTTTATCTCTCCTTCTATTCTAAATGACAGACTTGCTGGATAAAGGATTCTCGGCTGCATATTTTTGCTGTCTAACACCCTGAAAATCTCGTGCCAATTCTTTCTGGCCTGCCAAGTTTCAAAAGAGAGATCAGTCACGAGTCTTATAGGTCTCCCTTTATATGTGAGGGCACGTTTACCCCTTGCTGCTTTCAGAATTTTCTCTTTATCCTTGTATTTTGCCAGTTTCACTATGATATGTCGTGCAGAAGATCGATTCAAGTTACGTCTGAAGGGAGTTCTCTGTGCCTCTTGGATTTCAATGCCTTTTTCCTTCCCCAGTTCAGGGAAGTTCTCAGCTATTATTTCTTCAAGTACCCCTTCAGCACCTTTCCCTCTCTCTTCCTCCTCTGGAATACCAATTATGCGTATATTATTTCTTTTTAGTGTATCACTTAGTTCTCTAATTTTCCCCTCATACTCCTGGATTTTTTTATCTCTCTTTTTCTCAGCTTCCTCTTTTTCCATAACTTTATCTTCTAGTTCACCTATTCTCTCCTCTGCCTCTTCCATCCGAGCTGTGGTGGTTTGCATTTTGTTTTGCATTTCCTTTAAAGCGTTTTTCAGCTCCTCGTGACTGTTCCTTAGTCCCTTGATCTCTGTAGCAAGAGATTCTCTGCTGTCCTGTATACTGTTTTCCAGCCCAGCGATTAATTTTATGACTATTATTCTAAATTCACTTTCTGTTATATTATTTAAATCCTTTTTGGGGCGCCTGGGTGGCGCAGTCGGTTAAGCGTCCGACTTCAGCCAGGTCACGATCTCGCGGTCCGTGAGTTCGAGCCCCGCGTCGGGCTCTGGGCTGATGGCTCAGAGCCTGGAGCCTGTTTCCCATTCTGTGTCTCCCTCTCTCTCTGCCCCTCGCCCGTTCATGCTCTGTCTCTCTCTGTCCCAAAAATAAATAAAAAAACGTTGGAAAAAAAAAAAAATCCTTTTTGATCAGCTCATTAGCTGTTGTTATTTCCTGGAGATTCTTCTGAGGGGAATTCTTCCGCTTGGTCATTTTGGATAGTCCCTGGTGTGGTGAGGACCTGCAGGGCACTTCCCCTGTGCTGTGGTGTATAACTGGAGTTGGTGGGCGGGGCCGCAGTCAGTCCTGATGTCTGCCCCCAGCCCACCCCTGGGGCCACAGTCAGACTGGTGTGTGCCTTCTCTTCCCCTCTCCTAGGGGTGGGATTCACTGTGGGGTGGCGTGGCCCGTCTGGGCTACTTGCACACTGCCAGGCTTGTGATGCTGGGGATCTGGCGTATTAGCTGGGGTGGGAAGGCAAGGTGCACGGCGGGAGGGGGGGGCAGGCTTAGCTCGCTTCTCCTTAGGTGATCCACTTCAGGAGGGGCCCTGTGGCAGCCGGAGGGAGTCAGATCCGCTGCCGGAGGTTTGGCTCCGCAGAAGCACAGAGTTGGGTGTTTGCGCGGAGCGAGCAATTTCCCTGGCCGGAACCGGTTCCCTTTGGGATTTTGGCTGGGGGATGGGCGGGGGAGATGGCGCTGGCGAGCGCCTTTGTTCCCCGCCAAACTGAGCTCTGTCGTCCGGGGGCTCCGCAGCTCACCCTCCCTTTGTCCTCCAGCCTTCCCGCTTTCCGAGCAGAGCTGTTAACTTATGACCTCCCAGACGCTAAGTCGCGCTTGCTGTTGGAACACAGTCCGTCAGGCCCCTCCGCTTTTGCAAGCCGGACTCGAGGGCTCTGCTTGGCTGGTGAGCCGCCCCTCCGCCCCGGCTCCCTCCCGCCAGTCCGTGGAGCGCGCACCGCCTCGCCGCCCTTCCTACCCTCTTCCGTGGGCCTCTCGTCTGCACTTGGGTCCGGTGACTCCGTTCTGCTAATCCTCTGGCGGTTTTCTGGGTTATTTAGGCAGGTGTAGGTGGAATCTAAGTGATCAGCAGGACGCGCGGTGAGCCCAGCGTCCTCCTACGCCGCCATCTTCCTGCGCCTCCTCCTATTAACAGGATTTTAAAAAGTAAATCCAGGGGTGCCTGGGTGACTCAATTGGTTAAGCTTCTGACTTCAGCTCAAGTCATGATCTCACGGTTCATGAGTTTGAGCCCCACATCAGGCTCTCTGCTGTAGTCAGGCTCTCTCCTCTCCTAGAAGAGCCCACTTCGGATCCTCTGTTCCACTCTCTCTCTGCCCCTCCTCTGCTCGTTCTCTCATTCTGTCTCTCAAAAATAAATACGCTTTAAAAAAGAAGTAAATCCATTTTCTTCTTGTTGCTGCTTTACCGTACAATTTACCATGAATATTTTATTCATTATAAATAAAAATGTGAACCACTTATTAGTTGAAAATTCTTACCATAGTGAGCACTGTCAAATGCAGAAAGTCAACTGTGATATAACAGGAACAGTGTCAGAAAACCTAAGTTTAAGGTTCAGCTCTCGCCTGTACTAGCTGAGTAAACCTGTTCAAATCATTTAAACCCTTGAGATTTATTTACTCATTTGTAACTGTAATATACTTATTTCACAGGCAATCATTTATGAGGAATAAATGTGATATCAGTGGCAGGCTAATCACATATTGAACCATGTGGTGATAGTATCAGTCCTTTCGTAAACTATAAATCATATCAAAATAGAAGAAGATCAAAATATCAAATCATACCTGAAATACAATATTAAAGTGGCCAAGTAATCTATTAAATCTGTTAAATGTTAACATTTAAGTTGGAACAAGCAGACAGTCTTAGTGCCTGAGCATGTTATGTTTATCTTAACACTATACTTTTCCAATAGATGTTCTACACAAAAGATGGAGCATGGTATCTTCACCAGAAAGGGAGATCACCTTGGTGAACCTGAAAAAAGATGCAAAGTATGGCTTAGGTAAGTCACTGTAAGTTTCTTAAAGGTTTGTAAGAATCAAAGAGAAAAGGTCTATCTATATAGCAAAGCATTGGCATTGAGCACCGGTTGTGTACCCACAGCCCCTCCACCCCACCCACCTGGTCAGGAAATGTGAAAGATGAAATGTTCACAAGCAAATCTTCCACCAAACTTAACAGTCCTGTTTCACATGTGTTACCTATTTATTACATTTGATATGAGAATCTCTACACTTTTGTGTATTGGACAGACTGATTATTAATCACTGAAAACACCAATATCGTGAAACTCTTTTTTCAATGTGCTATTTCACAGGATTTCAAATTATTGGTGGGGAGAAGATGGGAAGACTGGATCTAGGTGTATTTATTAGTTCAATTACCCCTGGAGGACCAGCTGACTTGGATGGATGCTTAAAGCCAGGTACTTTACATATTAGATAATTTCTTATGTACTTAACTGATAGGCATGAATTTGCACAGATGACAAAAGTGGAACTCAGGCAAAACAAAAATAAAGAAGGGGGCAGCGACATTTCTAAGACTTAGCATGAATTTCTCTTTAGTTTTGAAAATATTGGATTGTCTATTTTTACAGGAGACCGTTTGATATCTGTGAATAGTGTGAGTCTGGAGGGGGTCAGCCATCATGCTGCAATTGAAATTTTGCAAAATGCACCTGAAGATGTGACACTTGTTATCTCTCAGCCAAAAGAAAAGATACCCAAAGGTAATGCTGTAGATGTTTCTTAGCTGTGTGTTCTGTTTCACTTTTCACAAGAACTTCACTATCATGGCCTAATACATTGGATTTAAGTTCCTTATTTCCTTTCTGAAAATTTGATGTATGTAGTTCTAGTTTGTTTTAATATTATGCATTAGTGTAACTTTTCATTCATCACTTCCAAGGCTTCCTATCTCATTCATCTTTAGTAATATATACATAAAAATGGATTTGTTGTGCAAAATTGATGTCACTTAAGTAAATGTCTTAGGCCAAATCAGAAATAAAATTCTTTATCGTTGTCTAATTCATATAATTGTATAATAGTTATCTATGAAGTCCCACCCTGAACAAGATTATATAAAGTAAAAAGACAAAAACATTAGAAATTTAAAAACAAGACCTTGTCATTTTGTCTCTTAATTTCTGCCATTAGCAAGTTGCAGGAGAAAGGGCACTTAATGAAGATTGGATGACTTGAGTTTGAGCCATGGTGGTTTTTCTTTCCTTAAGGAGACAGTGATCTTGGCTCTCCTTGTCTACCTTGCACAGAGTTGCTAGGAGGCTCAAGTGGCGAGGCAGCGTTTGTGAAAGAAGCACACATACTAGGGGCACCTGGGTGGCTCAGTCGGGTAAGCATCTGCCTCTTGATTTTGGCTCAGGTCATGATCTCACAGTTTGTGGGTTCAGGCCCCACGTCAGGCTCTGTGCTAATGCTGCAGAGCCTGCTTGGGATTCTCTCTCTGCCTACCCTCTCTTTCTCTGTCTCTCAAAATAAATAAACTTAAATTTAAAAAAAAAAAAAAGAAGAAAGGAAGGAAGAAAGAGAGAGAGGAAGGAAGGAAGGAAGAGAGAGAAAGAAACAGAAGGAAGGAAGGAAGGAAGGAAGGAAGGAAGGAAGGAAGACAGAAACAGGGAGTCGGGGAAGATGGCGGCGTAGGAGGACGCTGGGCTCACCGCGTGTCCCGCTGATCACTTAGATTCCACCTACACCTGCCTAAATAACCCAGAAAACTGCCAGAGGATTAGCAGAACGGAGTCGCCGGAGCCAAGCGCAGACGAGAGGCCCACGGAAGAGGGTAAGAAGGGCGGCGAGGTGGTGCGTGCTCCATGGACTGGCGGGAGGGAGCCAGGGCGGAGGGGCGGCTCGCCGGCCAAGCAGAGCCCCCGAGTCTGGCTGGCAAAAGCGGAGGGGCCGGATGGACTGTGTCCCAACAGCAAGCGCGATTAGCGTCTGGGAGCTCATAAGTTAACAGCTCTGCTCAGAAAGCGGGAAGGCTGGAGGACAAAGGGAGGGAGAGCTGCTGAGCCCCCGGACGACAGAGCTCAGTTTGGTGGGGAATAAAGGCGCTCGCCAGCGCCATCTCCCCTGCACATCCCCCAGCCAAAATCCCAAAGGAAACCGGTTCCTGCCAGGGAACTTGCTCGCTCCGCGCAAACACCCAACTCTGTGCTTCTGCGGAGTCAAACCTCCGGCAGCGGATCTGACTCCCTCCAGCTGCCACAGGGCCCCTCCTGAAGTGGATCACCTAAGGAGAAGCGAGCTAAGCCTGCCCCTCCTGCCCCCGTGCACCTTGCCTACCCACCCCAGCTAATATGCCAGATCCCCAGCATCACAAGCCTGGCAGTGTGCAAGTAGCCCAGACGGGCCACGCCACCCCACAGTGAATCCCGCCCCTAGGAGAGGGGAAGAGAAGGCACACACCAGTCTGACTGTGGCCCCAGGGGTGGGCTGGGGGCAGACATCAGGTCGGACTGCGGCCCCGCCCACCAACTCCAGTTATACACCACAGCACAGGGGAAGTGCCCTGCAGGTCCTCACCATGCCAGGGACTATCCAAAATGACCAAGCGGAAGAATTCCCCTCAGAAGAATCTCCAGGAAATAACAACAGCTAATGAACTGATCAAAAAGGATTTAAATAATATAACAGAAAGTGAATTTAGAATAATAGTCATAAAATTAATCGCTGGGCTTGAAAACAGTATAGAAGACAGCAGAGAATCTCTTGCTACAGAGATCAAGGGACTAAGGAACAGTCACGAGGAGCTGAAAAACGCTTTAAAGGAAATGCAAAACAAAATGCAAACCACCACAGCTCGGATTGAAGAGGCAGAGGAGAGAATAGGTGAACTAGAAGATAAAGTTATGGAAAAAGAGGAAGCTGAGAAAAAGAGATAAAAAAATCCAGGAGTATGAGGGGAAAATTAGAGAACTAAGTGATACACTAAAAAGAAATAATATACGCATAATTGGTATCCCAGAGGAGGAAGAGAGAGGGAAAGGTGCTGAAGGGGTACTTGAAGAAATAATAGCTGAGAACTTCCCTGAACTGGGGAAGGAAAAAGGCATTGAAATCCAAGAGGCACAGAGAACTCCCTTCAGACGTAACTTGAATCGATCTTCTGCACGACATATCATAGTGAAACTGGCAAAATACAAGGATAAAGAGAAAATTCTGAAAGCAGCAAGGGGTAAACATGCCCTCACATATAAAGGGAGACCTATAAGACTCGTGACTGATCTCTCTTTTGAAACTTGGCAGGCCAGAAAGAATTGGCACGAGATTTTCAGTGTGCTAGACAGAAAAAATATGCAGCCGAGAATCCTTTATCCAGCAAGTCTGTCATTTAGAATAGAAGGAGAGATAAAGGTCTTCCCAAACAAACAAAAACTGAAGGAATTTGTCACCACTAAACCATCCCTACAAGAGATCCTAAGGGGGACCCTGTGAGACAAAGTACCAGAGACATCACTACAAGCATAAAACATACAGACATCACAATGACTCTAAACCCGTATCTTTCTATAATAACACTGAATGTAAATGGATTAAATGCGCCAACCAAAAGACATAGGGTATCAGAATGGATAAAAAAACAAGACCCATCTATTTGCTGTCTATAAGAGACTCATTTTAGACCTGAGGACACCTTTAGATTGAGAGTGAGGGGATGGAGAACTATTTATCATGCTACTGGAAGCCAAAAGAAAGCTGGAGTAGCCATACTTATATCAGACAAACTAGACTTTAAATTAAAGGCTGTAACAAGAGATGAAGAAGGACATTATATAATAGTTACAGGGTCTATCCATCAGGAAGAGCTAACAATTATAAATATCTATGCGCCGAATACCGGAGCCCCCAAATATATAAAACAATCACTCATAAACATAAGCAACCTTATTGATAAGAATGTGGTAATTGCAGGGGACTTTAACACCCCACTTACAGAAATGGATAGATCATCTAGACACACGGTCAATAAAGAAACAAAGACCCTGAATGAGACATTGGATCAGATGGACTTGACAGATATATTTAGAACTCTGCGTCCCAAAGCAACAGAATATACTTTCTTCTCGAGTGCACATGGAACATTCTCCAAGATAGATCATATACTGGGTCACAAAACAGCCCTTCATAAGTTTACAAGAATTGAAATTGTACCATGCATACTTTCAGACCACAATGCTATGAAGCTTGATATCAACCACAGAAAAAAGTCTGGAAAACTTCCAAAAGCATGGAGGTTAAAGAACACCCTACTAACGAATGAGTGGGTCAACCAGGCAATTAGAGAAGAAATTAAAAAATATATGGAAACAAATGAAAATGAAAATACAACAATCCAAACGCTTTGGGACGCAGCAAAGGCAGTCCTGAGAGGAAAATACATTGCAATCCAGGCCTATCTCAAGAAACAAGAAAAATCCCAAATACAAAATCTAACAGCACACCTAAAGGAAATAGAAGCAGAACAGCAAAGACAGCCTAAACCCAGCAGAAGAAGAGAAATAATAAAGATCAGAGCAGAAATAAACAATATAGAATCTAAAAAAACTGTAGAGCAGATCAATGAAACCAAGAGTTGGTTTTTTGAAAAAATAACAAAATTGATAAACCTCTGGCCAGGCTTCTCAAAAAGAAAAGGGAGAGGACCCAAATAGATAAAATCATGAATGAAAATGGAATTATTACAACCAATCCCTCAGAGATACAAACAATTATCAGGGAATACTATGAAAAATTATATGCCAACAAATTGGACAACCTGGAAGAAATGGACACATTCCTGAACTCCCACACTCTTCCAAAACTCAAACAGGAGGAAATAAAAAGCTTGAACAGACCCATAACCAGCGAAGAAATTGAATCGGTTATCAAAAATCTCCCAACAAATAAGAGTCCAGGACCAGATGGCTTCCCAGGGGAGTTCTACCAGAAGTTTAAAGCAGAGATAATACCTATCCTTCTCAAGCTATTCCAAGAAATAGAAAGGGAAGGAAAACTTCCAGACTCATTCTATGAAGCCAGTATTACTTTGATTCCTAAACCAGACAGAGACCCAGTAAAAAAAGAGAACTACAGGCCAATATCCCTGATGAATATGGATGCAAAAATTCTCAATAAGATACTAGCAAATCGAATTCAACAGCATATAAAAAGAATTATTCACCATGACCAAGTGGGATTCATTCCTGGGATGCAGGGCTGGTTCAACATTCGCAAATCAATCAACGTGATACATCACATTAACAAAAAAAAAGAGAAGAACCATATGATCCTGTCAATCGATGCAGAAAAGGCCTTTGACAAAATCCAGCACCCTTTCTTAATAAAAACCCTTGAGAAAGTCGGGATAGAAGGAACATACTTAAAGATCATAAAAGCCATTTATGAAAAGCCCACAGCTAACATCATCCTCAACGGGGAAAAACTGAGAGCTTTTTCCCTGAGATCAGGAGCACGACAGGGATGCCCACTCTCACCGCTGTTGTTTAACATAGTGCTGGAAGTTCTAGCATCAGCAATCAGACAACAAAAGGAAATCAAAGGCATCAAAATTGGCAAAGATGAAGTCAAGCTTTCGCTTTTTGCAGATAACATGATATTATACATGGAAAATCCGATAGACTCCACCAAAAGTCTGCTAGAACTGATACATGAATTCAGCAAAGTTGCAGGATACAAAATCAATGTCCAGAAATCAGTTGCATTCTTATACACTAACAATGAAGCAACAGAAAGACAAATAAAGAAACTGATCCCATTCACAATTGCACCTAGAAGCATAAAATACCTAGGAATAAATCTAACCAAAGATGTAAAGGATCTGTATGCTGAAAACTATAGAAAGCTTATGAAGGTAATTGAAGAAGACTTAAAGAAATGGAAAGACATTCCCTGCTCATGGATTGGAAAAATAAATATTGTCAAAATGTCAATACTACCCAAAGCTATCTACACATTCAATGCAATCCCAATCAAAATTGCACCAGCATTCTTCTCGAAACTAGAACAAGCAATCCTAAAATTCATATGGAACCACAAAAGGCCCCGAATAGCCAAAGTAATTTTGAAGAAGAAGACCAAAGCGGGAGGCATCACAATCCCAGACTTTAGCCTCTACTACAAAGCTGTAATCATCAAGACAGCATGGTATTGGCACAAAAACAGACACATAGACCAATGGAATAGAATAGAAACCCCAGAACTAGACCCACAAACGTATGGCCAACTCATCTTTGACAAAGCAGGAAAGAACATCCAATGGAAAAAAGACAGCCTCTTTAACAAATGGTGCTGGGAGAACTGGACAGCAACATGCAGAAGGTTGAAACTAGACCACTTTCTCACACCATTTACAAAAATAAACTCAAAATGGATAAAGGACCTAAATGTGAGACAGGAAACCATCAAAACCTTAGAGGAGAAAGCAGGAAAAGACCTCTCTGACCTCAGCCGTAGCAATCTCTTACTCGACACATCCCCAAAGGCAAGGGAATTAAAAGCAAAAGTGAACTACTGGGACCTTATGAAGATAAAAAGCTTCTGCACAGCAAAGGAAACAACCAACAAAACTAAAAGGCAACCAACGGAATGGGAAAAGATATTTGCAAATGACATATCGGACAAAGGGCTAGTATCCAAAATCTATAAAGAGCTCACCAAACTCCACACCCGAAAAACAAATAACCCAGTGAAGAAATGGGCAGAAAACATGAATAGACACTTCTCTAAAGAAGACATCCGGATGGCCAACAGGCACATGAAAAGATGTTCAGCGTCGCTCCTTATCAGGGAAATACAAATCAAAACCACACTCAGGTATCACCTCACGCCAGTCAGAGTGGCCAAAATGAACAAATCAGGAGACTATAGATGCTGGAGAGGATGTGGAGAAACGGGAACCCTCTTGCACTGTTGGTGGGAATGCAAATTGGTGCAGCGCTCTGGAAAGCAGTGTGGAGGTTCCTCAGAAAATTAAAAATAGACCTACCCTATGACCCAGCAATAGCACTGCTAGGAATTTATCCAAGGGATACAGGAGTACTGGTGCATAGGGGCACCTGTACCCCAATGTTCATAGCAGCACTCTCAACAATAGCCAAATTATGGAAAGAGCTTAAATGTCCATCAACTGATGAATGGATAAAGAAATTGTGGTTTATATACACAATGGAATACTACGTGGCAATGAGAAAAAATGAAATATGGCCTTTTGTAGCAACGTGGATGGAACTGGAGAGTGTAATGCTAAGTGAAATAAGCCATACAGAGAAAGACAGATACCATATGGTTTCACTCTTATGTGGATCCTGAGAAACTTAACGGGAACCCATGGGGGAGGGGAAGGAAAAAAAAAAAAAAAGAGGTTAGAGTGGGAGAGAGCCAAAGCATAAGAGACTGTTAAAAACTGAGAACAATCTGAGGGTTGATGGGGGGGTGGGAGGGAGGAGAGGGTGGGAGATGGGTATTGAGGAGGGCACCTTTTGGGATGAGCACTGGGTGTTGTATGGAAACCAATTTGACAATAAATTTCATATATTAAAAAAAAATAATAGTAATTGGAAAAAATAAAAAAAATAAAAATAAATAAAAAAGAAACACAGAAACACATATAGTACATGCCGGACAGTGGGAATGGCTCCAAAGTCTAGGCTCAGACTCTGTTTCTGCCGCTTAACACCGTGTACCTTGAGTAAATCACTTAACATGGTAAGCCTCACTATACTCATATATCAAATGGTGAACATAGGAGTGCCTATCTTACAGATTTTGAAAATTAAATGAGATAATACATGTAAAGAATTAGCATATTGCCTGGTACCTATTAGGCACTTAAATGTGAATTTTAGGTGTCATTATTTCTTTTTTAAGTTTATTCATTTATTTTGAGAGAGAGAGAGAGAGAGAGAGAGAGAGTGTGTGTGTGTGTGTGTGTGTGTGTGTGTGTTTGTGTGTGTGTGTGTGTGTGTGTGTGTGTGTGTGTGTGTGTGCATGACTTGGGGAGGAGGAGGGAGAAAGAGAGAGGGAGAGAGAGCACAGAGCCAGAGGAGGGGCTGGAGCTCACAAACGGTGATATTATGACCTTAGCTGAAATCAAGAGTCAATGCTTAACCAACTGAGCCACCCAGGCACACCTAGGTGTCATTATTAATGGTATTTTTCAAAAACATTGAAGTGCTAATTATGTGCAAGTTACCTTCATCCCAAAGATACTGAGAAATATGTAAAAGAATAATTAAATATTAGCTGAGAAACAAGTTTAGATAGTGAATTTTAGGCATAATTTCAGACAATTATGATAAAATAGAAAAAACATTTTGTACAGTGTGTTGTGACATAAAAATTTCTTACATTTTGTACAGATGAGTTATTTTGACTATGGTTTCTTATATTCACTAAATACTTTGTATGTATATAGTGTATGTGTGTGTGTATATATATGTATATATATATAAATATGTACGTATATAAGTAATATTTTCAACAGATAGAACAAACACAACAGATAGAAAACACCATCACTGCCCAAAAGAGCCTTATAATCTAATTGTAGTCTAGTCATCTTAGGCAAAGGAAGATGATTGCATTTGAAAATGTTGTAGCATACTTCTGAGTTTCAAGCACCCAAAACCAAACCAAATCAAACAAAACAAAACAAACATTGGGTTCTTTTACTCACCATGTTTTAGCAAAAGAAGCATATGATTCAGAAGAAGCTTATTTTTCCTCTAAATATTTAAAGCATTAAGGGATTCACATCTTAATTTTCTTTTCAATAGATATTTTATAGAAAATTCACTCATTTGTTCAACAAATATTTATTTTTTTTTTTATGTTTATTTACTTCTGAGAGACAGAGACAGAGCATGAGCAGGGGAGGGGCAGAGAGAGATGGACACAGAATCCAAAGCAGACTCCAGGCTCTGAGCTGTCAAACTCACGAACATGAGATCATGACCTGGGCTGAGGTCAGACACGTACCCTACTGAGCCATCCAGGCACCCCTCAACAAATATTTATTGAATGCCTGTGGTGTGCAAGACACAGACACTCTACCCTCATGAGACTTACACTCTATCAGGGGAGACAAATATTGAATTAAGCAAATAAATGTTTCATAGTAAGTATGATAAACATTAGGAAGGAGTTCCAAGGTGCCAAGAGAGCATTTAGCAGAGAAACTTTACCTAGTGTAGAGATCAATGAAGCTTTTTTTTCCAGGAGACTTTCATGTGGTTATTTTATTTTTTACTATTCATTCTCAATAAAAGTTAAAAGCATAATGTTAAAATATAGTTCTGTGAAACAGTTTCTTCAGAAAGCTAGATTACTCTTCCCATCACGTGTAGCTATACTGTAGTGTAACTTAAAATAAAACTCAAAGAAGGTAGAACATTACTGGTATGTATCTTAGACTATCCCTCTCAAGTATCAACCACCAAAAAGGAAGTTTTATTTTTCTTTATGTTTGCTAATTTTTTAAAGTTATAGAATACATACTAGTTTGTTCAAATAAATTCAATTTATACAGAAATCTATGAAGTAAAAAGTCTCCTTATTCCATTTTCTAGGGAAACTGTTTGGTGTCTATGTCACTTTCTGTATATTATAGATACATTATTGAAAAAAAAGTAGTACCTGTATGCATGTCCACACACAGACACACACACACTTTTTTTAACTAAAAATCCAATTATTTTTTATAATCTAAATATCAATTTGTCACTTGCACACTGTATATTCTGAACATCCATGAATATACACCTTTTTCATATGGCATTACATTTCGTGTCATGGGTGTATTAAATTTTAATGTTTTTCTGTTGTACATCTAGGTTAGCTATAGTCCTTTTATAAATGTTGCTTCAACAAATATACTTGTATACACACCATTGGAAAATGTACGTATTTCTAGAGGTTATATACCTAAAAGTGTATTTAATATGCACATTTAAATTTTCGACAGAGTGCTATCAATTTGCCCAAGTTTTATCAATGTATATTTAGCCAAGTAGATGTGACAGGGCTCTTCTCACACCATCAGTGGTATGAGAGATTATCAGTCATTCTCATTTTTGTCAGCCATACAGGTAGAAAACTGCATTAAGTTGCATATCCTTGAGCAACAATGAGAATGTTGCTTTATATATTTATTATTTGTATTTTACTCTGAATTTCCAGTCTACAGGGGCACCTGGTTGGCGCAGTCGGTTAAGCATCCAACTTCAGTTCAGGTCACGATCTCACAGTTCATGGGTTCAAGTCCCACGTCAGGCTCTGTGCTAATAGCTTAGAGCCTGGAGTCTGCTTCAGATTCTGTGTCTCCCTCTCTCTCTGCCCTGCGCCCCCAACTCTGTCTCTGTCTCTCAAAATTGAATAAATGTTAACCAAAAAAATGAATTTCCAGTCTACACATCACACCCTTGTTGCATAGGGGTTTTAAATCTCTTTCTTACTACCTTTTAGAAACTCTTTGCATATTAGGAATATTAACCCTTTGATTATTTTTTGTTATTTTTGCAAATATTCCTTTTCCAGTTGCTCATTCTTTTAAATTTTCCTTGGTTTCGCATGCTACATAAAACTTTCAATTTCTTATAAATTTGCATCTGTAATTTTTCATACAAATCTATGATTTGTGTCTTACTTAGATACACTTTAAGTGGTTTTTGATAAGAAATATATATATATATATATATATATATATATATATATATATATATAATGAATTTGGAGTTGCCTTTATAATTATTTGGAGTCCAAAAAATGCAGTCTGGGAGGACAATATAAAATAAATAAATAAATAACCATTAAATAAGGATTAAAGAGTTTGGGTGATTCAAATTAATTTTAGTTAGGGAATCAAAAAAGTCTTCACAGAGGAGACTCATTTGAAGTAGGTCTTGGAGAATGGAAATAAAAAGTTAAGGCAAAGGGGATATGCATTTTTATAGGAGATGCAGCAGGAATGACCAAAAGAGGGGACAAAGGAATCACAAAGCACCTGCTACACCTTTGGGGTCCTTATTTTGGTTCCAGGCCCCGGATCAGGTGTTGTGGATCTGTTATCCTGTGTAAAATTCTCCCACAATCATTAAGAAACGCTCTGCAAGTATGCAAGCCCAGACGTGTGTCACTAACCTGTTACTCTCCTTCATGGATTTTTGACTTCTAGTGCCTTCTACTCCTGTGCACATTGCCAATGGCATGAAAAACTACCTGAAGAAACCTTCCTACATGCAAGACAGTACTGTAGATTCTTCTGAGGATCACCACTGGCCACATGGTACCCCAAGGCACATCTCAGAGAGCTCTTGTGGGCAGTCTGGGGGCCTGCGCGAAGGAAGCCTGAGTTCTCAGGATTCCAGGACTGAGAGTGCCAGCTTGTCCCAGAGCCAGGTCAATGGTTTCTTTGCCAGCCCTGCGGGTGACCGAACCTGGCAGGAATCACAGCACGGCAGCCCTTCCCCTTCTGTGATATCCAAAACCACTGAGAAAAAGAGGGCTTCCGCTGACAGTAATGGAAACAAGACTAAAAACCCAGGCATTTCTGATGCAACAGATTACTCTGACCGTGGAGATTCAGACATGGATGAAGCTACTTATTTGAGCACTCAGGATCATCAAACACCAAAAAAGGCATAGTTTAATTTAAATCTCTGGTTTTTTTTGTTTTTGTGTGTGTTTGTTTTTTTCATTTAATAAAGCAAACAATAGCAAATATATTACAGAGCAGGATAATCTACTCTAAACTGCTTTTATTAGTCTGGAAAGGAGGAATCGTGTATATATTATGTTACTAACTAACTGCTGTTGCATTTGATACTAACTTTCTGACAAATTAACAGCTTTGAATACTAACTCTAAAATGGCTATTATTCTGGGAACTTGCTACCTGATAACAGAAAGGAATGAATAATCAGGTTATGATTATTTTTTACAAGTCATTTATATCTTGCATATTTAACATTTCTATTAATAAGAGAATTTAATATCTGAAAATTCTGTTCTTAAATAGCTCACATGATGGGCAGTTGACTTTACTGTTGATAGTCTGAATTCTTCTGAAGTTCTGAATGTACAAAAATAATAAGAACAACAACATACAAAATTGCTCATTTCCTAGAAATGACATAAATTTAAACTCACATTCACAAGCGGATTCAGAAAAGACCCATAAGCTCTTTGTTCATGGAGGAACCAACATTCCTCACAAGAGGGTAATGCCCTTACAAATGGGTCTTAGGTATTGTTTATATTGGATTTGTAAATATAAGCAAAGTAAACATGAAGCCTACTCATCTTAGAGGTCCAAGTTAAAAGCTGCTGCTTTGATATATATTGATTTTTAAAGGAAATAGAAATACTTTCTACATTCAGGAGCATAAAAAGCATTGGACAAGGATTATGTAAAAGCTAGGTTTGAACTGGGTTCTGGGATTCCCTCTGCCTTATCTAGCTGTTTGACCTGAAGGAAGACCTTTAATGTCTAGACCTCAATATCCTTAACCATAAAATATGAAGGCATTGGATTAAATGATCTCTAAGATGTCTTCCAGCCCTCATGATCTTTGAATTTACTCTATCCTTTAATATCTTGCTTTTTCTTAATTTTTCTAAAAAAACACATATTGATCTTCCAGTAGTAATTCATTCTGACTCTAACAAGAAATCCTTTTGTTTGTTTTTCTTTGTTAAGGAATCCTCCTCCTCAATGAATACATCCAACAAAATGAATTTTAAAACTTTTCCTTCATCACCTCCTAAACCTGGAGATGTCTTTGAGGTTGAACTGGCTAAAAATGATAACAGCTTGGGGATAAGTGTCACGGTACTGTTTGACAAGGTTTTCAAATGTTTTCTCTTCTCTATTTCCAGCAACCTATTGTATGCCAATTTATTAATTTATTTTGCTTCGAAAGGGAAACCTGTCAAATATTTCCAAAATTAAAATTGTATCTTAAAACTTTTTAAAAAATAACTTTTGTGCTAGGCACTTTTTCCTGTGATTTAAAAGAAATTAGACAAGTCTATCTACTCAAACCCCTTACATTTCATAATGTTTAATCTGAATACAAGACTTAGAAAACATAAAATTAATAAGTATGTTTTGCATACATTTGACACTTCTGCATAAGCATGGAATAATACATTTTAACCCACATGATAAATAAATTCTAATGTATATTTATATGCCCTTTCTCTCCATAATATATCTTAATTTGTAAATGTGATTAGTATATTAAAATTAGAGGTTCCCAAGGAATATATGTACTTTTAAGGTAGTTAAAATATGAGCATAGGCTATTTGATGAAAATGCTTGAGACTTGTATTAATTCTAAAGTGTAACATTATCATTTATGACAGTTGAAGGGTATTGTCAGGTAGGAAAAGCCATTTAGAAACATGGTAGAAACAGCACCATTAATATACAGAGGTCAAAAAGAAAACCTAATGTTCTAGCACTTTTAAAAATATCATAATCCTTTACCTCTTGTCCTTAACTTCTTTAGAATTTTATTATCTTTCTGTTGTGTAGGGAAAGAAAAGCTGTATATCCACAAAAGATGGAGAATATACTCATTAGATCTCATCTACATTATAACAAAACTTACCTACCAAAGCCTTTCAAAATGAAAAAAAAAAAAAATGTTTTTCTTGACTCATGAGATTTGCAAGTTTCAGTTTAGCAGATATGATCTGAAGCAAATTATTCTATTTGCTGTTTTTTTCAGACAGTCATCTTCTACTAATTTTGCATAGATGGATTTTGCTTCCTGCTTGCTCATAACTCATGGTATAGACTTACAAAGGGAGAGCAATTCTTCATACAGTCAAGATCTGACATGTTGTTTTCTGAGTAAAGAGTTTTTCTAAAATGTAACTGCTTTACATTTGGAAAACTTGGCTAGAAATATTCTTGGGTTTCGAATTAATTGCATGTGCTGATGTGGTACTGCTGCTTTGGCTGATGGATTGAACACTTTCTAGGTCTCAGATTTGAAAGATGGAGTGTGAAATTTCTCATATTACAAAATGTTATTTTACTTGTCTTTTTCCATTTAGGGGGGTGTGAATACCAGCGTCAGACATGGTGGCATTTATGTGAAAGCTGTTATTCCCAAGGGAGCAGCCGAGTCCGATGGTAGAATTCACAAAGGTAGAGTGTGTGTGTACAGGAATTGCATATAAGATTATCATTTCAACAAATAAAGTAGAAATTAGGAAATTCATAAAGACCTTTAAATATTCATAATAGAAGAACACATGCAATTTTTTTAAGACTAAAGCATTAAAAAAAACTCCTTGATGTCATTCCAAAACTCTTCTTTCCAGCCTAATCTCTAGTATCGGAAAATATCTTGACAGTGTTTCAGTTCACGTTTTGTACTTTCTGAGAAGCAAATTGCCAGAAAATGAGAAACGAATAGTGCTTTTGTAAAAACACTGGTATCTACATTTTTAATAACAGCTAACTAGGTTAGTGCCCTCCAATCTGTCTACATTTATAGTCAGTTTATTTAAATTGACTTTATAGGGGCGCCTGGGTGGCTCAGTTGGTTAAGCCTCCGACTTCAGCCAGGTCACGATCTCGCGGTCCGTGAGTTTGAGCCCCGCGTTGGGCTCTGGGCTGTCGGCTCGGAGCCTGGAGCCTGCTTCCAATTCTGTGTCTCCCTCTCTCTCTGCCCCTGCCCCGTTCATGCTTTGTCTCTCTCTGTCTCAAAAATAAATAAACGTTAAAAAATTTTTTAAAAAAATAAAATAAAATAAATAAATAAATAAATTGACTTTATAATATATACAATATCTTCTTCTAAGTTGTATTTAAGATTAGTCATAAAATTAGGAAAGAAAGTAAACACATATTAAAGAAACTCCGTGACAGAATTTTGTCCAGAATTTGTCCGAGTCTCTCCTTAAATTAATACAAAACAAGACCACAAGATATTAGAAAGCATATAGAATCTTTATTTTATCATCTACTTTTCTCAAAATTGCTGCCTAATTTATAGGTGATCGTGTTCTTGCTGTTAACGGAGTTAGTCTGGAAGGAGCTACCCATAAGCAAGCTGTGGAAACACTGAGAAATACAGGACAGGTAATAAATAGCTCATTATACCAACCACTTAAGATAGTTTACAGGAACATAAATAATTTGTGAATAATATCTGTCTCACTAAAATCTCCAAATTTATTAGTCAAGAAACCAAGCCTGATTCATGTAAACGTTCTAGTATTTTTTTTCCCTTCAAATTGGGAAGCAGGTATTATTGCAAGAGGTTTTTCACTGAGGGAACTTGACTTTCTATATCACATTTAGCCATAATATTACCAGATCTGACGGGAGGAAGGGTGGAGTTTGCATTTTTTTTTAACTTTTTGTCAACAAGGACAAACATCTAGTGATTTTCACTTCTAGTCATTTTTCAGCCCAAAGCTGAATTATTTTCTAAAGTTTACCAAATTATTTATAATGGTCTATGTATTATAGTATAATGGTGTTTTTATTCTAGTGCCCAAATTTCTTATAACATGTTTATGTTATTTCTATAAGAGAGATTTTTCTTTTTAATTATTTTTTATACAGAAAATAAGAAAAACTTGATTGTGAAATTTTCAATCCCTTGCTTTGTTTTTTGTTTTTGTTTTTTCCCCTCCCTCTATGTTTTTGGTGGGGTTTTTTTTGTTTGTTTTTTCTCTCCATCTATATTTTGGTGGACAAGTTACTTTAAATGATTTTATAAGATGAACCATATAAAGTCCTCAAAATTTACCTACTTTCTTATAATTCTTCTTAGTTAATGAAATGCTATTCCATTTGTCCAGGTGGTTCATCTGTTATTAGAAAAAGGACAATCTCCAGCATCCAAAGAACATGTCCCCATCACCCCACAGTGCACCTTTCCAGATCCAGATGCCCAAGGTCAAGCCCCAGAAAAGATGAAGAAAATGAC
The DNA here is from genome assembly GCF_007474595.2 of Lynx canadensis. Classification (NCBI taxonomy): domain Eukaryota; kingdom Metazoa; phylum Chordata; class Mammalia; order Carnivora; family Felidae; genus Lynx; species Lynx canadensis. The sequence goes on along the minus strand of NC_044306.2, from coordinate 134,469,833 downwards.
TCATGTCAAAGACTACAGCTTTGTCACCGAAGGTCAGGCCTTGGGAGACTGTCATCTCACCTTTAACTTATTCTTGACTTACTCAAAATTTGATTTTTGTATGTTGGATCATATAATTCATGCCTGAGTCCCTCTAATTACTCTTGTCAAGTATAAATAATCTGATGGACCACTATACCATTTTTTTTTAAGGACATATATATGCACCTCTTAAAGTCTGAAAGACCTCAGGTAATGAAGTCATCCATGAAACAACTTTTGGTCACTTAATAGTCCTTTGAATAGTTATAAAATTCAAATGAAATTTTCAAGGAAAAAAATAACTATAAATAATTGCTGAGAATGGCTTCAAACTCATATGAAACCTTGACTTGTAACATTTTCTATATTTTTGTTTAATTCTGTGGACTTGTCAAGCTAACCCTAGGTAGAAATTCACCTCATAGTTCCCAGATCATGATCTTTCTTACAAACTTTGCAAGCTCTTGGACATACTGCTACTTGCTAGTAAAATAAGAAATTAAGAATAGGGGCACCTGTGTGGCTCAGTCCGTTAAGCATCTGACTCTTGATCTTAGCTCAAGTCATGATCTCACAGTTCAGGAGTTCGAGCCCTGCAGAGTCTGTCTGGGATTCTCTCTCTCTACCTCTCTCTCTGCTCCTCACCCGCTCTTGTTCTCAAAGTACATAAATAAAAGTTTTTAAAAAATAAGAAAATTAAGAATGAGGTAGTACTGAGCTTTTCATAAAGCTAAGTGTTCATAATACAGAAATACCCTTTATTCTGAGATTTCCATCTATCTCATTTTAAGGGGCATAAATGTCCTTTACTTTATGAATGCTGATGGTGGTATATAGCCATTGTTTTGCCTTTTATTTTAAATCCTTATTTGATTACCAAATGTTTAGTGCCTCAGAAATACTCGCAAAAATAAGGAGAAAAAATAGCCCAGGCTGTATTATTTTATCTGATTATGAAAATAAAATTAGCATACCTACTTTACCTCTTTATACTGCCTTGTATTGTTTATTTCTTCCATCACTCCTTCCTTAAATATGTTACTTCATTCTTTTCTGGTTATTATTCTTTCAACTTCTTTTGTTGATTGAAATTTGTTTATAATGCCATATCAATTTACTGGATTAAATTATACCTCACTGAAACACTGGAATGTCAGCTTACTTTCCCCTACCCTTCTCTAACATTTGCTTCACTCTTCTTACCATCTTTCTCCCATTGTGTCCCCAAACTTCCTTCATTCTTACCCTTCCCCAGATTTTTCTCTTTTTTTTTTTTAATGTTATTCTATAATCTTTGAAAACACATGGGATTAAAGCATAATTTTATTTTCAGAACCCAGATATCAAAACCCTCTCTTCTGTTCAAGTAGCTTAGTTCATGCAGCTTAGTTTATTAAGTTTTTTTAATGATAGAGAGTGTGAAATAGGATTTGAATATAGAATAAAAGTGCAGTAAGTGCCTGTAAAGCTATAAATATTCTGAGAAGATGGGCTTTTTAAAATGTGTCTGAAAGCACATACGTTTGTATGTGCATATGTGTACATAGCACGATAAGAATATTTAAATTTTTTTAATGTCTTTTCTTCTCCAGAGAATACATTTGAGGTTAAATTGTTTAAAAATAGCTCAGGCCTAGGATTCAGTTTTTCTCGAGAAGACAGTCTTATTCCTGAACAAATGAATGCCAGCATAGTAAGAGTTAAAAAGCTCTTTCCTGGACAGCCAGCAGCAGAAAGTGGAAAAATTGAAGTGGGAGATGTTATCCTAAAAGTGAATGGAGCCTCTTTGAAAGGACTATCTCAGCAGGTGAGCCCCCAGGTGGTGAATGTAATACTTTTAATAATGAGATGGATTAGCCTTTCATTATGATGTCATAGTGCTATCTTAACTGTATCTTCATTTGTCATTCATGGTACCCCTAGGAAGTCATCTCTGCTCTCCGGGGAACATCCCCAGAAGTATCCTTGCTTCTATGTAGACCTTCACCTGGTGTGCTACCAGAAATTGACCCTGCTCTTTTGGTGAGAACTATGAAAAATTAATTTATATTTTTATAGAATAGCAATTGAGTGATTAATTCAGCTGTCATGGTTTTGTCACTGATTGATCTCCTGGGTTTCATCTACTTTATTCTTTAACTAGGAGTATCTTGGGTGTGTCACGTGACCTCCGAGTGCATTCTGCATATGTAATATAAAGTAATTCAATTCACTTTCTCTTCTCTCCTTTCCACTTACAAAGTTCTAGGATTTTAGGAGTTTGTTTTCTAAGCATAAATAGGAAAAGATTTCAAATCATGGTTACAGGGGTGCCTGGGTAGATCAGTTGGTTAAGCATCTGACTCTTGATTTTGGCTCAGGTCATGATCTCATGCATTCATGAGTCCGAGCCCTGCATTGGGCTCTGCAGAGCCTGCTTGTGCTCTCTCCGTCTGTCTCCCCTCCCCTGCTCACACACTCCGCCTCTCTCTCTCTCTCTCTCAAAATAAATAAATAAACCTAAATTTAAAAAGTAAATAAATTAAAAATAAAATACAATAATGGTTACAAAGCCCTTGTGTCCATTTCTTCATTGAACCAAACTGGGAAGCATAATTCTCATTCTGAGCTAGTTTAAATAATAAAAACGATTTGAGGGAAGCCTGGGTGACTCAGTCCGTTGGGCGTCCAACTTCGGTTCAGGTCATGATCTTGCGGTTTGTGGGTTTGAGCCCTGCATTAGGCTCTGCACTGACAGTGTGAAGCCTGCTTGGGATTCTCTCTCTCTCCCTGTCTGTGTCTGCCCCTCCCCCCACTTGTGCTCGCTTGCTCTCTCTCAAAATAAATAAATAAACTTTAAACAAATAAATACATAAATAAAATTTACTTGAGAGTTTTTGCCCTTATTTTTAATACTAGAAATCACAGAGCAAGCAATATGTTTGTCCATTTCCCTTTCTTATGTCAAGGAATAGCTAAAGGATCCAAAATCTATTTTGATGGTTATTTATAAATTACATGCTGATAGGTAGGAATCCATACATAGATGGATAATAATATTAATATAATTGAAGAAGGACTTTTGTCCTGTCTACTTTATAGTGTGTTCCATTACCAATAAACATGACCTCTGGGTATGAAAGGCAGCAGTGTCTGGCCCCAGAAACTTTGGTCTTTATGTCCGGGAGAGGGGTAGTTGTAGGATATTAATAGGAAAATATGATTTCTGTAAGGTGTATTATAAACAGCATTTTATGAGACTACATTGATTTTTGGCACCAGATAGGAAGAACTGAGTAGAACTCTCCTCTTAATGAGTATATAAATTGCTACAATCTTTGTAGAAAGCAATCTGGAAATAGTTAGCAAGGCCTTTCAAAGCATCCTATGTACTATTATATAGAAAATTATAAGGAAATAATGAGAAACTCAGGTGAAAATGTACATACAAAAAAGCTCTAGATTTCTATTGTAGCAGAAAGTTAGAAGCAACTCTATAAAATAAAAGAATTCTGAAATAAATAAAAGGTATAGCCATCTGTGGGATCATTACATAGTTTTATGCAGTTTTTTTCAAAGCATATTTAAGGACCTCAGAAAAAACTCATGATCGAAACCTAAATTTCAAAGTAGGCTACAGGGGTGCCTGGCTGGCTCAGTTGGTGGAGCATATGAGTCTTGATCTCAGGGTTGTGAATCTGAGACCCACATTGGGTATAGTGATTACTTAAAAATAAAATCTTCCATGCTGTTCCACCATCTTGGCTCCCCCCTACTTAAAAATAAAATCTTAAAAAAAAAAAGTAAGATATAATATATAATTCTGATGTAAAGTATAAGTCATATGATATTAGTTGTTATTTTCACATATATTTATATATGATTTTTCTGTGTAATGAGCATAGGTTACCTTTATTATCAGAAAATAATTGAATATTTTAATAGAAAGTGCCGCTGTTCAGCATGTTCCTTTTCAATTAAGTGTTCTAGCGTTAATATAAGTTGTCACACCCCGATCTCTTTAAATGTGTCCATTACAGACCCCATTGCACTCTCCAGCACAAGTTCTCCCAAACAACAGTAAAGACTGTTCTCAAGCAGCATGTGTGGAGCAAGGCACCAGCTCAGATGAAAACGAAACATATGACAAAAACAAGAAACAATGTACATCCAGGAGAGACAGTTACAGTGACAGCAGTGGGAGTGGAGAAGACGACTTAGTAAAAGCTCCAGCAAAGATACCAAATATGAGTTGGAGTTCAGCTTTGCATCAGACTCTGAGCAACATGGTATCACAGGCACAAAGCCAACGTGAAGCATCTAACGATCAGGAAGACACCATTTGTACCATGTTTTACTATCCTCAGAAAATGCCTAATAAACCAGAACTTGATGACAGGTACTGTCACTATTATGTGTAGCACTCAAAGCAACTGCTTCTTGTTTGTGACAGGAGCAGCAACATACGTTTCTCTAAGAATGAAATATGTCTGTGTGAACTTCACAATGATCAGGCAGATGATGACTATATTGGATATCCAGTTACTGTGACTGACAGTTTTAGTTAGCAAAACTGTAAGCTGTCTAGCCGTTCAACCTGAGACTTGCTGCTCTCTTGAGTATATTTACCAGTAATTGGGAAAGTTGTTTGTATTTCACCGTAATTCATAATACTTACAAGAAAGAGAAGAGACCTATTTTGATACTGATGGGGTAGGAGAATAGGGAGTACTAATATAAAGAGAAGTGATTGGTGGGGAGGAGGCAGTTTGCAAAAGGTAAGCATAGAGGCAAAAAAAGGAAAAGACTACATCTGTACCTCTAACAATTATTCATACGTTTTACTGTTTGGTTACATCTTTGTGTATATCTAGGTGCAGCCATACTTGTTCAAGTTCTTTTGGTGTTTTGGGGGTTTTTCCCCCCATTGGATCATCCAAAATAACCATAGGAATAAGACTTATATTCTTTTTCTATTTCTTCTCTTTCTTATTATGTTGAAACACACATTAGGCTTCTGAGAATATTGGCTTCAGCCTTTAGTTAATGACTAGGAATCAAAAGTCTATTTATTTAACCTGTCTTACTAATTTATGCAGCTTGAAGAGCTTCAAAATAGAATCTGGACAGGGGCACCTGGGTGATTCAGTCGGTTAAGTGTCCGACTTTGGTTCAGGTCATGATCTCACAGTTCTTGAGTTCGAGCCCCATGTTGGACTCTGTGTGCTTTGGATTCTGTGTCTCCCTCTCTCCCTGCTCTCCCCCTGTTTGTGTGCTCGCTCTCTCTCTCTCTCTCTCTCTCTCTGTCTCAAAGATAAATAAACATTAAAAAAAAAAAAGAATATGGACAGAGAATAAAAATGGGTATTGTTAGCATCTAGCAAACATGAAATAAATTCATAGTCCAGAGTTAGGCAAAAATTAGCTAGGAATGCAATCATAAGCAGATATGAATATGTGTTAAGCGCTTTCTGTTTGTGGCACAAACTTACTGTATTGACACTGAAATGTATTTGAAAATAGTCTTGCTTCTTTCTCTCTAGCAGTCCTCCTTCCCCTCTACCACTGGACATGACTCTTGGGCAGAGCTATCAACCCCAATCAGAATCTGCTTCCACTAATTCAATGGATAAATATCATATGCATCACATTTCTGAGCCAACTAGACAAGAAAGCTTGACATCTTTGAAAAATGACTTAGAAAACCACCTTGAAGACTTTGAGCTGGTGAGTTGTTTCCTCTGTATTAAGAAAATTCTGGGGCACCTGGATGGCTCAGTTGGTTAAGAGTTGATTTCATGAATTCATGTCATGAACTCATGTCATGTCATGAACTCATGATCTCATGTCATGATCTCATTGTTTATGAGTTTAAGCCCCACGAAAGTCTCTGCACTGACGGTATGGAGCCTACGTGGGATTCTGTCTGCTCTTCTTCCACTCACACCTTCACACACCCAATCTCTCTCTCTCAAAATAAATAAACGTAAAAAACAAATTCCATGTTTTGTCAGTTAAGATGTAGTTACACAAAGCTTCCCTTTAGGAAAAAGGCTGTCTTTTTGAGTAGGTTCATATCCAGGTCCAGTAAGTAGATAACATATCTGCTGTGTTTCTCTGCCGAGAATCAGGGGAAAAGACAAAAAGACCTGGATATAAATCCTGACGCTACCACTGACTTGCTATAATTGGGCAGATGCCTGTGGAATTACTTCATTCATCTGAGCCTTAGTAGTTCTGGCTATAAAATGGGGCTAGTAACCTCCTAGGACTGTGATGAGGATTAAAAGAAATATAGGTAGAGTACCTAATACAGTATCTACTATTTCCCGAATCCTGATGAGTTGCCTATTTAATTTCTAATCAAATTTGAATGTAAGTTTTTCTCTTCCACACTTTTTTGTATATGCCCAAATGGAATCCTTTACATTGTACAAATAACCCTATAACTTCTGAATCTTTAAATTCAGTTTGGAAGCCAAATCTCCAAGAATAATATCCTTTACATTGATTGAAAGTCAGCCTTTTTCAATATTGTTTTTATTATCCGAGTAATAAATATTTATCATTGGAAAATTTAAAAAAAACAGATTTAAAAAATACTGAAACCACTGATAATCTCACCACCTAAAAATCATAAACATTTTGGAGTTAATCTCTTCAGATACTTGGTTTGCCTAGAAGAGTGTGTGTGTGTGTGTGTGTGTGTGTGTGTGTGTGTGTGTGACATATACATCTTCAGTTTCATTCTCAGCAATAGAAAATAATCTTTTCAAAAAGAGAAAAAAATCTTTGCAAGATTTCCTTTAGAAGTATGTCATTACCCCTGTAAACTATAAGCAACCTTCATATCTCATTCAAAATCTTTTTTTTTTTTTTTAATTTGAGAGAGAGAGAGAGAGCATAGGCAGGGGAGAGGGGCAGAAGGACAGAGAGAGAGAGAGAGAGAGAGAGAGAGAGAGAGAATCTCAAGCAGGTTCCAGAGTCAGCATGGAGCCCAACACAAGGCTTGATCCTACAACCCTAGGATCACGACCTGAGCCGAAATTAAGAATCGGATGCTCAACTGACTGAGCTACCCAGGCACCCCTCAGTCAAAATCTTTAAAAAAAAATTTTTTTGTACAACTAAATGAAGTTGTAATATCTAATCACCTAAAGGCTTCATGTTTTTACAAGAAAACCTTTTCTTTTGTGGCTCTTGACATCTATCTTAATTGCTCAGAAATAGATGAAGAATTTTCCTACACCTTCCCCTCAAAATACATATCAAAGGATCATCAAAGTATAACCATTCATGTGTCCTTGTTTACCTTGAAAATACAAAAATTGAAGCATGAGTAAGTTTTGTCTCAGCCATCTTTAGATAAACACATAGTGTTGTTTCTAAACCCAACTCTTAGATGGGGATACATTCTATCTAGAATTGGATAGACCTAGCTTCACTTGGCTAAGATCAGTAATCTTTTAAGGTTTGATTTCCTCCTCTGCTATTCAGTAGAAATAATAGTCATCTCTGTTTGTCAATGGGCAAAAATAGACAACCTAAAGAGTCGCTGTTTTCTTCCCTAGGAAGTAGAACTCCTCATTACCTTAATTAAATCAGAAAAAGGAAGCCTGGGCTTTACAGTAACCAAAGGCAATCAGAGTATTGGTTGTTATGTTCATGATGTCATTCAAGATCCAGCCAAAAGTGATGGAAGGCTAAGACCTGGGGACCGGCTCATAAAGGTGAGACATTAAAGAATGGATTTATGCAAATGTGACCAGAGACCATGTCAGGGCTGGAGAAGGAAGAACAAGAAGGTTGAGTTAATATAACACTCCATTTCTTTGTTTGGTTTACGTTTTCCTTCTCCACCTCTTAAAAATAAAGGCCTTTGTATAGTTAACAGTTTAGAGAATGCTGAAAGTGCCCTTTTTAATTTGAAAGTTCCTCTACTCTTACTTAAAGCATTACATAAGCTGTCTTGAGTCTTAGGGACAGAAAGTTTCTTAAATTACCATGAGGATAAATTTCCTATATTAGCAAAATAATGATGCATTTGTTAGATATTTTACATTATTATTTCACATGTAATTACTTGCTCATTATACTTACGATTTCCACAGTAAAGGGAATTAGCAATAAATTAGAGACCATTCTCTTACTGGCTAAGGTAGAGCTAGGGAGATTGCTGTATTTTCATGGCAACTTCTCTTTCCAAAACTGTAATCTATTTTGCCTCTTTCTCATTTTTGTAGGTTAATGACACAGATGTGACAAACATGACTCACACAGATGCAGTGAATCTGCTCCGAGCTGCACCCAAGACAGTCAGATTAGTCCTAGGACGAGTTCTAGAATTACCCAGGATGCCAGTGCTGCCTCATTTGCTACCTGACATTATATTAACATGCAACAAAGAGGAGTTGGGTAATGCACATTCAGGCTGTGTGCAGTGTGATTTTGTTGGCTAGGTTAAAAGTAAGTACTCTTAAGACTAAGGAAAACCAATATTTTCTATTCCCTAAAGGTTTTTCCTTATCTGGAGGTCATGACAGCCTTCATCAAGTGATATATATTAGTGATATCAATCCGAGGTCAGTTGCAGCCATTGAGGGTAATCTCCAGCTATTGGACATCATCCACTATGTGAACGGTGTCAGCACACAAGGAATGACCTTGGAAGAAGCTAAGAGAACATTAGACATGTCCCTTCCTTCAGTGGTGCTGAAAGCAACAAGGTACTCTGCAATACTTGTGGGTTTTGTGTGTTTGCTCATGTTTCAGGCTGTTGATCACACTTACGTTATCTTAAAAAGATATTCCTGAATTAGTAACTCACAGACTAAACTGGCAGTTTATAAAGCTAGAACAGACTTCTTAATAGGAGATTCCAAGAGCACTTTAAGTGGATTAGTGTTTGGATACATATTTGCAGTTGATAATAGGGTGGTTACCACATTTGTCAGGATGTTTTCAATTGCAAGTAAAAGAAAATACAACTCAACAGTGGTTTAAACAATAAAGGGAACTTACTAGTTTATAGGATTTAAAAGTGCAAAGATGAGGTGGTCATCAGGTGAAATTTGATGCAGGCTATGGCTCCATTTTTTGCTGTTTTCAATTACTCTCTTTTCTGTGTATGTGTTTCCTTCATGATTAAGTGGCTTTGTCACTTAACACATGGCACCGTCCAGAGCAATCTTCTAACAATTCTCACCAATAACCATGGTAAAGCAAGGACTGTCTGTTGATTGCCTTAGACCTAAATTAAGGCTATCGCTTGAATTGAGACAAAGAAATAAGAATATATCAATTGGCCTAAGCCAGTCCTGGCCCATTCCCAGAGCTGGAACAGAGTCAGTTCTGCCCAAACGTCATGTCTACAGCCAATGAGGCATAGAATTGTCACTTTCACCATACCTCATGACAATTTCACATTATAAGAAATGCTAATGGCAACTTTTCCTTCACTTAATAATAGAAATAAATTGAAAAAAAAAGTATGCATTAGTTTCAAATTACTACAAATGTAGTGGCATAAATGATAAGTTTATTAATAGTTCTGGAGGTCAGAAATCCAAAATGAAAAAAAAAAAAAAAAGATCCAAAATCCAAAATGGATTTCAGTTGGCTAAAATCAAGATGTTTTCAGGGTTGCATTCCTTCTTTAAGAGGTTACAGGAGAGGGGCGCCTGGGTGGCTTAAGCGTCCGACTTCAGCCAGGTCACGATCTCGCGGTCCGTGAGTTCGAGCCCCGCGTCAGGCTCTGGGCTGATGGCTCAGAGCCTGGAGCCTGTTTCCGATTCTGTGTCTCCCTCTCTCTCTGCCCCTCCCCCGTTCATGCTCTGCCTCTCTCTGTCCCAAAAATAAATAAATGTTGAAAAAAAAAAATTAAAAAAAAAAAATAAGAGGTTACAGGAGAAAATCCATTTCTTGCCTTTTCCACCTTCCAGAGCTTCCCTTCCATCCTCAAAGCCAGCAGGCATAACACTCTACTTATGTTGTCACATCTCTTTCTCTGACTCTCTTTCCTCCCTTCCTCATTCATTTATAAGGACTTCTGTGATTACATTGGGCCCACCCAAGATAATCTCCTCATCTTTAGATCCTTAACTTACATCTTTAAAATCCCTTTTACCCAGTAAGGTAACATATTCACAGGTTTGGCGGATTAGGATGTAGCCACCTTTGTGGGGCCATTATTTTGCCTACCGTAATGTACATACAGCCAGACTTTCTAAATTACACATTTATGTTACATTTATGTCTGTGATACATGGTGAGTTTTACATAGTATGTCTTTAAAAGTATAGAATGTATAATTAAATCATTTGATCATAAACATTTGTTCCTTCTAAACCTTTAAATTTGATTGTGTACTTTTTTTCTTTGAATATAATCCCTAGTCTGTTTCCCTCATATATTTCTTTTTTTTTTTTTTTTTTAAGTTTACTTATTTATTTTGAGAGAGAGAGAATCCCAAGCAGGCTCCAGACTAACATTGTTAGTGTGGAGCCCGACACGGGGCTCAATCCCATGAACTCCAAGATGATGATCTGAACCAAAATCAAAAGCCAGATGTTTAACCTACTGAGCCATCCAAGCACCCCTACCTCATATATTTCTAAAAATTAGATTGGAATACATTTATTTTCATAGGTGTAGCTGAATGTTAATGAGTGGAAGAGGAAAGTGTTCAATCTGGAAAATATTTTTGTGAAAATTAACATCTCTGTGAACCATAGATCCAGCTAATTTTTTTGCCTCAAAACTAGTAGAGTACCCTTCATGCTAGCTCTAAAATCACTTTCTTTTGCCCTTCTGCTTTTCTCTTCACTTTAGTCACAATAGATATAGTGGTGCTAGTCACAATTACTTTCCCCTTCGTTCTTCTTCCAGCTCTCTCCACTACTATATATATCTACCCTCTTTGAAGCCCACAGCCAGCAATAACAGAGAGGTATACATTTGTGGTAATTGTCTGTATGTCAAGAACTGTACAGGGTCTGTGGTCTTACCCAACTTGCAAGCTAATAAGCCAGCCTGTTATTGTTTCTTGGATGCTGGTAGAAGGTATGAAACTCCTGGGTCAGAAACAAAATACTTTTTTGGTAACCACAAGCAATAATGGCATGGTATTGGGACAAGTTCCACACATCTTCTAAGTCTCCTGAAGATGACACATGTGGCCTAGTGGATTCCTGCACATGCAGTGGGTTGTAGTACCAGAGAGAAATACCATGAGAAGAAGAGGAACCCTCCCCTTCATGGCAGCCTGTAAGAAAACATGCTTTTTATTTGGAGAAAGAGTTTTCCTCATCCCTCAAGCTTGCTCATCACAAACATAGCCTTGAGAACTGGCCCATATAAAAAGCAGTCAGGGCCTTTCATTTCTGGGGTACCCAGGAAAAATATGTAGGATGTGTAGGGCCCATGGTAAATTGCTTCTCCCAGCACTATATACTTTAGGCAACCTCTCTTTTCTCTCAAGTACTAGCAGTGTTAAGATTGCATACCAGTCCTCTGTTTCCAAGGTGATGTCTTTTTAACAGTTTTTCACATTGGGTGGTACTATCCTTCTTATAATCCTTTAAAAATATATATATATGTATATATGTATATATATATAATGTATATGTATATTGTATATATGTATATATGCATATATTGTATATATGTATATATATAATGTATATGTGTATATAATACATTGTATGTATATTGTCTAGATTTTCACTTTAAATAACTTTTTTAAAAGCATGTATCGGGGCGCCTGGGTGGCTCAGTCGGTTAATTGGCCGACTTCAGCTCAGGTCATGATCTCACGGTTTGTGAGTTCGAGCCCCGCGTCGGGCTCAGTGCTGACAGCTCAGAGCCTGGAGCCTGTTTCAGAATCTGTGTCTCCCTCTCTCTGACCCTCCCCCGTTCATGCTGTCTCTGTCTCAAAAATAAATAAACATTAAAAAATAAAATAAAATAAAATAAAATAAAAGCATGTATCAAGGGTTTCAGATATACAAAACTTAGTCATCTATAATTCCTAAGTTATCTTTGAACCATCACCTGAATGACAGTGAACTAAGTTATTAGATCATGAATATTACAAGTGTTTTAAATGAGGGGAAATACAGTAATGTGTTAATCCTAAACCCAGAGAAAAATTATGTAAAGAAATGATTCTTAATCTTTTTTGGGTCAAGAATATCTCCCTCTAGAAAAGAGATAGATGAAAACTGATAAATATTTTGTCTACAGCTTCCGGGTGCCTAGACCCCCTGAAGCCTATCTAGAATAAAATTCTTGTGGCTCAATAGTTACCAGGTGGTTTGAAGGGTATTTAAACAAACATCTTAAATAATTTGGAATTGCCTTTTCTTTTTTCTATAACACAGAGATGGCCATCCAGTGATCCCCAGTTCCAAGAGGCACACTCTTGCAAACCCACAGTCAACCAAAGCCAACGGTAAGGATACATTCATTTTGTGACACAAGTAGTTATGCAGAGATAACTATTTTTTTTTTCCCAAAAGCAAAATTGGAGACTATCACTACAGTGTTTTTATCACCCTTCCAGAGTGCTTTTCAGGATCTCTCTAAGTGCAAAAAATCACATTTAAATAAAAGCATCTCTAAAATTCAGTGCGTAATAGGAAATAGTTGAGCAGCATGAACCATGGGATTTACAGCCAGATAGACCTGAGTTTATCAGTTCTGTGTGCCCTTAGGAAGTTACTTGATCTGTATCCAAGCTTCTATTTCCTATTAGTAAAATAAAAATGTTAGTACTATCTATCTTATAAGGTTATAATGAAGCATAAATACAATAATAATATGTGAAATGCTTATCATAATGATTGTCACATAGTAATTTATTCAGTTATTGAATCTCTTCTCTGTGCCAGGCATTGGTCTGGGCATTGGGAGCATGGTAATGAATACACAAAGTATCCGTCTTACATTCTAGCATAATAAAAGAAATTGTAGTATTAGTGGTCGCGACCCCTGCTAACATAAATTTAATGCTTATTCTTCAGAATAAGCATTCTTCTAAGTGCATGAGTCCTCAAAACAACCCTGTGAGAATAGTGTTACTATTATCCTCCGTGTATAGAAGGAGAAACTGAGACACAGAGAAGTTTGATAATTTACCCAAACTCACAGAGTTAATAAATGGGAGAGCCAGAATTTAAACCTGGGGTTTCTGATTCCATGCTCTCATTCACATAATCGGGCTCAGTAAACGTAGCTTCTGATGCCCATGATAAGAATGATAGACGTGGGAATGTGGTTGAAATTAATGTATTTGAAATGTGAATTCAGTACTTCATACATAACTAAACTTTTAGGTTATCAGGCAGTAACATCTACCAAAAGAATCTCACTACTACAGTTGTAGTTTATGTTCAAAACACTAAAGTACATTTGTTCCCCTCCTCGCCAGTTTTCTTGAATGCCTTAGGGATCTCAGCTTCTCTCTAATAGTTCCAGTTCACGTTAGAGGGGGACTATCTCACAGAACAGTCAGGAGAGCATTTTTCTAGTGACTTACGGGTAGTTACTTGTTGCCTGTTTGTAGTTTCAGAGCTAAAGAGAGCTAAGCCCTGCCCACCTTGTAGAAACTGCCTAGTGAACTGTCTTTATGGGGTTCTCTCACTTGACTCCCTTAGAACTGATCCTTTATGAGTTCTGAAAATCAGTATCAATAATAGGAACTCTCTTATAGTGATGGGAATATAAAATGGTACAACCATTTTATAAAACAGACAATTTCTTTTAAAAGTTCAGCATGTGCCTCCCATATGATCCAGCCATTCCACTCCTTTTTGTTTACCCAAGAGAAAAGAAAGCATATATCCATACACAAAAACCTGTACATTAATGTTTTAGCAGCTTCCTTTGTGAAAGCCAAAATCAAAAACCACTCAAATGTCCAAAAACTGCTGAGTGAAGAAACCAATTGCAAAATATCCAAACAACAGTACTATTCAGTAATAAAAATGGTCTGGTACTCATAGCAACCTAATCAAAATAACCAAAATAACCCCTCCAAATAAGACAGCTGAGTGAAAGAAGTCAGACAGAAAAGAGTTTATACTGTATTATTCCATTTATTCAAAATTAAAGAAGATGGAAATCATAGTGACCGAAAGTAGACTAGTGGTTGCTTAGAGACAAGGTGAAGGGCAATTAGGGGAACAGGAGGGAGACAGTACAAATAATAAGCTATGATGTTCTGAACTATTCCAATATGACTTTTTGAACTAGTAGTTTATTACTGGTATGCTTTTTCAGTACTTTTCTTGGAAGGTTGATAATGTTTTATACCTCCTGGAAATAATATTAAAAAACATTCTTGACTCTTTGTAATAACATCATCCACATAATTACAGAAATTCATGTCTAAAAATTTCATGTCAACCTTCATCTTTCTAGGTGGAATTATTTTTAGGTCATTTTCAAATAGAAGTCCTTGAGTACACAGATCGGTACATTTTTTTTCTTTTCTGTTCTTTTCTTTTTTAACTTTTCCAAACTCTGCTATATGTTTCAAAGTCTCTTAAAAATATAATTTGATGAATCAAATGATTTTTAAATATGATTTTTAACTGTAATATGTATTACATTTTTAATGTAATATGCATTGAATCTTTGTACTGGTGGCTAAGAGTTAAAAGTAACATTTGGTTTAGACATATATTAAAAGTTCTGTTTAGTTGTATCCGTAACTTACTTTACTGTGTTAAATTGATAGCCGTTATGAAATGATATGAATGGCGCACTATCTTTCCTTAAATAGTGAAGTTAGTGTAGATCAGCACCTGTGATGCCTCTCCCATTCAGTTGAGAGAATTTACATTCAGTGTCTGATACTAGAACCATCCAGACCGAACTGAGCTTTTGTGCAGACTATAGTATTTTCTTTTAAGAAATTAGCTTTTCCCTTGGGATAAACCCTTTTCTAATAATATTTGATTTTGTTAGCTGGTTTTAAATCATTTTGCAATATGACCTCTTTTAGTGCACTAATGAAAATAAGAACATGCACAGAAATGTGGGTTTTCTTTCACTGTTTTGATGTCCCTATTGTGGTTCCAACTGGCTCTTCTCTTACTCTCTGTGTTGTTCCTTTCAGGTCACCACACTGTGGAGCCTTGCCACAAGCCTGCCCTCACTCCTAGTAATTCATCCTCCAAGGTAAGGAAAAGGCTACCTTCTTCCTATCATACTGCCTTAGCTAAATAACCAGCTTGTTTGTGTCTTGAACCAAACTGATTTCGCATTTAAATATTTGCCTTTTTTAGAAACATGTACTGATGTAAGGAATATATTTTAGGGAACTAAATAGACCTTGCTGAATAAAGCACACAGTGTAAAGGTCCTACATGAGCAACCCTACATCATTTGGCACATATTCAGCTCTTATGTAAGCTAAGCTCTTAAATGGATAGCTTCAATACTTAGATCTTTTTATGAAAGTTCACAGTTCTTTTGGTTGTGTGTTAGATACCCAGAAGAGAAGAACATACATAATTAAGAGTAGAATTGGTCCTTTGAGTTAATATTGGTCAACAGTGACCCTCAAATGATAATCCCCTACTGCTAGTAAGGAAAAACAGTACTGACAAAAGAAATAGACATACTTGCTTTTAGAAGGACATGGAAAATGCTTTACCTCATAATAAAATGTAAGAACCTAAATCATTTAAGATTAACAAAGAAAAATCTGGAAGTGAATTAGCAAAGCTACTTTAATACGTAGCTGAATTCCACTTCAAGCTTTCTCTTTAAGGCTATGTGTATGCCCATTCATTTGGCTAACATTTCTTTTTATGATTTTCTTTTGGCATGTAATGAACATTCTAAAACGATCCCAGCTGGATATCCACTTTGTGGAATTGTTTAATCCCACACACATCCCATACAGTCTGAGCCCCACTGTTTGAATGCCTTTCCACATAAGCTCCAGAGCTGAGGCATTGCTCTCCTAGTAATCTGAAAATCCTGTCATCTCAGCAAAATCTGGACAAAAGCTGGATTTAGCATAGAAGGTAAATTTAGTGACCAGAAGGCCAAAATTCCATGCCTTTCATCTCACTGGTCCAGCAAGTCTTTAAAAGATATTGCAATAGAAGAATTATTAGGCAGAAATGATTGGGGCACAGAAATAAAAATGCCTTGGTCTTGGTATGTTTGTGAATTGAGAGAAAGCAAGACCCACTATTCCCTGTTTATTCATAAGGTCTACAGTTACACAGAGCTGGAACACCTGGATTTTCATGTATTTCTAGTGTTAGTCATGTTGTATGGTGCTTATTTTCTTTTTAAATATCAGCATGTTGTTGAAAGGGAGAAGGGGAGAATTTCTTTTTAAGTTAACATAAAACACTCAGAAGCTAGGACCTTGGTTATTCATGGTTGCAAACATTTTTTGTTGGAGTTAAAGTCTTTCAGGAAGTCTCTCAAGCAGTACTCTGTCCTTGATGCTAATGTCTGTGCTATGAATTTCTCATGAAGATTGGAGTTTCACAATCCAGTAAAATTGGACATTGTGTAACCACTATTTATGAAGAAATAATTCTATTGCGTCTATCATTTCTACTTTTTATCTTGATAAAAAGAGTAAAATCTTTGGAGCAAACCACCTTTTATTTGTATAAAGTTATTTCATTTTATCCTAACCATTTAATTTTGCATTTTTACCCAAATCATTTTTCTTTCAATAGGCCATGTACCATGAAGTGTTCACAATTTACCATTGAGTTAGAAAGTTAAATTCTGTTCAATAAGTAATTTGTATTTATGAATCCATTGTTATTCTTTTTAAATTGAGATGAGATTTAGACTAGACTTAAAAATCTTTATATCCAACAGTTGACCAGGATGTGAAACTAGAGTTTATGTCCAAGTCACAGCTTCACAAATACTTAAAAGATTTTTTCCCTTTCCCCCAACTTATTAGTTTAGTAATCCTATAAAACTTTTAGAAAAGATTTAAAGGAAGACAAGTCTCATAAAATATGCCTCAAAAAAGAGATTTCTGCACTCAAATAAGCTTAGGAAATACTACATAATAAACTCTTGGCAACTCAAAATTTATATTAGTAAACACTGTGAGAATTCTTAGAATAGAAATACTGATTTGATGTTGTATTATCTGCTGTTTCCAGAGGTTTTTGGCGATGGAAAGTCCCATTCTCTTTGTACATTCCATTGTGCTGATGTTTCCTAGAAACATTCATCTATCATGGAGAGATATCAAATGGATTATGTACAAAGAAAGAGGGAGAGAAGGACACGATGGGGCAATCTACAGTCCCTCCCTAATCCTGGAAGTTAGCAAAATAGTAAACTAATGATTTGCTCTGGTTTCATACTTTAGGTTAATGGGGAAGAAATAATTGAAGTTTTGTGCCCTGAAGGAAAATGCTCTACTTATCAGATGAAGGGATCAGCAGACTTGATTCTCTCCAAAGGTAGTTTTTCCAAATCAGTCATCCAATTACTCTAAATGTCCTAATAGTTCAGGTAATAAAGAAATATTAGGTATTGGGCTTACATGTTTCTATAGTGTAACAAGAGAAGATTGTTGTTCAAAGAAATAAAAGAACAATGTAAAATTAATTATTGTTCATTGCATTACTGTGCAAATGTGCCTGTATCCTAATATTAAAAATATTTTTAGATGATTAAAAAGATAGCTGGTTTTGTTTGGTAGTGTTTCTTACATTCCTTGGAAGCAGCAATTCACAGGTAACCTAATAAGAAAATTTTTCTTGGACATGTATGGGCTACCCTATTACATCCTTAATTTTTGTAACCTAACTTCTTGAGTTTCTTTCATGAATTAGTAATTTGGAATCAATTTAGGAAAATAAGCATTAAATTCTTGATGTCTCATGGAAAGATTTATTCACAGACATAGATTTTGGTTTGTTCTTTTTAAGCTACATTTGTGTGATCTTCTGTCACAGCAGCCAGAGGAGTGCTAGAACTAGAAATGTCTGGTTTGCATGAGTCTAACCGCTTTTCCAATCATGGCTGCCTTTCGAAGTAGATGCTTGAAATTTGAAAGACCTGATGTAGCGTCTCTTTCTCAAATCAATATTTTTAAAGTAAAATCTCATGTAAAATTACTATTTTTCAAGAATCTAATGTACAAGAAGATGATATTTATGATGATCCTCAAGAAGCTGAAGTTATTCAGTCTCTGCTGGATGTCGTGGATGAGGAAGCCCAGAATCTTTTAAACCAAAATAATGCAGCAGGAGATGTCAGTGTTCCAGGTAGATGAACCAGAATGAATAAGTTGGTACACTAAGGAGTGCAAGAAGGAGGCCTCTAGGAAGCATTTTAATTTCTCTTGGCCCACTTATTTCTTCCCCAGGTTCATTGAAAACCAATGGGAAGTTATCTGAAGGGAGAGCAGAAGATACAGACTGTGATGGTTCACCTTTACCCGAAGACTTTACAGAGGTAAGGATAAGAGCTAGATAAACACTATAGGATGTTATGTCTTGTTAGAATTATGTATCTTCTTACATAAAGTTTGCTTTCTCTGCTGAGGCCTTATCTCTGCCTCCACCAACCCCACCATTTCTGATTTTCCAACACCACTCATCCCCTGCCCCAACTCTGGCATTTGCAGGTTTATGTTTACTTGTCTGGTTCCTGTAGACATTTGACTTTACAGCCTATCCTAGTGTGCTAGGGCTGCCACAACAAAATACCACAAACTGGAAGACTTAAGAAACAGAAATTTATTTTCTCACAATTCTAGAGGCTGGAAGTCCCAAGGTGCCAGCAGAGTTGGTTTCTGGTGAGACCTCTGTCCTCCACTTGCAGATGACCACCTTTTCACTGTGTCCTCACATGCCCATTCGTCTGTGTTCATGCACCCCTGGTGTCTCTTCCTTTTCTTATAAGGACACTAATCCTATTGGATTAGAGCCCCATCCTTATGACCTTATTTAGCCTTAATTACCTCCATAAAAACTGTCTCCAAGCAGTCATTTTGGGGTTAGGGCTTCAACCTGTGAATCTTGCGAGGGACACAATTCAGTCTATAACACAATCTATGCTTTAACAAGTTATAAAATATAATTAAATAAAATTTCATTCGCAATAGTTAAATAAAAGCATAGGCATAAATTCAACCCAAATGTACAAAACCTATATTATGAAAACTTTAAAACTCTACAAAGAAGCAGAAGAAATATTAAAGAGAAACGTTTCTTATTCCTTGATAGAAAAGCCCAAAATTTAACTTCTCCCTAGATTTACCCATAAATTAATATGGTCCCATAAAATATTTCAACTTTTTTTTTAATGTTTATTTATCTTGAGGAGGGGAGTATGAATGGGTAAGGTTAATAATGATGGGTAATGGGGCAGATAAAGATGGGTAAGGGGCAGAGAGAGGGGGAAAAGAGAGAATCCCAAGCAGTCTCACTCTGTCAGTGCAGAGCCCAATGCAGGGCTCAATCCCATGAACCATGAGATCCTGATGCTGAGCCTAAATCAAGAGTCCAACACAACTATCTGAGCCACCTAGGAGCCCCTTCAACTTTCTTTTAATGAGAGGCAGACTAGCTTGGTAAAATGATTTTAAAGTTCACTTGGAAGAAATTAGGATGTAAAACTGTTCAGGACAAATCTAAAAATTAAGGTTTATGGAGGGAGAATATTCCTACCAATTATTAGTAAATATCACGTAAGTTGTTCTACCACCAAAGTGTAGATGGATCCCGCAAATATACACGTTGAGAATTCAAGATGTTAAAGACCAAACCTTTTGGGACAGTCCATCCTTTAAATTTAATAAATTGACACTTGAATATGTGGGACATCTGCTTCAGAAGAGATTTTGACTAATAGTAAACAAAACAAAGAAAGTGAAAAAACAAATTCAGGAAAGGAGAAAACAAAGTACTGAGATAAAAACATGAAGAGGTTATATTTGTATCAAACTCTAAATGTGTTAAAATCACTATGGAAATTATATTCATAAGCAGACAAATTCAAAAAAGACAAATATGACTAATCTTCGTAGCTGAAAGGAAGACTAAGCCAGTATTCTGGAAACGTTTTCTGTTTCATTTTATATTTCTAGAATGTTGCCTACATTTGAGTAGTTTTAAGAGTTACCTAGAATTTCTGAAAATATTTAGTTTTTCATAAGTTTGCTTCTTTGGGACCACCCTAAACAAATTGTAGATTATTTATTGAACTGGCTCATAATAGTGTGTTCTACAACCCTGGAAGTTGTTTTGTTTTTTGTTTTTTTAACTTTTATTATTGAAGTGTAGTTGAAATACAATGCTCTATTTTCAGTTATGCAACATAGTGATTTAACAATTCTATACATTATGCAATGCTTACCACAGTAAGTGTAGTTAATCACCTGTCATCCTTCAAAGTTATTACAATGTTATTGATTCTCTTTCCTGTGCTATACTTTTCATTTGGTGACATTTTTATAATTAATTAATTTATTTTAGGTAGCTCCATGCCCAGAATGGGGTTTGAATTCATGACCCCAAGATCAAGAGTCACATGCTCCACCAACTGAGCCAGTCAGGTGTCCCATGACATTTATTTTATAAAGTTTGTATCTCTTAATCCCCTTCACTTATTTCACCTATCCCCTCAGCCCTGCCCCCTCTGCCAACCACCAGTTTGTTCTCTGTATTTATGAGTCTGCTTCTGTATTTTGTTTGTCTATTTATTTTTTAGATTCCACATCTAAATGAAATCATATGGTATTTGTCTTTCTGACTTACTTCACTTAGCATGATATCCTCCAGGTCCATCCATGTTGTCACAAATGGCAAGATCTCATTCTTTTTTATGGCTGAGTGATATTCCATTATGTATATATACCATATCTTCTTTATTTATCTATTGTTAGGCACTTAAATTGGTTCCATATCTTGGCTGATGTAAGTAATGGCTGCAGTAGGGGTGCTTGTCTGGCTCAGTTGGTAGAACACGCAAGTCTTGATCTCAGGGTCATGAGTTCAAGCCCCACATTGGGTGCAGAAATTACAAAAAAAAAAAAAAAAATGTTTCAATAAACATCAAATTTGTGTTTTCATTTTCTTTGTGTAAATACCCGATAGGGAAATTACTTGGATTGTATGTACAACCCTGAAAGTTTTAGGGTTTTAACCCTGAAGGTTTTCTCATGAGTCAAAAGTTAAGCTACTTTTGATATTATAAATGATATTATGATGATATTATAAATAGTATAGTATCACACACGGTCATTTGTCACTGTCTTGTAACTTGTCACTCTACACTTAACTACCTCTTAATGAAGTACTTCAGGCCAATGTCTGAGCTTTGTTTATGAATGAAGGATTGAATGCCAGTCATATACATAGTGTAAATCATCATCTAAAGTTTCAAAACTATTCACTTAGCTATTGCTGAACTCGTTTGACCCTGATTAAGCTGGGGATAACAAGGTAAAAAGGTATATCAGGGTTTCTGTCCTCAATTTGCTTGTATAGTCTAGTAGTCAATTTGGGAGCTGTACAATGTAAATAAGTAAGTACAATTTTTAAAACTATAGTAAAAACATGTCCTGATAAATGTTTATATGGAATCCAGAGAATGTTACAAAGAATTGTGGAATAATAGGGACTATACAGGAGTAGATGGGTATGGTTATTAAGGCTTCCGAGAGAATTAGCATTTTACTTATTTATTTTTTAATGTTTATTATTGAGAGAGAGAGAGAGAGACAGAGCACAAGTGGAAGAGGGACAGGCTCCAGGCTCTGAGCTGTCAGCACAGAGCCTGATGCGGGGCTCGAACCCACGGACCGTGAGATCATGACCTGAGCCAAAGTTTTAGCATTTTAAAGGTATTTGGTAGGTGAGAAGCAATAGGAAAGAGCATTCCATACTGAGGAACTGCTTAGCAAGGACATGAAGGTCTGGATCAGCCTGGGACATTCAGGGCACTAAATCATCGCAAGTAGGGTGTCATGTGGTATCTTGAAAGCTAAGACTGAAGAGATAGGGAGGGGTGAGTTGAGCAAGTGACTTAGATGTCATGGCAAGGAATTTGGTCTTTCTACACCTCTGGACAGGCAACTTTCCTGAGAGAGATAGAAACATGTCCCCCATTAGCTCAAAACATCTAAGATGGAGAGAAGAAAGGCATGGCCTCCTAAGACATGACATCATTGTGCTGAAATACATCAGCACACTTCCTATGTTGTTTCTAATCCTGGTTATTAATCAGAAAACAATAGAAACTTTCAGTGGCTTTCCATCACCTATAAGATAATCATGCTTGACTGACTGTAGGATCCTGGCTTTATGGGCATTCGACTGATGTAGTCACACAGCCCTATGCTTAGAAGAGCTCCTCATGTGCTGTGCCATCATCTTGAAATTCTCAATTTTTTAACAAGATATCCCATATTTCCATTTGACAATGGGCACCACAAATGATACAGTTTGGTCTTGGACCCAGGAGATATCTCTGCTCTTCGTTGCTGGATCTGGATTCTTTGAGCAATAGGATAACAAACCAACCTTCAGATGGGCTGGCCTTGGTAAAATCTAAGTCTTTTCCTTGAGGCAGTGCTGCAGCTGCCTTCTCTTCCAAGAAGCCTACAATCCAGAATGAGAAGAGAGACCGAAGGCCATCTCCTTAACCCAAACCTCCCCCATACACAGGTGAACTTTGCAAAATAGTGGGAAATTTTTCTTTAAGTTTTTAAATTCCAGTTAGTTAACATACAGTGTAACATTAGTTTCAGGTGTATAGTTTAGAGCACTTCCATACAGTGCTCATCATGACACATGTGCCCCTTAATCCCCATCACCTATTTAACCCATTCTTCCACCCACCTCCCCTCTGTGGTAAACCATAGAATTTCTTCTCTATAGTTAAGAGTCTGTTTCTTAGTTTGCCTCTCTGGTTTTTTCCCCATGATTGTTTGTTTTGTTTCTTAAATTCCACATATGAGTAAAATCGTATGGTATTTGTCTTTAACTTATTTCACTTGGCCTAATACTCTGTAGCTCTGTCCACATCCTTGTAAATGGCAACATTTCATCCTTTTCATGGCTGAGTAATATTCCAGTGTGTGTGTGTGTGTGTGTGTGTGTGTGTGTGTGTACACATACATATCTTCTTTATCCATTTATCAGTCAGTGGACATTTGGGCTCTTTTCATAATTTGGCTATTGTAGATAATGCTGCTATAAACATGGGGGTGCATGTGTCCCATCAAATTAGTATTTGTATGTCTTAGGGTTTAATTACCCAGTAGTGCAATTGCTGGATCATAGAATAGTTCTATTTTTAACTTTCTGAGGAACCTCCATACTCTTTTCCAGAGAGGCTGCACCAGTTACATTCCCACCAACAGTGCCAAAGGGTTCCCCTTTCTCCACATCCTCACCAACATCTGTTGTTTCTTGTATTTTTCATTTTAGCCATTCTGACAGGAATAGTGGAAAATTGATATTGTTGTAGTATCACTATATTTTATTTCCAATTGGGTTTTATCTCACCATTTTCATAATAATAACATTTGACTCTTACAAAAGGCTTTATACTTTTCAAAAGTATCACACTCATGGTAGATTCTTAGACCAGGCTTTTGATGGGAAATACGAAATCCAAATGACTTTACTTGGAAAAAAATCAACCCAGACTAAAATCATCAACTTGCAGAAACAGGTAACATCTAAGAAGCTTCCTTTTAGTTATCCGTGGATAAAAACAAGCTACATTTTTTTTCTTCCTCCATAGAAATTCTGCATTTTCCTCAAATAAACTGAAGTTCATATCAGAATAACTTAATTATAAATACTTCTTAAGTCTAAAGGTCTATAACTGAAAGATCATATTAAAGATTATTTATATCTTGGGGCACCTGGGTGGCTCAGTCGGTTGGGCGTCTGACTTTAGCTCAGGTTATGGTCTCACGGTTCGTGGTTTCAAGCCCCATGTCAAGCTGTGTGCTGACAGCATGGAGCCTGGCGCCTGCTTCGGTTTCTGTGACTCCCTCTCTCTCTGCTCCTTCCCCGCTCATGTTCTGTCTCTCTCTGTCTCTCAAAAATGAATACACATTTTTAAAGAAAGATTTTTTATATCTTTATTAAAGAAGTGAGACAACCTTCTGTGGCTCAGGCATAAGCACGTGTAGGCACACAGTGGTAAACAGACGTGGTTCCTGCCCTTGTGGAGCTTATAGTCTAATGAGGAGGACAAGAGAATGATCAAATAAACACCCAAGTAAACATGAAATTACAAGTTGTGATAAGGTCTATGAAGTTTAAAAAGAAAAGAAGTGGTGCCTGGGTGGCTCAGTTGGTTTGACGTCCGACTCTTGATTTCAGCTCAGGTCATGATCCCAGGGTCATGGGATTGAGCCCCACATCGGGCTCCATACTGAGCATGCAGCCTGCTTGGGATTCTTTCTCTCTCTCTCCCTCTGCCTCTCTCCCCACTCGTGCTCATGCTCTCTCTCTCTCTAAAATAAGAGAAAAAGAAAAAAAGTGCTACAAATAAAAGCAAATGGATTATGGAGGTAAACAGAGGCCAGATAATTCAGGGTCTTGAAACGAAAGGACTGTCCCATTTGTTAAGATAACTTGTCCTAATAAAGATTGGAATGTAAGATTTATTAATCATCTAAGAATGAAACTTGTCATCTTCTGATTGTAGCAAACTGCACTTGCAGTATTTGGGTCTCTGAGACACCATACTCAGGTAAAGTATGAGCTGATTGGTCTATGTTCTCCACAGAAGGACCCATCACTTTAATAATAAAAGGGCAAGAGGGGCGCCTGGGTGGCTCAGTCGGTTGGGCGGCCGACTTCGGCTCAGGTCACGATCTCGCGGTCCGTGAGTTCGAGCCCCGCGTCGGGCTCTGGGCTGATGGCTCAGAGCCTGGAGCCTGCTTCCAATTCTGTGTCTCCCTCTCTCTCTGCCCCTCCCCCGTTCATGCTCTGTCTCTCTCTGTCTCAAAAATAAATAAAACGTTAAAAAAAAAATTAAAAAAAAAATAAAAGGGCAAGATAATTTAACACACTGAAAATTACTAAGATTTTTCTAGAGAGCCCATTTTCAGATTTTAAAATTGAAGTAGTGTAAAAATATATACTGAATATGCATGTCTAATCATACTTCAGCTATACATCTTGTCTTCTCCTTACCTCTGTACCATTAATATCCCTTATGAGAAATGAAAAGCCAGTCAGTAAGTGGGACCAGCAAAACTCTTGGGCCACTGAAGATGCCTTAGCCACAGTTTGACATTAATTGAATGTCATACGTGTGTTTGTTATATGAGGATGGACATGACAGAAAATATAGGAAATAAGTAACAGAAACAAATTGAACACTGAGATTGTTTGATTTTTTTTTTACAATGGGCTAATGTAATTTTTATTTCTCTTTATTGTAGTCTATCAAAATGAATGGCTGTGAAGAATATTATGAAGAAAAAGTAAAAAGTGAAAGGTAAGAAAATAATCCCTTAAAGTATATAACAGGGGCACCGGGGTGGCTCCATCAGTTGAGCATCTGACTTTGGCTCAGGTCATGATGTCACAGTTCATGAGTTCGAGCCCCATGTCAGGCTCTGTACTGACAGCTCAGAGCCTGAAGCCTGCTTCAGATTTTGTGTCTCCCTCTCTCTCTCTGCCCCTCCCCCACACGTTCGTTCCCCCTCCTTCTCTCTCTCTCTCTCTCTCTCTCTCTCTCTCTCTCCCCCTCCCTCTCAAAAATAAATAAACATTTAAAAAAATTAAAGTATAAAAATTCCATTGCTTTTTAGAAGTGCTCTGAGGTGGGGGTACCTGGCTGACTCAGTTGGTGGAGCATGTGACTATTGATCTCAGGGTCATGAGTTCAAACCCCACCCTGGGTGTAGAGATTACTTAACAAATAAAATCTTTAAAAAAAAAAAAAAGGTGTTCTGAAGATTTTCATTTAGATGTTGCTTTTGAAGTTAATTTATTCTTTTCCAATGAAATGAGAATGTTGACTAAATTATGGACCTATGGCTGAATATTAAGAATGTTTTTAAAATACTGTTATAAGGGTTCAGGTGGCATGTGACAATGTATTTGTTATAACATTCCTCCAAAAAACAGTATCCTTGACCATGGGGAAAAAATGAAAGAAAGTCTAAAAGGGAAAGTGCCAATAATGAGGAAAGTCTAGCAAAATCTGGGCCAGCTGCCAATAATTGTAAAGATACAAGCTCTGCCCTGTTAGGCAAGGGAAGGGGAGGAAGGAGGTCGGGGAAACTAGTATATCTAATTTATTTGAATGGCAGTTAGAAACATTATTAACATATAAATTTTATCTACATGTTACTAATTCTTGGATACACTTTCTTTTTGATTTTAACATTTCTGAAATGAAGGGCCTTACAACCATCAATATAATTTCTTCCTTAATGTGAACAAAATAATAGTGTATCTTACAATGATGAGTGTCAAAGATTCAAAGAATTGTAGTACATAACCTTCAATCTAGCAATTTCATTTCTAAAAAATGGCTCCCACTACCACATGTGTGCAAAGACATTTCTACAAAAATGTAATTGCAACATCATTTATACTTGTAAAAAAATAATTACACAAAATAAATTAGGGTAGGGGCGCCTGGGTGGCGCAGTCGGTTGGGCGTCCGACTTCAGCCAGGTCACGATCTCGCGGTCCGTGAGTTCGAGCCCCGCGTCAGGCTCTGGGCTGATGGCTCAGAGCCTGGAGCCTGTTTCCGATTCTGTGTCTCCCTCTCTCTCTGCCCCTCCCCCGTTCATGCTCTGTCTCTCTCTGTCCCAAAAATAAATAAACGTTGAAAAAAAAAAATTTAAAAAAAAAAAATTAGGGTATACGCCTACAAGCACCCATGAAACACTAAAGCAGCTAATCAAAGGAATGATAAAGGAGGGAATGCCTGACGGAAGGATCTCCAAACTATACCCTTGCAAACAAAATATATTTATTACATGACAAAAGCAACCTCATTGATGCAGAACTTGCAAATTAAATGTTAATTGCAACCCATAATTATCTGGAACAGAGGAAAACATTCACCATAAAAGCAACATAATTGCTGCCCCGTTATTGACGTTGTGGAACCATTGTACATGTCTTGTTTTAATGGTCTATACTAATGTCAGACAGATGTACTCTGTTTTGTTCCCCCTGAATATCATAAAATGCAAAAATGTGTTCAGCCTTTTACATTATGCTTTTTCATCTCATTGCTAAACTTTTGTCCTGCCTGGATTCTCTTTTCTAGTCATCCACCCTACCAGCAAGATGGCATCTACTGTGTACCCCTAGAATAATGGGAACTTGTACTGTGTTTTATTACATTACTTGAGTGTCCTGATGCAGAAATGTCCCTCCAGCCTCCACTTGTAGCAAAAGACAGATGTGCATCAACAGAGACTTCTATAAATAAATTAAGATACATCCATATGGTACAATAATAGTAGGTAGCTGTTAAAAAGACACAGAGAGCTCTACTGACACAGTTGTAATTGGTTATCTGTGTTGAAGCGGGCAACAAACCACTTTCTCTATCTCCAAGGGACTCCTTCAATCTAACGTCCAAAGACAGGATTTGTTTGAAAATAAATTTTAGACTATATTAAACAATTCTGTACTTCAGTTTAATTTACATCTACCAATAAATCTTAGGACTTGTAGGCTTGGGTTTTTCAAATCAGATCAGCTGGTTTTTTGTTTTTTTAATTTTCTTAACATTTACTTATTTTTGAGAGACAGAGAGAGACAGAGCATGAGCAGGGGAGGGGCAGAGAGAGAGGGAGACACAGAATCTGAAGCAGGCTTCAGGCTCTGACCTTTCAACACAGAGCCCAACGTGGGGCTCGAACTCACAAACTGCAAGATCATGTCCTGAGCCAAAGTCAGATGCTTAACCGACTGAGCTACCCAGGCGCCCCCAGACGATCTGTTTTTAAATATCTTGATAATTGTACAGGAAATAAGGGGTTCAAGGATATTCTTTTTTGAGAGAGAGAGAGCATGCATGCACACATGAGTGGGAGAGGGGCAGAAAGAGACAGAGAGAGAGAGAGTGAAGGAGAGAATCCCAAGAAGGCTCCACACTGTCAGCACAGAGCCCGATGCAGGGCTCAATCCCATGAACCACGAGATCATGAGCTGAGCTGAAACCAAGAGTCAGACACCTAACCGACTGAGCCACTTGGGTGTCCCTCAGGGATATAATAGTTAAATGCATTTGGGGAACAAAACTGAAGAAAATATTACAAACGTGTTTTGTTGTCATAGCTTGATTCAAAAGCCACAAGAAAGGAAGACTGATGGTGACAATGAAGTGGCCTGGGCAAGTGATGAATTGCCAATGGAAACAACAAACCTTGAGGATTCCAATAAAGGCAAGCATTTTATAAGCCATTTTTTTCATCAAAAGCAATGGATAAAAAAATAAGTGTTTGAAAATCACAGTTTTCAGAATACAGAGATATGCTATTTCTCTATATGTGTGCATTATTTCGTTCTATACATTAAATGAAATTACATAGGCAAACATCAGCGTTTAGTTCTCTAAATAGGTATTTGCACAGTTGGAGGCTAAAATTCTCAGTGGCTTGAAGTAAAACACACAAATAAATGTGTAAATATGTTAACTGGAAACACAAAGTCACAGTTTTGCCAATCTGGAACGAGAAGTCAAGGAGTACATTTAATTTATAATAAAACAGGTAGAATCGCTCAAAGAGGGAAAATTATTACCCTTGAATCTCAACCTCATTTTTTAAAAGCGAGAGTCAATTGCTGTGTCCTGTTACTGCCTCTGTGACTTTATAACTGAGCCAGTAGAGAAATGAAGCTCTATTCAGTGTTGCATTTCTCTTTTTTTTATAGAAGGCAGTGTTACACTAATGCAACAAAAGACATGGTTTTGTAATTTGAAGTGTTGTTAAAGGAAATTAAAGTAGTTGAATGAACACCTTTTTGATTTATGTGGACTGTTAGTGTCCGTGATGGTGCTTTTGTCAAATCCCGTAGCCCACGCCCATCTCCAGTGTTTGAGCTCCCATTGCCTTTACGCTCAGTTCTGTAAAAGTTTACAACTACTTTCGAGGAGTGAATTCTGTGTTTACAACTAGCCTTCACCCCACCACATGTTCCATTTCTTGAGATATTGTACAGCCTCCTATGTCCTACAGAGCCTGGCATTATTGTTATCTATGTAGTAACTCTCATCAGAATGCTTTAGTTAACTAATTTACAGGTATGTCTGCAAAGTTACACTTATGCAGACTATAGCAAGAACTCCCTCCTACTTTTTTCCAGGATAACAGTTGCTTTCTGATAGGAGTAGTTTCCACAGAGCAGGTACTAAATTAGATACATATCTCTTCTAAGGCACTGATATCACTTATTTGATAAGCTCCTGAAGACCCCAACGTTTCACTTGTATTGATAAAACTGTCAAATGCCAGAGATACTGGCACTGAGTACCAAGGGAGGGTAGAGAGAGGAGACATCAGTGTTTCTAATGCAATGTCCCATTATGAAGAATTTCTGAAGCATCCCACTTCATCTTTTCCCCATGTGCTTGGAAGCTAATTAAAGTGCAAAACAATAAGAGGACTAGATACATTCTCATCAAGAAAATAGTGCCATCTGAGTCAAGAGAAGCAAAAAAAAAAAAATTCAAACTCTTCTAGAAACTGTAAGTACACAAGAGCCAAGGGCCTTGCCATGGCCAAGATTTTCCTATGTTGATTGTAGGTATCTGCCTACCTGTTCTATTGCCTTATTAATTCTAAAGACTCTTCCTCTGGTAAAAATAGAGGAGGTAAGAACAGGCACGAATCCGTTCCCTTATTGGCTAAATCAATTATGTGGGAATTTTTTTTTAAAACATCGACTGCTGTCTTCCTGTTAGATCATCCGTTCCTGACAAATGAGGAGCTTGCTGCAGTCCCCATCGTCAAAGTGCCCCCCTCCGGTAAATACACCGGTACCAAGTTGAAATCAGTCATTCGAATGTTGCGAGGTTTGTTAGATCAAGGGATTCCTTCTAAGGAGCTGGAGGTAAGTGGCTTCTGCCAGTGATTCTTTATCAAAGTTTTATGCAAGGTTAGGAGAAATTTTGAAAAGGCCCATTACCTCACAACTCTACTTCCAACTACAAACACCATCCTGTCCTGTCTAGCAGGAAATTAATTTTTCCAGTTAGGATCCTAATAGTAGTGGTTTAAAGAGATCTCTTTAGCTGCTTTGGAGCTTGATAAATCTCCCGAAAGATTACCCTTCCTGCCTCATAGTAGTGATAAAGAGGCTTTTTTTTTTTCAAGTTAAGTGTCAATTCCAACCATCCACTAAACTTCATAATTAATACACTGTTGATGTAGTTCATTAGCAATAGTTTCTAGTTTAATACAGCTCCAGAAATATGCCCCTCAGTTCAAAGAGGCAATGGTTCAGAGCCCTTGCTCATGTCATCTTGCTGGCAACATCCATATTTACCATGAGACAAAAGAGGAATGTAGCACCCCTGTGGTTTTGGGGCTTACCTGGCTCATCTCTCTCAAACCATATACTTGCTTTGCCTACTTCCTGAGCTTTTCATAACCACTGAAGTGAAAGGAGCTAACTTCTCCTGAGAGCTTCTGCAATGTGCTAGATGCTTTGTATTAAATACTCACAATAATGTAACTCCCATTAATAGATTTGGAAACCAGCTCACAATAGTTGAGGTATACTCTCCTCCATTTTGCAGAAATGATTTCTTTCTTTAAGGTTTAAATGTCACCATCCCACAGACCTGCCATCACAACCCTTTATAAAGTAAATCTGTATTTTTCTCTAACACAGTAGCTTGTTAAGTTCTTGACACATATATCACAGTATGTTTACTTCTTTACTGCCTCTTTCGCCCAATGGTCTGAAAGCTCTAGGAGAACCAGAATCATATCTTCCTTCTCACTACTGTATTCCCAGCACTTATTACAGTGCCCTGCATCTAGTAGGCATTTTCAATATATATTTGTCAAATGGATGGATGGATTAATGAGTGGATGAAAAGTGACAAAGAGTTGACTTTAAAACATAGGACTGTCTAACCACAACTCTACCATAAAGGTTATTCTATGACCCCACAGACAGTATTGTCAAAAAATTCTGCTCCATCTCATTTTTTAAGTGCAAGTTGTTTTTATAAGTTGTTTTTTTCCCTAAAATATAATTATAGACCTTTTTAGACTGAAATGTAAAATTAAGATACAAAGTACAGCCTCACAAAATTAGTTGAATGACTACAACATGTTAAAGATATTTGCAGAAATATATTTCAAATATCAGATTAATATTGGGATTTTAGACTTGCTTACCTTGCCAGGACAGATCTATTTCTTAACATTCAGTGTCTACCCTGATCAGTAGCCAGTCTTGCACCCTGTGTATTTAACGTATTTGCAATTATTACTGAATTCCTGCTTATTTCGACAAATTTAACTTTATTTCCATTTTTGCTTGCAGAATCTTCAAGAATTAAAACCTTTGGATCAGTGTCTAATTGGGCAAACTAAGGAAAACAGAAGAAAGAATCGATATAAAAATATACTTCCCTGTAAGTTCCAATTTGGCTTCAAATCAAATGTATGTCTAATATAATTTGAACTGATTGAAAACTTTTATGCTAGTTTACCTATTTCTCACATAAGTGTGTGTGCGCACACACAAGCACATATTCAGAGATTTACATAAGTAACAAATACATTTAGATATAGAATGTGAATTCCTTTTCAAATCATCTATGATATACTAAAAATCACACTGAGGAATCTTAAATATTTCTTCAGACATTTGTGAGTTTTTACAGCATAGTATTAGAAATTAATCAGTGATGCCAAATCAGTAATTTTAAAGTCTTCTTGAAAATATGAAATCAACTTCTGGATGAGTGGTTTCTTAGTTCATGTGTCATGCCAACATCTATTTATTCCACTCACTTTATGGTAGAGAAACGTCTCTGATATATGTGCATGTGGCTGCAGTGGTACCAACGGTGGTACTACCAGGTTGCATTATAGTTTGAACTGTTTCAGATACAGGAAGGAAAAAAAGCAGTTCCTTTTTACCCACATTTTACCCATTCCACCAATCAACATGTGATTTTTTAAATTATATCTGTTTGTAGCCGAAATATCAATGTCTAGCAACTTTTTGTTTTCTTTAGCCACTTCTCATAGTAATGATCAGCCACATATCTATGTATTAGCACATTGGATTCCACCATGTGTGACACAATGAGCCTATCCTCAAGGAAGTCATAAATTCAAAGACCCGTAACGGAGCCAATAGTGACAAATCATGGAATAAATAATAGCTGAATTTTCTCAACCCAAGACAGAAGACATAAAATTTATTTTGGCAAACTTCCTGCAAAAAGTGAATCTTAACATCTTAAAAATTAAATTGAGGGGTGCCTGAGTGGCACAGTCAGTTGGGCATTATTTCTTTGTGGGATTGAGCCCCACGTCAGGCTCTGCACTGACAGTGTGGAGCCTGCTTGGGATTCTCTCTCTCCCTCTCTTTCTGCATATCCCCCACTCATGTGCACACATGCTCTCTCTCAAAATAAACTTAAATAAATAAACAAATAAATAAACATGAAATCGTAATGGTTCAGTATACAGTAGGTGGGAATTATTTCAGGCAAAAAGAAAAAGAAATGGTCAGACTAGTATCTTAAAATCAAATGGAGTAAGCCATGAATCTAAAACTGCTGAGTGGATTTATTGCCATGAGTTATGATGTAAAAGTCAAGTAATTGAAGGGCAATTGATGGAGGATTTTGAAACCTATTAAGAAA
This sequence comes from Lynx canadensis, assembly GCF_007474595.2. Taxonomy (NCBI): domain Eukaryota; kingdom Metazoa; phylum Chordata; class Mammalia; order Carnivora; family Felidae; genus Lynx; species Lynx canadensis. Next base: position 134,436,983 of record NC_044306.2, on the reverse strand, counting down.
GTCATAATTTGATAATCCTAGAAATTACCAGTTAAATTTATAAATGTTTTAAGTAGAAATGGCTTCTGATGTGTAAGTACATACAAATTAATTATCTTGGATAAGATGGCTTACGTATACTTTCACTGGTTTGAAAATTTATATTCTGACTATGAAATTACCATCAGACAAAGACAAGAGCCTACATACCTGGAGAATAAAGTGAGCTACCTTTTGATTTATTGTGTTTATAGTTGGCTGCTGATTTAAAAGAACATAATTTAATTAGATGAGCAAGAGGTAATTATGCCAATTATACTTATAATAAGTACTTTAGTAAACTCACTATAATATTAATATTTGTTTTATGAAATAATCTTTTGGCATTGTCATTCATTAAATTCAGTCTTATTGTCATCATTAAGATAAGGATGGATAAGAAATAGTAAAGTTAAGTTTGTTTCTCTAGGAACTTGTTAAGAAGTTCTAAATGTATTAATTTATAAATTTCAGTTTTTCAGCCAAATCTATGTAAATAATATCTAATTGTCTGTCAAACTCATTGAGTTGACATCTTAGATATACTTGTAATGAGTGAAATGGGTAAATATAAAATGATTTGGCTATACTATAATTTGAAAATATGCTTTTATTAAAATGTGTTTGTGATTTCATTTATGACTCTGAGGAATTTCTCATAATCTTTGAGTGACCCTGTTTGTAAGGCTCTTGTTTAAAAATGGATGATACAGGGGTGCCTGGGTGGCTCAGTCAGTTAAGTGTCGGACTCATGATCTTACGGTTCATGAGATCGAGCCCGTGTTGGGCTCCAAGCTGACAGTATAGAGCCTGCTTGGAATTCTTTCTCTCCTCTCTTTCTGACCCTCTCCCACTTGAGCTTGCAAGCATACACAGTCTATCTCTCTTCAAATAATTTTAAAACCTTGAAAAAAAAAGAAATAGAACAAATTCTTTAAAAAATAAATAGAGTGGCTCAGTCAGTTAAGCATCTGACTCTTGACTACTGCTCAGGTCATGAGCTCATGGTTGGTGAGTTTAAGCTCTGCATTGAGCTCTGTGTTGACAGTGTGAAGTCTGCTTGGGCTTCTTTCTTTCTCTCTGACACTCCCCCACTTGTGTGCTCTGTCACTGTCTTGCTCTCTCTCTCTCTCTCAAAATAAATAAACTGAAAGAAAGAAAAAGAAAGAAAGAAAGAAAGAAAGAAAGAAAGAAAGAAAGAAAGAAAGAAAGAAAGAGAAAGGGAGGGAGGGAGGGAGGGAGGGAGGAAGGAAGGAAGGAAGGAAGGAAGGAAGGAAGGAAGGAAAAGAAAGAAAAATGCATGATACAGATGGCTTTGTTTTGTGGAAAATTCACAGATGACGCTACAAGAGTGCCTCTTGGAGATGAAGGTGGATATATCAACGCCAGCTTCATTAAGATACCAGTGGGAAAAGAAGAGTTTGTTTACATTGCCTGCCAAGGACCTCTCCCTACAACTGTTGGAGATTTCTGGCAGATGATTTGGGAACAAAAATCCACAGTGATAGCCATGATGACCCAAGAAGTAGAAGGGGAAAAAATCAAATGCCAGCGCTATTGGCCTAATATCCTGGGCAAAACGACAATGGTCAGTGACAGGCTTCGGCTGGCTCTTGTGAGAATGCAGCAGCTGAAGGGCTTTGTCGTCAGGGCAATGGCCCTAGAAGATATCCAGGTAAGCAAATTAAATCTTTCCATCTCCCAAGGCTTATCTCCTACTTGGAATGTAGGCCTAGATGCTTTCTTTGATAGCATCAGTGTATTCCTAAATGAAAGCCAGCAACTTCTGGGTTCTCATTTCAGTGGCACTAATGTCACCCATTATTTTTTATCTAATGTAAACTTAAATGTGACCCTCTTCATGACTTCTACCAAGCCGTTTCCTCCAGTATGTACTGTATTAGAATGAAAATGAGAACACAGGACTCTTAAGGTGACCATCTATCATCCTTTGCGTAGTGATACAACAGAATGGCTCGAAGCTATGTGCTGGAAATGTTTTGGTTTTTTTTAAGGTCAAACCTCTCAGTAGAGTGAGTAAAAGTTTTTAAAAAATCTCTACGTATCAAGTACTCCCCCATAAACAACATATTTAGTTTACTTGCTAATGAGGAAATACTAATGTTGATGGTGCTGTGGAAAAAACCCTAAAGGAGTTGACCAAGCCATAGGGATGGGGGAGGGTAGATTTCAGTCAGAAAGAGCAAGTGCAGAGGCCCTAGGCTTGAACTGTGCCTTAGTGTTTTTAAAGAGCCGCAAAGAGGTCTCTGTGGCCATGAGGAGCAGGTTAGGTCTGAGAGTAGCTGGGCCAAATTTTGTAAGGCAATTAAGCCATTGCAATGACTTTGGCTTTTATGCAGAGTGAGTTAAAAGTGCAGTCATTTAGAAAAGGTTGTTATTCACATCAAAATGTAATTTGCTTTTAGGATTTCCAAAAAGTAGTTTTTACCAGTATTTAAAATGTGGATTTAGCAACCTCCTTGATAAAGACCCTCCATGTGTTGTTTGATAGAGTCTTTTTGTCTCTTTCACCTTTCCTTTCATCCAATCCAATGGGCAAGTCAAAATTTGAAAGAACAGTATATTATTAAGAATTAAAACTTACGTGTGAACAATAACAATATGCCTTTATCTATTTTCTTTTGTTGTACAATTTCAGACAGGAGAGATGCGACATATTTCTCATCTGAATTTCACTGCCTGGCCAGACCACGATACACCTTCTCAGCCAGATGACTTGCTCACTTTTATCTCTTACATGAGACACATTCACAAATCGGGCCCAATCATCACACACTGCAGTGCTGGCATTGGACGTTCAGGGACCCTGATATGCATAGATGTGGTTTTAGGATTAATCAGTCAAGATCTTGACGTGAGTACAAGATATAGGCTGAACTTAGGGCCACCTGAGTGGCTCAGTTTGTTAAGCATCTGACTCTTGATTTCAACTCAGGTCTCATGGTCATGATTTTAGAGTCATGAGATCAAGCCCCACGTCAGGCTCTGCACTGGGTGTGGAGCCTACTTAAGATTCTCTCTCTCTCTCTCTCTCTCTCTCTCTTTCTCTTTCTCCCTCTGCCCTTTCCTCACTTGTGCTCACTCTGTCTCTCTCTGAAAAAAAAAAAAAAGTTATAGGCTGAACTAGCATTTGACCAGAACTAATGGTAAAATCTAATTTTTAATAGTGTGCTATAATCTTGGAATTTTTTATTTAGCAGTTTCTATAAATCTCTCAATTTTCTTACTTCATCAAATTATAATTTAGTAAATGTTGTTCAAAACTACCCAGATCATAATCAAGAAGAAATAATACTTCAAATTTATATTTGATTTTTTGTTTTGTTGTTGTTGTTGTTGTTTTTATTTTTTATTTATTTTTTGGGAGAGCGCAAGCAGGGGAGGGGCAGAGAGAGAGGGACAGAGGATCTGAAGCGGGCCTAGCACTGACAGGCTGACAGCAGTGAGCCCAGTACAGGGCTTGAACTCATGATTCATGAGATCATGACCTGAGCTGAAGGTCGCTCAGCTGACTGAGCCACCCAGGTGCCCCAAATTTATGTTTGTTTTACTGGTTTTAACTGTGCTCAAAAGTCCCTTATGCACTATTGCATGTTACTCTTTATAGTCTGTAGGCTTGTATAAGATAAAGCCAGTGTCACCATCACACTTAGGAATAGAAATATTGAAGCACTGGGGCTGGTTCAGTTGGTAGAGCAAGCAACTCTTTATCTTGGGGTCCTAAGTTCCAAAGCCTCACATTGAGTTCGAGCTTACTTTATATATATATATATATATATATATATATATATATATATATATATACACACACACATATATGTATATATATATATATATGCACAAAAGAAAGTATATTGGGGCGCCTGAGTGGCTCAGTCGGTTAAGCATCCAACTTTGACTCAGGTCATGATCTCTCAGTTCATGAGTTTGAGCCCTGCGTCAGGGTCTGTGCTGACAGCTCAGAGCCTGGAGCCTGCTTCAGATTCTGTGTCTCCCACTCTCTCTGCCCCTCCCCTACTCTCTCTCTCTCTCTCTCTCTCTCTCTCAAAAATAAACATTAAAAAAACAATTTTTTAAAAAAAGACATATTCTTTTTTTGTTACTGTTACCTGTAGGTGGAAAATGTATACTTTGTTACTATACAAATTGATGCTAGTCACTAAACAATTCCTTCTACTTTAAAAAAATTACTCAGTAAACAAAATTACTGATTACAATCTTATTAAAATTAAATTAGTATAAACCTTACAATGTTAGAACATCTTACTGTATATAAGCAATTAAAATCATCATGTCTTAGAGAATTTTGGTTAAAAGCAGTTCTGTCTTGCTCTTCACACAGTATTGTATCTACCATTAATGATTTAAGTGGAACAAAACAAAACAGTCTATTTCTCCCTTGTTTCAAACTGCTAACATCAGTGAAAATAAAAAGATCAGGAATTTCATTCTGAAAAGCAAACTGCAGGAAAAATAGCTTGCCTTGTGTTTTTTTAAGGGTGATATGAGGGGGCACCTGAGTGGCTCAGTCAGTTTAAGCATCGGATTTTGACTCAGGTCATGATCTCACGGTTTGTGGATTCAAGCCCCGCATCAGGTTCTGTGCTGACAGCTGAGAGCCTGGAGCCTGCTTCAGATTCTGTGTCTCCCTCTCTCGCTCTCTCTGTCCCTTCCTCATTTGTGCTCTCTCTCACTCTCTCTCAAAAATAAATAAATAAACTCAAAAAAAATTTTTTTAATAAAATAAATGGTGATATTAGAAATAAGTCAAATTCCAGAGGGAAGACAATTTCTGTTTGGGACTTTCAAATAAAACAACTTCCCCTAATTCTTACAAAGAACATAAATAAAATTATGAAATGATGGCAGAGTTAGTCCATTGACTTATTTTGTCTGGAACAATTTCCCAAAGCTGCTATAAGGAGAAGGAGAATGAGATATAGAAATCTATAGAAGTCCTTCCTCTGTGAACCTTTGGGGTTCAGATTCGGTGACACTTTCTCTAACGGATAGCCGTTTCCTTTGGCAGTTTGACATCTCTGACCTCGTGCGCTGCATGAGACTGCAAAGACATGGGATGGTTCAGACAGAGGTGAGTCTTGGTGTCTTCTAATTAGGATTTTCATGAGGATTCGGATCTTTTCAGAGTTCTGGTTAAACCATTTCTCTTCTTAATGGGCCTTCACATTATTCCTTAAAACCAAACATCTGTGGTAGTGAGGGACTTTTTTTTTTTTCTTTAAGCATGAGGACTAATTCAGAAAAAAATGAAAATATTTAAATTTTGCCTTTTATTTTTTTAAAAAATGAAGAAAAAGGGAGTGCCTGGGTGGCTTAGTCGGTTGAGCATCCAACTCTTGATTCTTCTTGGGTTGAGATCCCAGGGTTGTGGGATCGAGCCCTGCATCTGGTTCCATGCTGAACATGGAGGCTGCTTGGGCTTCTCGCTCTCGCTCTCGCTCTCACTCTCTCCCCCTCTCCTCCCTCCCTCCCCCTCTCCTCCCTCCCTCCCCATCTGCCCCCCCCCCCCCCCCCCCCCCCGTCTCTAAAAAATAAGAAAAGGGGCGCCTGGTGGCTCAATTGGTTAAGCATCCAACTTCAGCTCAGGTCATGATCTCACAGCTCGTGGGTTCAAACCCCATGTCGGGCTCTGTGATAACATCTCAGAGCCTGGAACCTGCTTCGGATTCTGTGTCTCCCTCTCTCTCTGCCCCACCCCCACTCATGTTCTGTCTCTCTCCATCTCTTAAAAATAAGTAAACATTAAAATAAATATTTTTAATAAAAATACTTTTTTTTCTTAGTTTTTTAAAAACGAGTGCATCTGCACTGCAAAGAACAGGGGGGCATGTTGGGGCAACAATTGGGGATGGTACCAAATAGCATATAATTGGCATTCTTTCCCCGTTTCCAACTTAAAGATGTTAAAGGTAACATTCTTGCTACAGAAATTCCCCGAGAGGGAATGGATTCAGCAGCACTGAGCAGAAGGCCAGAAGGCAGGCTGGAGTTGCTTAGCTTGGACAAGGCACTCTTGGGGGAGAGTGAATGTGTGGATCTGTATCTCCTGTTTTGATCATGTTCATTTCAAACCATAACAAACCATGGGTTATATCACCCACTGACCTACAGACTTGTATCTTTCCAAGAACTGCATTATGTAGATTATCTGTCTGTTCTGAGCAGTTCCACTATTCTTATTGTTTGTATTGTGGGGAGGGATATGGAAGCTTTTTATATGTCTGTAAGTTCACATTTCTCTTCCTCCTGAAGAATATAAAAGTTTATGACTATCTTCAAAATTAAAGTTTGCCTGCCTTCCATTCATGTACACTTTTAATTCAAGTTAAATCTCCTAAATAGTAAGCTGATACACATTTTTTAGGTAAAGAGAACCTACTGATCTGAATAAGTTCTTTATACCCAGGAAATTCATTCATTCAACAGACAGTTATTTACTGAGTGTCTGCTGTGGACCAGGCATGCTTCTAGGTACTTGGAGCACATCTGTGAATGACACAAAGATCCCTGCTAGAATAGCAAAGATCTTCTCATGGGGTGGTGAGGAGGAAGACCGATATCAGGCACACTAACTAAGTTATCTAAGATCTTTGAAAGCAATAAGTACTTTAGAGGGGAAAAAAAATAGATCAGGGCAAAGAGGAAGCATGGTGGCAGGCTGGGAGAGGTACTTTCAATAGGGTGGCAGCACTGAGAAAGTGACACTGGAGCCAAGATCTGAAGGAAGGGCAGTGCGGGTCATTGGCTGTCTGACAGTAAGAGCATTTCAGGCAGACAGAACCACCCATGTGGAGATCTGAGGCAGGAGCAGGTCTTGTGTGTTTAAACATGGCCATGGCTGGTGTGGCTGAGGTGGAAAAGGGAAGTGACAGGAGCAGAGCCTGGGCTTTCTTCTGAGTGATGTGGACTGACCTGATCTGAGTCACATTTTAAAGGTCCTCTCTGGCTACTGTGCTAAAACAATACGGGATTTGGGGAGGAGGCTGCAGGGTTAGAAGCAGGTAGGTCCATTAGGTGGCAGGTGTGGCGCAGACTGGAGTGGTGGATACAGGTGGATATAGGGGGAAGGGGGCATCATGGGAAGTAGGTTTGCTAACGGTTTGTTTCTGGCGTGCGAGAAAGTCAAAGATGAACTTGTGCAAAATGTGGGAAAGTCAAAATACAGATAAGCAAAAAGGAAACGAAAGGGTTACTTGTATTCCTACTCTCCAGAATTGTCAACATTTTAGGGAACGTTCTTACATTCTTTAGTCCAAACAAGTGCACAGGCATGACTGCTTTGAATGAGTTTCAACTGTAGTTGTTTTATTGCTTTCCATTTAGTATATTGTGAATTAATTCTTTGTATAACAAGAAAACTCAGATCACTGCACCATCAACTAAACAGAGAGTAATTTCACCAAAAAAAAAAAAAAGTTAATTTTGAAAGACTTTGATTCTTTGATTTCCATATTCTTTTGTTCCAGATATTTAAAGAAAATTATTTTGTATGGTGTCTCGGGTTTTGACATTTCAGAACATCAAGATGAGCTCAATAAACTCTACAGGAAATTCTGTAGGAAGCTTATTTTTCCCTTATAAAAGCAAATCATAAATATTACCAAAACACAAAACATAAAAGTGGAGTACCACAGACAATTTTGGTTGGGACTCTGGGATATTTCCACCCCCAAGGCTTTTCCCCTCCTCGTTTTGTCCATCCAGTTTCAGCTTCTTATAATTTTTATGATACCGCACAACTCTATGTCCTGCGTCTTAATAGTAACTATAACAAAATTCTCCGTATTTCCAAAATTACTCATGACCTATCTATTTCACATTATAAATCTAGAATCTGTCTCTTTTTTTTTTTTCTCTCTTTTGGCCATAGGATCAGTATATTTTCTGCTATCAGGTCATCCTTTATGTTCTGACGCGTCTTCAGGCTAAAGAAGAACAAACAGAACAGCCACAGCTTCTGAAATAACAGGAAAAGATCAGCCTTCTGGATGCTTCTTCATCTCTCCCCCCGACCTCCAACAGATTTTCCTGCTCCCTGTTTAAAATAATGATCACAGGGCCGCAAGTCCATACAACATTATTATGCTTATTCTCCTCTACCTTAGAGGGGCATTCTTCACAACAACGATGGTGAAATGCTGTATTTTTACAGCTACTTCAACCTGTGATGATAATTTAAAATTTTTTAGCACTAACTGAACAATGCAGATCTTAGCGATGATTAAGGCAGCCTTTGATTATAGTTGACATTGTTACAAAGACACACACACCAAGTCTATTTTTAATGCACCAATCTTGTTGATAGCAAAATTCTTTTCCAGTATTTTAATAGAGTTATTTTATAGGAGATACTTGAAACCAGTATTTAAGCTTTAAATGACAGTAATATTGGAATAGAAAAACGTAGCAAATGTTTACTGTATCAGTTTCTGATGTTTACTATATAGAATTTCCTATAATATATTTATATACTTTTTCATGAAAATGGAGTTATCAGATACATTTGTAACTGCATTATCTGTTATGCTTCATCTCACTCTGTAAATAAAAATACATCTTAAAAATATGAGCAAGCCAAAGTGTGTGCGGACAAATTCAACATTTTCAGTGTGTTATTTCTTAACACCCAGGCACTGGGGAGACAAGAACTTCTGGACCCCAACTTCCCATCTCCCCAACTTGGCCCCAGGCGTGCCGGCCCCAGGGACCAAGAGTGGTGTTAGAAACCCTGCTGGATCTTCATCAGGGTCTGACGTGAGGGTCCGTGTCCTGACCGACTGTAGCTAAGACATTCAGTCTCCCTTCCTTCCGCCTCGCCGTGAGTGGTGCCAGCTTACTGTGCCTCATACATAAATCAGAATACTTTCAAGTTCTAATTGTGGTAAAACTCAGAATATCTAAGCTGACAAGGGGTAATCAAGGAAAACAATATCACATTTCCTGGGAGGTTATATTTGGTTCTGCCTGAAGGGAAAGAGATCTGCCTCAAAGAGACTGCTTCTGATTCTCAGTACCGACCGCTGCGCGTCCCTCAGTCCTAATTCTGTCAGCAGTTTTCCATTCAGCTGTGAGTGATGACATCTCGAAACCTGGGACACTGCTCAGTTCATCCTCATGGGACTAACCAGTTCTGAACTAGGCAACTTGAATTTCTGATCTCACCCAAGTGCAACGATTGGATGGAAACTAATCCTGAGTATCTGAGGCTGTTTGAAGGCAGAAGACACCAGGGTCTGCACAGAGGGCCACAGTGATACAGTTGACTCCCCACCTGGTCGGAAGTAGTTACAAATCTGGCAACAGAAGCATCCACGCCACCATTCCTACCTCAGAGCAGTTTTTATAGGGGCACCTGGGTGGCTCAGTCAGTGGAGTTTCGGACTCTTGGTTTTGGCTCAGGTCATGATCTCACAGTTTGTGAGATCTCACAGATCTCACATCGGGCTCTGCGCTGACAACATGGAGCCTGCTTGGGATTCTCTCTCTCTCTCTCTCTCTATCTCTCTCTGTGCCTCCTCTGTGCACTTTCTCTCTACCTGTCTTTCTCCCTCAAAATAAATAATAAAATTTAAATTAAAAAAAAAAAGAACAGGTTTTGTAGATTGCATTGTAGCTGAAGACTTCATTTGGGAGAAAAGGGTTCTATTGCTTTAAAAGATATTTGGAAACCTCTGTTCTGAGTGAGTTGGAATCCTGAGCCCTTGTTTTCCTGTCATAAGCACAGGAAACCAGGCCAGCAGGGCTCTGGGAGGCAGTACAGCTGGAGATGATTAGCTATCATCTGAAGTCAACAGAGATGGGAGAGGGGAAAGCTGAAGAAGGATCCTTTTCTGGAAAGAATGTAGCTAGGAAATGGAAACTGTGGCAAGAAAATGTGGTTTCAGTTTACAACCCCTGAATGGAAACTTCATTATAGTAAACATGTTACTGCTCTCATCTGGGCCCTGGCTCCCACTGCCATAGAATGGAAGGAGACCTTTGCTAGGGCCACTCTGGTTAGAAAGCATGGCAATGCCACAGAGCCAGAGTGGCACATGAAGGCACTCAAATATCGAATGAATAAACACCACTTGGCTCTTAACACACATTAGGTACCTAAGCACTATAAAATATACACCAGAACATAATGGCTCAAACATAATAGAAGCTTGCTTCTCATTTCCTTAACAGTGCTGGGCAGGTAAACAGCTAAGCAAGATAGCTCTCTCCAGTGTGCAGGAACCCAGGTTGACAGAGGTTCTGCAGTCAACACACAACTTCCAAGGTCATCCTGGGAATTGTCTCCATTCCCCCAGCCAGAAAGGGGAAAGAGCATAGAGGACCACCTGTGGGGGGTTTTAGGAGCTGGGCAGGCCTGGAAGCAAGGTACAACATTGCCTCTCATTCCCTCAGCCAGAACTGGCCAAACACTGCCCCTGAGTACTAGGAAGCTGGGAAACGAGTTGGCCGAACAGCTGTTCCCCATGATAACTCTATGCTACAGAAGGGGAAGCACAGATTGTGAGGGAATCTGTGTATAAAACTAAAGTATGTTGTAGAAGAATGGTATCTTGGGCCACCTGGGTCACTCGGTTAAACATCCAATTCTCGATTTCAGCTCCTGTCGTGATCCCAGGGTCTGAGATCAAGCCCTACATCAGACTGTGCTGAGCACGGAGCCTGCTTAAGATTCTCTCTCTCCCTTTGTCCCTCCCCTGTTCACGCCTTCTCCCTCTCTCTCTAAAATAAGAAAAACTAAATTTTTTTTTAATTTTGTGAAAAGAATCGTATCTTAAGTATAGTCTTAAGCATTGCAAGATTAGAAACAGCACTTATCTGGGGCACTCGGGTGGCTCAGTGGGTTAAGCATCCGTCTCTCAGTTTCAGCTCAGGTCATGATCTCACAGCTTCGTGGGTGTGAGCCCTACATCGGGCTCTCTGCTGGCAGCGTGGAGCCTGCTTGGGATTCTCTCTCTCCTTCTCTCTCTCTGCCCCTCCCCCTCTTGGGCTATCAGAATGAATAAACTTATGAAAACAAAAACGCATTTATCCCCAAGTCACAGCTTTGGTAAATGTCATTAATAAAAGTATTTCTCAATTACGTTCAAAGGAGAAAAATGGCTGCTGAGAAAAAATCAGGTGTTCACATCTATGGTTCCAGATAGCCTGCTTGATCTCTTGCTTTTAAAATGACAAGTTATCAGGGTGTCTGGGTGGCTCAGTCGGTTAAGCATCTGACTTTGACTCAGGTCATGATCTCATGGTTTGTGAGTTTGAGCCCCGCATTGGGCTCTGTGCTATAACAGCTCACGGCCTGGAGCCTGCTTCAGATTCTGTGTCTCCCTCTCTCTGCCCCTCCTCCACTTGTGCTCTGTCTCTCAAAAATAAATAATGAAAAAAAAATTTTTTTAGTGATTAGTTATCTAAGTGCAATCTGATAGATTCAAGAAATTAAAAGAACAGTTCACCAAAGCTATCCTCTGGTGATAGATGCCTTGACAGTGAAAGAATGTGTTTCCATTTTACATTAATTCAGAAATATTTAAGGTACTTTATTATGGTGGAGATAAATGTAACAAATTATGCATTGACCTGCATAATATTTTTTTTTAATTTTTTTTCAACATTTATTTATTTTTGGGACAGAGAGAGACAGAGCATGAACAGGGGAGGGGCAGAGAGAGAGGGAGACACAGAATCGGAAACAGGCTCCAGGCTCTGAGCCATCAGCCCAGAGCCCGACTCGGGGCTCGAACTCACGGACCACGAGATCGTGACCTGGCTGAAGTCGGACGCTTAACCGACTGCACCACCCAGGCGCCCCACCCTGCATAATATTTTAAAGTCAATGTAAATTGTAACAGATTAACTTGGAATTACATTTGACTGCAAGTTGTCAAAAGCTAGCCAAACAAACTTCTACAAATCAGAGATTTCTTTCCTTAAGAAAACAAATTCAAGGGCTTCCTGGGTAGTTCAATTGAGTGTCTGACTCTTGGTTTCAGCTCACGTCACGATCTCACAGTTCGTGAGTTCAAGCCCCGCATTGGGCTCTGTGCTAACAGCACAGAGCCTGCTTGGGATTCTCTGCCCCTGCCCTGCTCACTCTCTGTCTCTCTCAAAATAAATAAATAAACATTAAAAATTAACTTAAAAATTCAAAAGTAGGCAGTTGCTGGCATTGATTCTATAGTTCAAGAATGCCAAGAGATACATAGTTATCCTGACCTTTGCTTCGCTGTCTGGAAATGGCTGCTTCAGCTCCAGCTATTTTATCCATATTCTAGGAACGAAATAGTATCGACAAGGAGAAAGAGTCCATCCGTCCCTACAGCAAGAAAGCAAAACTTTCCAGAAATCACAAGCAGACTTCACTCCTATCTTATTAGCAAGAACTGTGTCGCATGACCATCTCCAACTTCAAGAAAGCTATTTTTAGCTACATATCGCTTCCCTGAACAAAATCTTGGTTCTGTTAAGAAGGACAAAGGAAACAATACCTATATGGTAGTAGTGTGTGCCTTTCCAGTTCTCCCAGTTTCCACCATTCCTTAGTAGCTAACATGGTGTCCATCTTCTAAGATCTTCCTGACCCCAGAGGTATCTGAATTTATAGCTGTTGAAAATTCACAGACCAGAAGTATTTGAAAGTGATCTTCAGGGGGGACTGGGCGGCTCACTTGGTTAAGCATCCGACTCTTGATTTTGGCTCTGGTCATGTTCTCATGGTTTGTGGGGTCGAGCCCTGCATCGAGCTCTGCACTGACAACATGCAGCCTGCTTGCAATTCTCTCTCTGCCCCTCCCCCATCAATAAATAAACATTTTTAAAGACATTTATACTATTTTTTTTAACATTTATTCATTTTTGAGAGACAGAGTACTAGCTGTGGGGGGGGGGGGTGCGGGTAGAGGGCGGCAGAGAGAGAGAGAGGGAAGACACAGAATCTGAAGCAGGCTCTAGGCTCTGAGTTGTCAGCATAATGTGGGGCTCGAACCCATGAACTGTGAGACCATGACCTGAGCCGAAGCTGGATGCTTAACCGACAGAACCACCCAGGTGCCCCAATAAATATTTTTTTTAAAGTAGTCTCCAGCTTCATGGGTTTAGAAACCTATCCATTCACGCAAAATTCAGTATATTCTAGAGATCATGCTAAGCAAATCTCAGGATGCCTGCTGATAAGTCATGTTGCCAGTTTTTTAGCTTAGCTCTATCCAGCAGAATAAGTGATCGTTCAGGTTGGGCTCCTCCAGGTGGGCAAAGTGCACACAAAGGCTGGTCAGAAGGTTGCCTAGAGGCTAAGATATGACCCATTGAACTGTGTTAGGCCAAAATACCCTTTGTACTCCAGGATGAATTATGACTGCACAAGGAAGGGAAAGGTTCACAACACTCACTGAGCACTTCCCATGTATTAAACCAGGTATTTTCAAGGTGTTTAGGGTTGAATGTTACCACCCTTTTCAAGAGAGGAAACTGAAGTTCAGAGGGACCGTCACGGGCCCGATGTTGCCCAAATAACAGAGCTGGAATTCAATGTGAAGTTGGACTGACTTCATCCCACTACTCCCAAGGCGTCCTAGCTTTTTAAGTGGAACAAAGCAAGTGGCCCTGGCAAAGCCATGTGCTTCCCACTGTGCTGTGCTGCCTCAAGTATCCAGCGTCTCTTTTCAGGACATAGAGCTGGACTCATTCTGCTTGGCATAGTTCTCTGGCCCCACTGCTGAGCTTTATATAGGCACTGGCTTTCATGAACCCATAATTATTTAAATCAGTTAAATAATTAAATCAGTTAGAATACAATTTATTCAGTTAGAGACTTTTTTTATTTTTATTTATTTATTTATTTTTTAAGTTACATTCTTCATGCTAAAGATAACTAGCCTCCAGGACAACATGACCGTTTCCAGTTCTCAGTGACACGTTTACAAACCATTTCTGGAGATGGCAGTCTTCTGATGGGACTACTTTCAGACTCTTACGTTGATTTGTGTCATGTCTGTCTTAAGTGATGGCTTTTGGTGGTCTTATCCCCATACCAGTCCTGACTACTGTAAATACTGACCACGTACTTAATGCTTTTGGAACAGAGCATTGGATTTCACCACTTTGTGTTAGGTGCCTAGGTAGAGAAACAATTGACAAATTCATTGTCTATGGATTCTTTAAAATTCATGTTAATGCTCATTTTAGGACAGGGAATCTCTGTGAATGCCCAACTCCACTGACTGTGTTCATTGCAGGGATCTAGTCCCACTAAAGTGTGAACCATGCCAGCAGGAAACCTTCCTGCCTCGTTACTGCCCCCATGTCCCAAGTGCCTGTACACAGCCCAGACTAGCTTCTCAACACCTAAACATTTATCAGGTGGATAAATGGAAATCCTCACGTAGTAAAGCAGCAGTTGAGAATTAACAAACATGTCACAGTCTGCATAGTTCTTTTCCGTATAAATATACCTGTGACACTTACTGAGGCTCTTTCTGTACTACCACAAAGATGTTCTTGGGGCACCTCGGTGGCTCAGTCGGTTGAGCATCTGACGTGGCCTCAGGTCATGGTCTCATGGTCTGTGAGTTTGAGCCCCGCATCGGGCTCTGTGCTGACAGCTCAGAGCCTGGAGCCTGCTGTAGATTCTGTGTGTCTCCCTCTCTCTCTGCCCCTCCCCGACTTGTGCTCTGTCTCAAAAATAAATAAAGGTTTAAAAAAAATTTTTTTAAAGATGTTCTTAATTGTCATGAGAATACCTTAATAATCGTTATCATTATATTAACCTACAGGCTCTGGGGAATGCTTACAAAATAAAATTGCCAAGCACTAAATCTCAGACAATACACTTTCTCACACATTTCAAACCTTACAAATAAGAATAGACAGAGAAAAATGGAACTAAATACAGCCCCAACAAACACACATTATATAGGAAATTATGTGAGAAAGGTGGCATTTCGAATCAGTGGAGAAAAGATGAATGGTTCAATATATGATGTTGGAGCAGTTAGTCATAAAAAAAATGTAGATTCTTAACACACCATACAAAAACGTAAATTCAAAATGGAATAAACATGTTTAGCTCATACAAGTAATAGAAAAATATTTGGGAAATATTTTTAATAATGTCAGAATAGAGGAAGAAGGGTTTTACCTACTCCCAGACAGCACACACAGCAGATGGTAAATACAGGTACAAACCCCCAAATAGAACACCTTGCAAAGGGGCTAAATACATTCTCAAAAAGAAATACTATCATAATTCACAATCCACACAAAAATAGAACATTTGACAGATATCAAGGTCAAAAAAACATTTTTCAATAGACTAATAAACTAAATATATAAAAAAATATAAAACTTCCATACAGCAAAAGACATAGAAAAACAAAAGCTAAAAGATTAAAAGTAGGCAAAATGTTGACATAATAGGACAAGGTGTCACTATCCATGATGTGCTACAATGTTATCAATCAAAAAGGAAAAATTATAATAGTAAGGCAGGCAAAGGACCTGAATAGGCAAGTGATCATGGAAAATACTCTAATTCGCTTATCATTTTTTAAACGCAATTGTAAATGAGATATTTTCACAAATCAGAACTGATCATTCTTTAGACTGGTGCAACCATGGGAAAGCCAGGCCCACTCAGTCACTTCTTACATCACCAGAGAGCAGTCTGACCAATATCTTAATATGCACCTGGCCTGGCTGTTCAAGTCATAGGAAGTAATCCTCCAAAAACGCTCGCACAGCAGTACAGGTGTTCGTAGCAGCATTAGAATACCAGCGGGTTGAAAGCTATCTAAATGTCCACAAATAAGGAATGGTTAAATAAATTACAGTACTTCCATGCAATGGAACACTTCTATGAAGCCACAGTTCTAAAGAATGAGGTAGGTCAACAATGACTGACATGTAAAGATGCTCCATAATGCGTCATTGATTTATGAAATAGTACATATGGAATGATCTCAATCTATGGAATGTTTCTTAAAATGATATATAAGCAAAAAGTGTTTATATATTGTGCCTATCATTAGGGACTGAAAATATGGGGCATTCACATTTTAACCACAAATGGTCGTTAAATTCCCTCTAAACTTATTTTGCATCTACAGTCCAAAAAAGATTTCCAAGCCCTAAAAAAAATTATTATTATTTGAGAAATGGCCTCATTTTTTATGGGAACTGTATGCTTCCTCTCCAGTTCTCCAAAGAACCTGTCCAAAAATCAAGTGGGTCCAGACTCTGTTCTTTCCCTGCAGCAGGCAGTGGAATCTCCTCTACAGAGTCCTATGTCTCAGGAAAATTAAGATCCAGGATGACTTTGCATAACAGTGTTACTCTTCACTACGTGGGAAGACAAGAACACACAGCCGCAGCTAGTAAATATATTGTGCAAACCCCCAAAAGACTCCCGGAAATAGGCAGAATACATTCTCAAAAATTGATCCTATGACAGTTCACAAACCACATGAAAATATAAATATCCAATATTCCCATAGGCCCTGCCAATGAGATCCAAACATCAGTTCTGCACTGTCTTTACTGGCCACTGAGGAAGACGGAGACCAGTCAGGCCAGCAACCCTTACTAGGTACCAGAAGAGATGTGGCCAGTTGGCTCAAGGGTTGTATGGAGATCCATTGGCATTGATGGCCCAGAAGTTATGGTGACTTCCTCATTCACCTCCAAAAAAGCACCAGTCTCTTTGGGAGAAGTGGATTTCTTGTTATGGCAGCCTTCTTCACAACGTGTGTTCTTTTTTCTGTGTTCATTCTTCAATCTCCTCTTGTACATCTTGTATGCTAGGTGTTAAAACATACAAGTACTAAAACATCACTTAGCAAACACTGTAATGTAGTGATATTGTGTACTTGTCAATACTTTGGGGCTGTGTTTGCTTTGGGCCATATATGTGAAAATACACAGGAAAAAGAAGGAGAAAAAGAAAGGAAAAGAGATGGAAACAGGGGGTTCTGGTTCAAGGAGGCAACATAAGTAGATTCTGAACTCACCTCCTCCCATAGACATGCTAAATGCCTCTGGGAAAAAGCCCAAACACTGTCAAAACAACCCCACTGCATCAGACAAATGAGAGAGAAACCACATGGGAATGAGTAGGAAAGGCCAAGTTATAATCTTGTCAGAAACCCCACCCAGAACCCACCCCCCCCCAGAAGCCCCACCCCAGACAGGACCACCAAAATCAGGAGGGAACTCAACACATGAAGCTTCTCCCTCAGGAACAAAGGACTCATACCCAACATCAGGTACCCCAACTTTTAAGACAGTCACCTGAGAGATGAGCTCCCAAAACATCTGGCTTTTAAGACCAACAGGTCTGGTACCCATGAGAACCACAGGGCTGTGCTGAATGGAGGAACTGTATGCCAACTCACCTGCCCCAGGGCCCAGCCCAGAAGCAGCCCTTTGAAAAGTGCCCAGAACTTTATGTGGAAGAGATTCATTTCTTCATTTTACAGCATCAGACTGAGAGGCAGGAAGAGAAACAGACATCCAGGTCCAGAAAGAGAATTTCAAATAAGACAAACTCAAAGAGAGCTATACCAAGACACATTATAATTAAAATGTCTAAAGTTAAAGACAAGGAAAGAATCATAAAGGTGGCAAGAGAAAACAACTTGTTACACATAGAGGAACCCCCTCTGAGGGTTGGCAGATTTTTCAGCAGAAACTTTGCAGACCAGAAGGAGTGGCATGATACATTCAAAGTGCTAGAAAAAAAAAAACAAAAAACTCCCAACCGGGAACACCCTACTCAACAAACTTATAATTCAGAAGCAGAGGTGAAATAAAGAGTTTCCAAACAAGCAAAAGCTAAAAAGAGTTCATCAACACTTACAACTAATGTTAAAGGGACTTTTTTAAGCTGAAAAGATAGGGTGCTAACTAGTAACAAAAATATATATGAAAGTATAGATCTCACTGGTAAAGGTAAATATATAGAAAGGTAGTGAATTAATCACTTATAAAGTTAGTATGAAGGTTAAATGACAAAAGTAGTAAATATAATTATAGCCACAATAATTAGTTAAGAAATATACAAAATAAAAAAAATGTAACATGTGACATCAGAAACATAAAACATGAAGGGGGATAAAAATGTATGGCCTTTGAATGTGTTCAAACTTAGGTTGTTATCAACTTAAAATAGACTTTTTTTTTTTTGAAAATTTATTTTTGAGAGAGAGAGACAGAGCACAAGCAGGGGAGGGGCAGAGAGAGAGGGAGACACAGAATTGGAAGCAGGCTCCAGACTCCTAGCTGTCAACACAGAGCCCGACAGGGGTTGAACTCATGAACAGCGAGATCACGATCTGAGCCAAAGTCAGACGGTTAACCAATTGAGCCACCCAGGCATCTCTAGACCATTATAAATACAAGTTGTTAAATGTAAGCCTCATGGTAACCACCAACAAGAAACCTTTAGCATATACACAAAAGATGAGAAAGGAGTCTAAGTACACCACTGAAAAAAGCCATCAAACCACAAAGGAAGAGAACAAAAGAAGAAAGGAACAGAGAGGAAATACAAAACAGCTAGAAAACAATGAATGTCAATGTCAGTAAGTACATGCCTATTAATAATTACTTTAAATGTAAATGGACTAAATTCTCCAAAAAAAGACACAGAGTGGCTGAATGGATTGAAAAACAAGATCCAGGGCACCTGGGTGGCTCAGTTGGTTAAGCATCCAACTTCAGCTCGGGTCATGATTTTGTGGGTTCATGAGTTCAAGCCCCACATTAGGCTCTCTGTTGTCAGCATGGACCCCACTTTGGATCCCTGTCTTTCTCTCTCTGCCCTTTCCTCAGTCTCTCTCAAAAATAAATAAACATTAAAAATAAATAAATAAATAAATAAATAAATAAACAAACATTTAAACAAACATTAAAAACATATTTAAAACATTTAAAACATAAAAAAACTATAAAAAAAAAACAACAAGACCCATCTCTATGCTGCCTACAAGAGACTCACTTCAGATGTAACGATACACACAGAGTGAAAGTGAAGGGATGGAGAAACGTGTTTCATGCAAACAGAAAACAAAAGAAAGCTGAAGTAGCTATACTCATATCAGATAAAATAAACTTTAAAACAACAACTGTAAAGACAGACAAGGACATTAAATAGTGACGAAGGGGTCAATCCAACAAGAGGAGATAACATTTATAAATATATATGCACACAACATAGAAGCACCTAAATATATAAAGCAAATATTAACAGACTGAAAGAGAGAAATTATCAGCAATATAATAATAATATGGGACTTTGACACCCACTCACATAAATGGTTAGAATGTCCAGAGAAAAAATCAAATAAGAAAACATTGGCCTTAAATGACACATTAAACCAGATGATGTCAACAGACATATACAGAACATTCCATCCAAAAGCAACAGAATACATATTCTTCTCAAGAGTAGATAGAACAGTCCAGGACAGATCATATGTTAGGCCACAAAACAAGTCTTAATAAATTTAAGATTGAAATCATATCTAATATCTTTTCTGACCACAGTGGCATGAAACTAGAAATTAACTGCAAGAAGACTGGAAAATTCACAAATATGTGGACACTAAACAACATGCTACTGAACAACCAGTGGGTCAACAAAGAAATCAGAAGTGAAATAAAATACCCAAGACAAACAAAAATGGAAATATAGCATGCCAAAACCAAGCTCACGGAGATAGGCATGAGCCAGAGGCAGGGGTGGGGGGTAGCAGGGTGGGGGATATCAGTGAAGGGAGTCAAAAGGTAAAAACTTCCAGTTATAAAATACATAAGACATAGAGATGCAATGTACAATAGGTGACTATAGTTGATAATGCTATTGTGTAGCTGAAAGTTGCTGACAGAGTAAATCTTACAAGTTCTCATCACAAGGGAAAAAAACTCTATGTATGGGGCAGATGTTAAATGGACTTACTGTGGTGATCATTTCATAATATATACAAATTTGAATCATCATGTTGTATACCTGAAACTAATATATTGTATGTCAATAATACCTCAATTAAAAAAAAGAAGAAACAATGGAAGAAAATCATTTGATGTATCAAAATGGCTATTTTTATCTGGAATGGACCATTTGTGATTGAAATATTCATCAGGTCATTGATGGCTCATCCATTCAGTCAGTCAGTCAGTTAGCAACACCTGTGGAATGCTTCCTGTGAGTCAGATGCTCATCTGGGTGCTGGAAGATACCTGGGAATGAGCCAGACATGTTCCTTCCCTCACAATCTCACCAAGGAGAAGGAATTAAAACTTGGATCTAAGACCAGGGAGATTTATTCTGCTAAGATTTATCTTATTTTTTGGTAAAATTCAACCCCAAGTATTCCTTGCATTGATTGTTATATTAGCAATCAGTATATAATCAGTTATACCAGTAATCTTACACAGAACCTATTCCCTGATAACAGTGAAAATTTTCAATGTCCCAAGATTAAAATATATGTGTGTATGTACATATCTATGTCTTTTTTAATTTACTTTCTGTGAACCTACCTAATTACGGACTCTAAAATGATGTATATTTGGCTGTATGGATAGATACATATGATGTATATGTATGCAAATATGTATTTCAATGTCTGTGTATGTATTATATTTCATAGTTGAAAAATATTTCACAGCCGTTCAGAACAATTCTTGCTCACAGAAGCATTGTGAAATAACTTGGCATTTGGAAGACCTCATGACTCTTGATGAAATAGAACAAATGTCATTTTGAAGATAAATTATTGCTCATGGAGACTTATCAAGTCCTAGAATCTAAGTTCTAATAGTGCATTGTCTTTTATGAAGCATATTTGTTTGTAATTATAAGCTCACTATCACATGTTTTTAATGTTTTTCTGTGAAAGCAAAGGATCTTGTTTGTGCTCTTTATTTTCTCCAGAAATGTCAGGCTAAAAATGTATCACAAGAGTTGCACATGCATGTTCAGATTGAAAAAGAAGTGTGTGGCTTGGGTTGACAATTTTCAATCACATCTACACAGTGGAGGCTCTACTCACCTGCAACAATGAGAAATCCATCCAACAGCTGGAAGAGTCCATAGGCCAGTGGGAAGCTAAGCATCTGGACCAACTGCTTGGCAGTGAAAGATAACTGGAGCATGGTGACGCACATCTGAATATTCTGAGCTCCAGTTTCTAAGGAAATCGTCCTGCACCTACCAATGAAAGAATTTTTCAAGAGTTACATACCAGAATTAGGACTCTTCTTAAATTTTTCTCATATATATAGCAATAAATGTAAGCTATGAGCTTAGGCCACTAAAACTGTTTACTCGCAGGGCACCTGGGTGGCTCAGTTGGTTAAGCCTCCAGCTCTTGATTTGGGCTCAGGTCATGATCTTACAGTTCGTGAACTCGAGCCCTTCTTCTGGCTCGGAGCTGACAGTGCAGAGCCTGCTTGGGATTCTCTCTCTCCTTGTCTCTCTGCCCCCAAAAACATCCATTTGTTTCATAATAATGTGCTGAATGTGCCTATTCTGTAGGTGGTCTTCTCTCCAAGAGACTCTTTGGAGCAGGATCCCAGGAACCCCACCCTAGGAATCAGGGTGGAAAGACATGATATACACACAGGAAAGGCCCAGTAACAACACAAGACAAAATATGATGGAGGGTCAGGGAGATGCTATAGAAATTCATAGAAGTGGCATATATGGTTAGAGAAGGCTTCACAGAGGCAGAGGGGAATGAAAGGGTGAGGGTGGGAGAGGCATTTCATATGGGACAGTGACTGAAATTAAAGATCCAGGGACAGGTATGACCTGCACCTACCAGGAGGCAGTGCATATGCTGTAAGCCAATCTGTGTGGAGTGCAGAGTTGGAGATGAGAATGGAAAGATGAAATAGGTAGGAAAAAGTATAAGCTCAACAACACTTGAAGGTAAACACAAAAACCCTAAGTGGAAACCAAATGTCTAAAACCAAATGTCTAAAACTCTTTGGTGAAAGAGTTTAGGAACACGTTCTTTTCCTACTTTCTATTTTTCTGTATTTTATTGGTTTCCTAATTGGAAAAAAAATTCAATAAACCTCACTTGAAAAATAAAAACCAGGAGAAAGCAAAAGGAAGACATAAGCAGGACCTCAGGGGCTGGGTTAACTGATTTGTCTGTCTGTAATTTATAAAGGGGATCTGCAGGTTTCTATAGATGGAAGTGAAGAGGGAAAAGAGGTGTTTCAGAATACATGGGGTGCCTGGGTGGCTCAGTCGGTTGAGTGACCGACTTTAGCTCAGGTCATGATCTTGCAGTCTGTGAGTTCGAGCCCCGCGTCAGGCTCTGTGCTGATGGTTCAGAGCCTGGAAACTGCCTCGGATTCTGTGTCTCCCTCTCTCTGTCCCTTCCCCACTCATGCTCTGTCTCTCTCTGTCTCTCAAAAATGAATAAACATTAAAAAAAATTTTTTTTTAAAGGATACAAACCAGCATCTCTATGCAAGTGGGTTTGGAATAGGGAGGTAACAAGGAGAAGGTAATGTGGGCATGAAAACATTGGTACAGAGCAAGCTCTACCGCTCTTATTTTATTTCTATTTACTCTCTTGCTTGCAATGCTTTCTTTAGACCACTCTCACTCCTTTCAGACCCCTGTCAATTACCTGATATCATTAAGCTGCAAAGGTGGACCTCACATCTGGACCATTCACAAGGCAAATGCAGTGTCTCCATCCTGATCTTTCTCAAGCCATCAAGTATGGAGAAAACAAGATTGTTAACTACACTTTGCAATAGGAATACTTTCTCTCCAGATCTGATTATATTTCAACCACTCAACAGCCTGTGTTCCTAATTATTGGCTTTGCAAACAAACTCCAGGTCAAATCCTAACTCCACCACATTCTGGCTCTACGAACTTAGTCAAGTTCCTTAACGTCTTGAAGGATTTGCTCATCTGTAGAATGAGGGTACTAATAGTAACTACTTCTCAGGCTCATAGTAAGAAGTAAATGAGATACCATAAGCAGAGCCTCACTCAGTACCTGGGATAATCCTAAATGCTCCCCAAGTAGACTAGAAACAGATTTCTTCTACAAAATAAACATCAAAACACACACCACTTTCTATTCTCTTTGACTTAACTCAATCTTTTAAGCATTTTAATTTCCCAAACTCCACCTTCGAAGTTCAACTACATAGCTCACGTTTCTTCAATAATTCTTTTCTGACTTTAGAGATAGTACATACTCATTGAAAAACTCAGGAAATATACCAAGAAAATATTAAGAAACAAAAATCCTTAATCCTACTACTCAAAATTAAACACTCTTAGCATATGGTATATTTCTTCCAGTATTTTCCCATACATAAAATTCTTCTGCTTTCTTCTACAAGGTGGGAATCAAAATGCATACTGTTTCCTATTCTCTTTTAAATTTATCTTTTAAGTATTTCCCAGAAGCATTAAAATTGATGCATCATAGTCCATCACATAGATACCTCATGAATTAAATATCTCCCTATTGTCAGATATTTAAATTGTTTCTATTTTTTATATTTATAAATAAAACTGCAATTAACATCCTTGCACATCAATTTTCGTGTGCTTATCTGACAGTCCTAGATTCAGGACAGATTTCTAGAAGTAAAATCACTGAGTGAACAGCTATAAATATTTATAAGGCTATTGATATGACTAAGCTGCCTTCCAGAGAGTTTATACCAATTTACATTCCCTCCAACAACTCATCTCCAGACATAACAACATGGAGTATTATCATTTTTAATATATTACAATATTTATAAATTATATGCCCCAGCTTGTAATGACAATGTATCAGATACATTCCCATCTTATATCTCCAGTTTGCCCTTCCTCCTCTTGCCCCTTATAATTAGCACTTTTACAGAATTTGGCACAATGGATAAATGCTTAATCTCGAATTTTGCTCATGCCCTAGAATGATCTCTATATGTAATGAAACCATCTCACCCCTATCTAATTACTAGGATAAGAAGAGAAATGTGTCCAGATTTCAACATGTGGTGTTAACACCCCAATCCTAATTTCACAGATTACAATTTCCCATCACTCCAGCCTTTGCTCTCATTTACGCAAGAAGTACCGTGATCTTTTCATTCTCTTTATGAGGAGTCATCCTGTTCCATCCACCTTGTAAGTCAAGACTCTTAATATCTCCTGACATAGCCAGACAGCAAAGCCTGCCAGTGGCAGTGTGTTTACTTTAACTTCCTCAAAAAAAGTGTACGGATAATTTCACTGTACCTCTGCCAAGATTGGTGGGTAAGAAGTGCCAGCAGAAAGCCCGTGACATGGCCAATCAAAGGGAAGATGAAACTGATGGTCAGAAGAGTGATGTCTGAATTCCAAGATCCTTTTGCCAACACCACACCAGCAACTGCGACCACCAAAAGGAGGACCCCACCAACAATGGCCCCAATCTAAAGCAAACCAATAAAATAAGTACATGTAAACATCATGTTCTCTCAGCTCTATGATGCAAAGTCCATCACTGCTTCTAAAAAGCTGGGAACTGGGGCGCCTGGGTGGATCAGTTGGTTAAGCATCCAACATTGGCTCAGGTCACCTTGGGCTCTGTGCTGACAGCTCAGAGCCTGGAGCCTGCTTCGGATTCTGTTTTACCCTCTTTTTCTGCCCCTCCCCCACTCATGCTCTGTCTGTCTGTCTGACTGTCTCTCTTTCTCTCTTAAAAATAAATAAACTTCAAAAAATAAATAAAAATAAAAAGCTGGGAACCTAGAAGTTTTGGAACAAAGACAGGACTTACCACCAAATCCAATGTCATTTTATAGAAAAGAAACCTAAGTTCCAAGGTGGTCAACTGATTTGGCTAAACTGGAAATTCATGGGGCTCAACACGATTCCAAGTCTTATTTTAAGATTAGTATTTTTTCCCTGGAAGTAGATTTTGCCAGAAGGATTGGGGAGTGGAGTTTTTCAAGGATAGGACAAATTTGTGAAATAAGCAAAATGTAACAATAAGCCTCCACCATCCCTACACACACTTCCTAGATCCCTCACTGGTACCCTCTTGTCTCAGATTTGTCCTGCCTGGCCGTCTGCCACTCTCTTCCTATCACTTCTTCAACTACCAATGGATTCCTACTGCTTTCATCCCTGTTCTTCTCTCCTCCAAATAAAATCTACCCATTCTTTACTAGATAATCTGGGCTAATATTACTGGAATAGAGGTACTAACACATACCTCTTCCGTCTCCCAAATGAATACTGTTATTACTTTTGTTGTTCAACAAAAAAGAATTTCCGATAGTTTGAGTTTTAGATCAGATGGAGAGAAAGCCAGACGTAGAATGTTTGGAGAAAATTGGGATTTTGACAAGCTCCCATTCCATGTAGACCATAAACTATAACCTAGTTATAGCCTCAATCTGGATTTGAAATGATTCAAGACGTGGAGGAAGGTGGTCATGGGGGAGCAGAACAAAATAAAAATAACCCAATGCACCAGAGATGTTCTCTGGGTTTATTTTTACTGGTCAAATACAAAGACAGACTGGGCCCCTGCTTAATGGGAAGATGCCAGAACACACAAGAAGACCTACAGTTGTCAAAATCCCTCTCCATCTTTCTATCAAAAAAGGATCTCAAAGTTTAAAAATTCACCAACAGCAATTTGTTCAGAAAATGTATCAGATCTAAAATTAAAAGAGGACCAAGAACAAACAATGAAAATATATCAAAATAATGATTAGATTATTCTAGTTTTTTACCAAGGAGCTCTAGAATATTATGCTTATTATTAAATTTTTTTCTGCCAAAAATCCTATAAAACAGGCAAAAGAAAGGGGTTTTAGATCTGCTCTTTACAGATAATATAAGTGATTACAGGAAATTTATCTTATTTCTCCATTGACACTGAGGGACTAATAGAGGATCTGGAAACACCAAAATTGTAGGGTTTTTTATTACAGTACCTAAAAAGTACTAATAAAATAGAGTACTTGACAGTACTTCATCAAAAATAGAGTATTTGAAAAGTAAGAGGTTCCCACTGTTATACTCTGTCCTCTTATTCTGTAAATAAAATTATAACCATACACGGCCACATTGGAAATTTTCTCCTACTGAAATAACAAAGTCACCCACTGACACGCAGTCGAAATGTACAACATTTAAGCCTTCCTCCAGTTCTCTGTGCTCAATTGATTTGTCTGCTTGTCAACCCCTCTTCCCGCTCTTGATCTCACTGGAGGAACAGTGAGAGCTGTTCAGTCTTGTACCAAAGTGAGAAAGCAGCACCCATTTGTGCAGACAAGTGGAGGGGCAGCACTCCGTCAGGGGGAGCCAGACAGCAGGAACTTACACTGAACCAAACCATAAACCCCAAACTAATATGACCTGAGATGTATTTGTTGAACCTTCAGTTAGCCCCAAATGTTTATTTCTTTATACATGTAAAATATAAGTAAAGCATTTTAAAAATCTTCATAAAGCGGCACATAATGGAATCTCACATCTTCTAAAATGATACATAATTGTAAACACTGAAAACACCCTAGGATATTGACACCTTTGTTGAGAATGCCTCGAGATTTAAAAGTCATTTTTAGATATTTTTAAAAGTCATTTCAGAGATATTTTTAAAACAAGGACATTTGCTTGTTTCTCCAGCAGACAAAAGCCAATGTTGGAAAGTCAAGAGGAGGTAGGAGTTTCCAGTTACCATCATTCCATGACCAGACTCTTCAATGCATTCTGCATTTCATTCTGACAGCTTTTCATGTGGTCAGCAGCCACAGCAGTTGTTCATGTGTAGAGACTACAACATTGAAGCTTCCCCAGGAATGCTTCTGAAAAACAGCCCTACTTTTTCATGAAAGCAGCCAATACTCTTCAACGCCAGGGCTCTATTGCATGCACACCTGAGCAGCTTTCACCTCGAGAGCACTCATGTGGAATCTTGTGAATAGATGGGCTCTGGTTCTCTCTGGCCACACATAGGCCTTGGCTTTCCTGTCACTAAAGCAAAAGTCCCATTCTTGACTGTGTCCATAAGCCTCAGTGTATGGGCCTATGGGAATGACAGAGGATGGCTGAGAAGAGTGGAGGAAATATGGAGGTTAGATCAAAAAAAAGCAGAACTGGGGTGCCTGGGTGGCTCAGTCAGTTGAGCATCCTACTCCTGGTTTCAGCTCAGGTCATGATCCCAGGGTCATGGGATCAAGCCCTGCATCAGGCTCCACGTTGAACTGGAGCCTGCTTGGGATTCTCTCTCCCTCTCTCTCTCTCTCTCTCTCCCTCTGCCCCTCTCCCCCCAGACTGCCTCTAAAATAAAATTAAATTTAAAAACAAAAATACAAAAAAAACAAAAAAACAAAAATTGCTGGGTGTGGGGTTGTATCTGACTGGCCAGTCTGTTACAGTCATTGTCTACATCTGTCTTTCCAGTGTCTAAGTCTAAGGATACATTAACTGCCATGTGGAGCTGCTTACCTTGAGAATGATTTTGGATTGCTTGGGCCACCTATAATTCACATAGACACCAAAGGCCACAGGGATGGTCAGGCACACAAGGGTGATTCCTGGGGAGAAGAAAAATCCATCAGATGATATCTCCTCTTACCTTGACTGTCCAGTCCTCAACAATTTCTAGTTCAATTAGATATAGGCTTTAATTAAAGCTTCATTTTAGGGGTGCATGGGTGGCTCAGTTGGTTAAGCATCCCACTTTGGCTCAGATCATGATCTCATGGTTCATGGGTTCAGGCCCCACACTGGGCTCTGTGCTGACAGCTCGGAGTCTGGAGCTTGCTTTGGATTCTGTATCTCCCTCTCTCTCTCTGTTCCTCTCCTGCTTACACTCTATCTCTCTCTCCCTCTCTCTCTCAAAAATAAATAAACATTAAAAAAATTTTAGGCTGCATTTCATTTCTGCATCCACCTCCAAATATAAAGAAAGAAAAAAATCTTTGGAAGATAGTCTTTGAAGGGTATATGTTACCACTGAATGCCACCATTCTTGTTCCATCATTTCTCTCTCAAAATCCCCCTGATAATCACATGGAATTTTAGAGACAACCAGAAATGTAAACATTAGAAAACAGGCAGACTCGGCAAAATTCTTTGGTTGCTATGCATGAGGTCACCTCTCTACGACCACAGCTATTACTTCCCTATGTGAAGCCAATGGGCCATTTGTTTTGCAAAGTAAAGAATACCTATTGCAGATATAAAAAACAGCATCTGTTACACATACCAAAGAATTTCTCATATTCTGCAAGTGTGGCCAGGTAACCTAAAGGTGGGTAGGAAAAAAATGCCTTTTAATTAACACAAGTGAGTAAAGGCATTGAAGGCAGGCTCAGGAGAGCAGAGGCCCACTTGCCAGCAGGATCCACACACTAACCTTTTCCAGTGCTGTTTTCCAAATCTGGCCAAATGCCTGCAATACTGGCTCCAAAGTTACATGAGTTGCTCATAATATGTTGGGTTTTAATTGTTTACAAGTGCCTTTTAGAATATATTATCAAAACAGAATATGTTAATTTACTGATCAGAATAAGTTGTGCATAAAATCACGATTTCCTAAACTAGGATTTCACTCAAATTTTACAAATGTAATGGGCTCCAGCTGTCATTAGCACATGTTTTTCAGCTATTGGGTCATGGTTTGTAAAGCCCTCCAAGTGATGACTAGAGACTCCAGATTAACACTTTAGACTTTTAAGAATCATAATTTCTGCCAATTCTCCAAAAACTCTGAGCAAACGAGAATAGCCATATCATTTTACCAAGGTTTCCTTCTAAGCCTAGTAAGTAAACTGAGATCTCTAGGGAAAGGACAGAGTTTAATGAGAAATGACAATGAGGAAAGCAGATATGGAAGAGATATGGATACAGTTGTGACCTGTGAATATGCTCTCTAATAATCAATAGGAATCATTCATGCGGGATCGGTAAAGATATCAAGATTCACAGGCCATGTGAAAGGTGGAACTGTAGGAACTAAAGTCTCATTAGACCCACTGTGATCCAGTTAACCAATGGCATTACAGTGAATTATATATGGTGTTTTTGTTTTTGTTTTTGTTTTTAATAAACAAGTTCTCTTTCTTTATTTGCAAAAATGAACTCTTGCAGTGTTAAGAGCTTGGCTTTGCAGTCATATTCCCAAGTCAGAATTTCAGTTCTTTGCTGACCAGCTGCACATTCTTAGCGAAGTTAATTAACTTCTATCATCCTACAAATCTAGGAAATGGAACTACTAATAGAATCAATGTGGAAGTGTTATTTAAAGAATTAGATTGTTTATTTTTTATTTTTTATTTTTTTAGAAAGAGAAAGAAAATGAATGGAGAAGAGGAACGGAGGGAGAGAGAATCTTAAGCAGGCTCCACATTCAGCACGGAGCCCAGTGCAAGGCTCAATCCCACAATGCTGGGATCATGACCTGAGCTGAAATCAAGAGTTAGATGCTCAGGAACATGACAAGGATGTCCACTCTCATGGACATCTCTGTTATTCAACATAGTGTTGGAAGTCCTAGCCTAAGCAATCAGACAACACAAAGAAATAAAAGGCATCCAAGTCAGAAGGAGAAAGTCAAACTTTTACTCTTCACAGGTGACAGGATACTCGATGTGGAAAATCCAAAAGACTCCATCAGAAAATTACTAGAACAGATACATGAATTCAGCAACATCGCAGGATATAAAATCAATGTACAGAAATTGGTTGCATTTCTATACATCAATAATGAAGCAGCAGAAAGAGAAATCAAGGAATCAATCCCATTTACAATTGCACCAAAAATACCTAGGAATAAGCGTAACCAAAGAGGTGAAAAATCTGTACACTGAAAACTATAGAAACTTATGAAAGAAATTGAAGAAGATACACAAAAAAATGGAAAAACATCCATTCTCATGGCTTGGAAGAACAAATATTGTTAAAATGTCGATACTACCCAAAGCAATCTACATATTCAATGTAATCCCTGTCAAAATAACACCAGCATTCTTCACAAAACTAGAACAAATAATCCTAAAATTTGTATGGAACCAGAAAATACCCCAAATAGCCCAAGCAATCCTGAAAAAGAAAACCAAAGCTGGAGGCATCACAATGCCAGACGTCAAGCTATACTACCAAGCTGTAATCAAGACAATATGATACGGGCACAAGAACAGACACATAAATCAATGGAACAGGATAGAGAACCCAGAATTGGATCCACAATCATATGGCCAACCAATCTTTGGCAAAGCAGGAAAGAATATCCAATGGAAAAAAGACAGTCTCTTCAGCAAATGGTGTTGGGCAAACTGGACAGCGACATGCAGAAGAATGAACCTGGACCACTTTCTTACACCATACACAAAAATAAACTCAAAATGGATGAAAGACATACACGTAAGACAGGAAGCCATCAAAATCCTAGAAGAGAAAACAGGCAACAACCTCTTTGACCTCAGCTGCAGCAACTTCTTACTTGACATGTCTCCAGAGGCAAGGGAAACAAAAGCAAAAATGAACTATTGGGACATCATCAAGATAAAAACTTCTGCACAGCAAAGGAAACAATCCACAAAACTAAAAGGCAACTGACAGAAAGGGAGAAGATATTTGCAAGTGACATATCAGATAAAGGGTTAGTATCCAAAATCTATAAAGAACTTACCAAACTCAACACCAAAAAAAACCCCACAAATAATCCAGTGAAGAAATGGGCAAAAGACATGTCTTCTTTTCCAAAGACATCCAGATGGCTAAAAGACACATGAAAAAATGCTCAACATCACTCCTCATCAGTGAAATACAAATCAAAATGACAATGAGATATCACCTCACACCTGTCAGAATGGCTAACATTAACAACAGATGTTGGCAAGCATGTGGAGAAAGAGGATCTCTTTTGCACTTCTGGTAGGAATACAAACTGGTGCAGCCACTCTGGAAAACAGTATGGAGGTTCCTCAAAAAGTTAAAAATAAACTACCCTAGGACCCAGCAATTGCACCACTAGGTATTTATCCAAAGGATGCAGGAGTGCTGTTTTGAAGGGGTACATACACCCCAAAGTTTATAGCAGCACTATTGACAATAGCCAAAGTATGGAAAGAGCCCAAATGTCCACCAACTGATGAATGGATAAAGAAGATGTGGTATATACATACAGTGGAATATTACTTGGTGATCAAAAAGAATGAAATCTTGCCATTTACAACAATGTGGATAGAACTAGAGTGTGTTATGCTAAGTGAAATAAGTCAGTCAAGGAAAGACAGATATCATATGATTTGACTCATATGTGGAATTTAAGATACAAAACAGATGAGCATAAGGAAGGGAAGCTAAAATAACATAAAAACAGAGAGAGAGACAAACCATAAGAGACTCTTAAATACAGAGAACAAACTGAAGGTTGTTGGATGGACAGTGTTGGGTGGGAGGAAGGGCTAAAGGGGTGAGGGACATTAAGGAGGACACTTGTTGGGATGAGCACTGGGTGTCATAAGTGATGAATCACTAAATTTTATTCCTGAAATTATTATTATACTATATGTTATATAACTTGGATTTAAGTTTAAAATTTTTTTTTAATTTTTTTAACGTTTTATTTATTTTTGAGACATGGAGAGACAGAGCATGAACAGGGGAGGGTCAGAGAGAGGGAGACACAGAATCTGAAACAGGCTCCAGGCTCTGAGCTGTCAGCACAGAGCGCGACGCGGGGCTCGAACTCACGGACCGCATGATCATGACCTGAGCCAAAGTCGGCCGCTTAACCGACTGAGCAACCCAGGCATCCCTAAATTTTTTTTTTTTATTTTTTTTAGAGTTGGACACTCAACTGACTGAGCCACCCAGGCTCACTATCCGAGTAGTTTATTTTAAAATCCACATAAAGGAGGCACATAATAAACAATGGCTATTAGTATTACCATCACCATTACTATTACTGTTCCATTTCAGAAGCCCAGTACAGACCTATATTCTGATATGGAATGGTGAGATTCTGCTCAAGATTCCAGGACAAGGTGTAGAGATACAGGCAGAGCGGCATCATTCCCAGGGCAGCCACAGTGGAACAGGTCGTCATAGTGATGCTGAAAGTGAAAATAAAAGGATGCATAAGAGGAAGAGTTTGGAATGATGAAGTCCTGACCAAAGCAACTCCCAGAGCATACCTTGGAGATCACATGGGGTGAATTACTTGAAGCTCACTCCTATCTTGTTATTCAACAAATGACTTCATATGTGGCCCAGAAACAGATCTCCAGCAGTATTTGACGTTCATCCATTAACTCCTATTTACTTAAGAATCTACTTGTTCTAAATGTTCTGCCAGGTCCTAAAGGGTTTTTTTCTTTATAGAGTTTTTTCTATTGAGATATAATTCATAGACCATAAAATCCATTATTTTTAAAGTGTTTTCAGTACATTCACAAGATTGTGCAAAAACATTATATATTTCTATACTTTTTTCATCATCCCAAAAAAGGAACCCCACCCTCATTCTCTTCTCCTAGCCACTGGCAACCAGTATTCCACTTTCTGTCTTTATAGGATTTCCCATTCTGGACATTTCATATGAATACAATCATAGAATATGTGGTCTTTTTGGTGTGTCTGGCTTCTTTCACTTAGCATAATGTTTTTGAGCTTCATCCACATTTTAGCATGTATCAGTACACCATTTCCTTTTTATGACTGAATCATATTCCATTGTATGGATAGACCACATTATTTCTGCCCATCCACTAACTGATAAACATTTGAGGTGTTCCCTCTTTTTGGCTATTATGAATAATGCAGCTATGAATATTTGTGCACGATGTTTTGTGCAGACATATGAATTCAATTCTCTAAGGTGTATACCAGGAGCAGAATTGCTGGATCGTAGTTTAATTTTTTGAGGAAATGCCATTTTCAAAGCAGCTGCACCATTTTATGCTCTGCCATCAATATATGAAGGCATTCTGTTAAAAATTTTTGCACAAATATTCATGAGGGATATTAGTGTGTAGTTTTATGTTCCTGTAATGTCTTTGTCTAATTTTGCTACTGGGAGATGGGAATAGGGCAATTTTGCCACAAGGCTAAGTGTTTGCCCAGTGTGAAGTGCTATAAATATCTGTCAGAAGAGGGTATCCAAATACCACATGCCCTAAGTTTCCCATTGGATAGAGAAGGGACCCCCACAGCACAGATCCTCAGAGCAAGCTGGACAGAGCCAGCGAAGTTACAAAACCATAGCAAAAAAGAATTGATATGGGATGCTAGACTAAATTAAAAGTTCTCTTTGGGGCACTTTCATGGCTTAGTCAGTTGAGCATCCAACTCTTGATTTGGGCTCAGGTCATCATCCCAGGGTCATGGGGTCGAGCTCCACGTTGAGCCAAGAGCCTGCTTAGGATTTTCTCTCTCTCTCTCCCCCTCTGCCCCTTTCCCTTGCTCACTCTCTTCTCCCTCTCTCCTTCTCTCTCTCTCTCTCTCTCAAAAAATTCTCTTTGAATTCTAATATTGTATAACCCCATGATTATAGATAGGAATTGAAGTAGAGTGATAAAGTAAGATTTCTAGACTTCAAAATGGTGGTGTGATTGACAGAATAAGTGGTCACTTAGCATCTGAGAGGACATGTTAAGTTAGGGATGACAACAGAACATCCACCAGAAATATCCCAGGTAGGCAAAGGAAAACTCAGGACCGCAGCTGCTGTCATCACTAGACACACAAATCCGGCCATCTTGGGAAGTGAAATGTAGGTGCAAGAGCTGAATGAACCAAATCCAAACAGCCTGACAATAACCAAGCCACACAACTTCACCAGGAAAACAAAGGTAAATGATCAGAACAGAGTTTTGGTCTTTGTTGAACAAAGCTGGGATGATTTCTGATAGACTACTGGGTTTGTTTATCTCTGTCATTATTGAGATTATCTCCAAATGAAAAAGATAACAAAGTTAGTGCTGTGGGTCTGGAAGATTTGCAAATACATAATATCTAGAGTAAAAATCCATCAGTTTAGAACCTTTAAAGACTCTGTATCTTGACTACTGTACTTTTATTGCATCCTATCAAATGTTATCGCTTCATCAATTTATAATATGTTGTTTCTATTTTTTCTGACTAATAAAGACTTGTTTTCCAAGTCTCTACATTTCTTAATTGGAGAACAGGACTTAGTCACACATTAAAATGCATAGCTTCAGTGCAAGGGGTAAAGCATGCATAATGGGACCAGGGGCATGGGGAGCAGAGCCATGGAAAGAGCTCTCCTGCTTTGGACTGGGGCCAGAGAGGGGCCACCGTGCATGTAAAGAAAGACAGAGAAGTGAGTGGAGAGCTAGGAGATTACATTCGATTAAAGCTGAGAAAGGAGAGACTTCAAATGTAGGCTAAAAGCCAAAAGTAGATCAAAAAGGATGAAAACCCAAGAAGTCCACTTAGGACCATCCAACCTTCCCCAGTGTTTTGTGCCTCTACCCCAGAACCATCCTTTCCTCCACTCACCTCCACCCCCAGCTCCCAAACCCAAGCTGCCTTTTGTCCCTGTCTGGATGACAGAACCAGTGAAAGAATAAATCAAAAGGAAATGGGTAAATGGAAATGAGAGATCCTTCAGGCCAACAAAATATTTTCTAACTGATGGGGAAAATTACACAATCTGTCTAAACATGCACAAACTGCTTCTAGACACTGTTAACGCTGCTCTATTCAATGAGGTGAGGCAAATGGAGCATCGCATAACACAACTCGCGGGAAAACAAGAGTTTATCCACCTCAAATCCAGGTCCAGAGTCTGGAAACTTCTTAATATTCATTGTTTGAGTTCTCACAGCAGACCACTTTGTGCAGGGTATATGTCCAATCTGTGTCCGTGGCCCAAATGGCCAAGAGACGGGGAGGTGAACCACCTCCCAGCCCACCAAGGAGAAGGAGACCCTCTGCAGGGCTAAGGTCTTCTGCAGGGATAACAAGGGTCCTCCAGCACTTCATCAGGCCTTCAAGTCACCATCGTTCTTCCTCAAAATACAGATCACCAATGTTTCCATCTAATTACCTTGCCTATAAACCATCTATGATTATTTTGACATTTTCTACCAGAGTGTTTATATTCTTGGCAAAGCACCAACCACTCTGTTTCAAGGATATTAAAAATACTCCTCTGCAATCTCATTCATTGCTGATGAACTTGCAAAATGAGATACTTTGACGATATAGATAAATTACACATGGGTTTACCCTTTAGCCCAACAATGCTATAGGTTATGGGAATCTATCCCTAGAATGTACTATCAAAACTATGAAAAGACACGTGCCCAAGGTTATTATATATGTATTCAGTATACCTTTTCTACCTGGCAATCTCTGGCAATAGTGTTCCAGGAGAGTAGAAGTGGAAACTGTAAAGCCCCTTGAAGCTTCAGTTTGGAAGCAATAGGGCATCACTTCTGTGTCATTGTATTAGTCAAAATAAGTCACCAGACCAGCCCAGATTCAAGGGATGGGGAATAGGTGCCCCTGTCTGGATGGGAGGACGAACCTTATCACATTACAAAGGAAGGTGCATACAAGACTGGAAGGAATCTGTGGCCATATTTTGCGATCTATCAAAGACAAATACTAAAATATTCGCAGTCAAAATAATACGTGGATTAAAATACATATACGCAGTCAAAATAATACGTGGCCTCAAAAAAAAAATCCATTGGGTAAGTGGGGATACAAATGAAATGAGATGGATCATAAGTTAATAATTGCTAAAGCTGGGTGAAGTATACCAGAGGGTTCACTATTCTTTCCACTTTTATATATATTTGCCATTTCCCACAGTAAAAAAATAAACAAATGTCCCTTCCACCTTTGTGGGAGACTGTATATCTCCCACAGTGATAGCAGTGGGAGACTGCTATCAATCTGGTGATTCAGGATTTTTTTGTATCATATTTTACGTTGAGAGGCTTTGTTGTAAATCTAGTATAATGCATACACCGGCATGGGGTTATCTAAAGCATCTTCTGCCCAACCCTGGCTGGCCTTGGGCTTTCTTTTCCTTCCTCAGGGCTGCTGTGTACCTCTCTGCACTTAGAACATTCAGGCTTGAGGAACAGCTCCCATTGCCCTGTAGACATTTTTATTTGCATTATCTCACATACTGTACCTTACATAAGTGCTTGTTTACCTATCAATGTGTGGTACACTTATCAACTCTGAGTTGCTTAAGGGCAAGGACTATATTGACCTCCACACCCATAGGATCTGGCAGTCTCATGCTATAGCATCTTGGAGGAGCTCATTAAATACCAAATAAATGTATAAATCAAAGAATGAACCAATGTATCAAAACACTGGTGCTAGAACAATGTTCTCTCTGCTCTTCCTCATATGTCACATATCTGCAAGTGAACGTTGCAAATCTTAGTGAAATGATCCCTTTACACTGAATTGCAATGGTAAACATCCCAACCGTAATCCAGGAACAGAAATTTTCTATTAAAAAATAACTAAAACCATGCTTTCCCAAGTTCAAATGTGAAAAACATTTTGAGGAGCAAATATTTAGCTGATTGGAGTCCTTTTCAGAAATCCAGACTTAGGTAACTCACAAGTGATTATATATTTCCCTTCTCCTCTTATTTCTTTTAATCTTCTATTTTCTTTTTAGTCTTCTAAGATTTTCTTTTATGCAGTCCTATTTTATTGCTGCTTATTCAATGAATAGAGGCTTTTTCTTTGTTTGTTTCTCTTTGAAGCAATCACACAATACACCTTACTCTGTAGCTTGGTTGCTTTTTTTAATCCACTTAATCATAGGTATCCCTTCAGGACAATACATGAAGCTTAAACTCATTCGCTTAAAGAATGAAGAGTACACCATGATCTAAATATGTCATAATTTCTTCAATCACTTCATTAATGATGAATAAATTGCTTTGAGTGTTTTTCCATTATAAACAAAGTGATGATAAACATTCTTGTATGTATTTCCCTTGAAATAATTCTTTTTTTTCTGTAGATTCCTCAAAGTGGAATTGCTTTATCAAAGGTTTGTTTTTTACTTTTAATAGATACTGCCATATTATTTCACAAAAAGATTGTTACATTTCACAATCTTTCCCACACTGAATATGATCAATCCCTTTTAATTCTCATGAGAACATTGAAAAATGCATCTCACTGATATCTTGTTATACTGTCTATGTGCTTGTGCTTTCTGTCATAGTCCCTGACCTTTTGGATGTCCTCTCCCAAGCAGCCTTGCTTGTCTGACTTTTTCTTCTTTACTTGTAGGAGCTCCTTTAAAATTAGAGTATGTATGATCATGCGTAATCAAATAGCTTCAGCGAGCTTATTGCATGGTTTTGACTACACTGATGGATTTTGCCATAATAAATAATGAACACTGAGATATTCTCATGTGTCCATTTTTTTTAATGTTTTATTTTTGACAGAGAGAGAGAGAGAGAGAGAGAGAGAGAGACAGCATGAGCGGGGGAGGGGCAGAGAGAGAGGGAGACACAGAATCTGAAACGGGTTCCAGGCTCTGAGCTGTCAGCAGAGCCTGACGCTGGGCTCGAACTCACGGACTGTGAGATCATGACCTGAGCCGAAGTCGGATGCTCAAAAGACTGAGCCACCCAGACGCCCCCACGTGTGTCCCTTTTTTTAATGGCTTCTGAGTTTCTTGTCTTGTTAAAGACCTCCTCTCCTGAGGGTATTCGAATGTCGTCCCCACTTTTTACTTCTTTATAGGTTGATATTTTGTATTTATATTTTTAGCTCATCTAAAATTTATATTTTATATGGTAGAAGATCAGAGGCTAATCTATTGTCTTCTATAAAGAGGGGCAAGTATGTTAATCTAATTCACTAAATAATTTTCCACTAAATTGAAGTCCCAACTTCATTATGTGTTACATGCCGAAATGTACTCAAAATGTACTCTAATCAAATACTAGACTTTTAAACACGGTGTTTTCATAGTGAGTTTTCACATGTGGTAGAGCAAATACTTCCACATAAGTTTTTTTCAAACTTGTCATAGCAGTTCTTGTACATATGTTATTCTTTATGAAGTTTAAAATTATTTTATCCTGGGGCACCTGGGTGGCTCAGTCGGTTAAGCTTCTGACTTCGGCTCAGGTTATGATCTCACGGTGTGTGAGTTCCAGCCCCCATCAGACCCTCTGCCGTCAGCACAGAGCCCACTCCAGATCCTCGGTCCGCTCTGCCCCTCCCCTGCTCATGTTTTCTCTCTCTCTCTCTCTAAAATAAATATGTTTAAAATCTTCAAAAAAATAAATTAATTTAAGTAATCTATCCTATTAAGAATGTTTACTTTGGGGCGCCTGGGTGGCTCAGTCGGTTAAGAGTCAGACTCTTGATTTTGGTTCAGCTCATGATCTCATGGGTCGTGAGTTAGAGCCCCACATCAGGCTCTCTGCTGTCAGCACAGAGCTTGCTTCAGATCCTCTGTCCCCCTCTCTCTCTGCCTCTCCCCGACTGGTTTTCTCCCTCCCTCCCCCCCTTCTCTCTCTCTCTCAAAAACAACTTTAAAAAAAAAAGAAAAAGAATGTTTACTTTGAGCAAAGACTTCTTCCTAACTAGAGGAACAGGTAAAGGAAGAAAAGCAGTTTGCCACAGTTCTCAAACCCCTGTCCACGAAGAAGGTGTTTGGGAAGCGTTTCCAAACTCTTAGCCTACAATAATGCTACATTCCTTGACTCTTCATACTAAGTCCTGGGAGAAATTCCACATTACGTCACTCTGATCTTGAACTTCTGGAGAAATTGCACAGCATGTTTCCACTGAGTTGCTTTGGCACGAACAGCAGAAAGGTAAGATTCATGACTGTGGGACGCAAATGTGAGATTTCTAGCAGACTGATTCTATATCCTCGATTACATAGGTTTCTGCTTTCATCCTTTACACGACTGTCCAAGCCCGTGGTGTTTGGCAGATGGTGCTCTGCCAGCTGTTAGAAACACCCGCAGAACTGTAAACAGTGAATGTGTGTGAGTGCAGTGCAAAGTCACACCTTTGGTTTTATTGCCATGAAATTCCAGTGTGGCATAAATGGAGGATGTAGCTAACTGGGTCTCTTGGCTGTTCACGTATAGGAAAATTGTTGGCCAAGGCTGACTTCAATAAAACAAGATTCCACTTGCACTGAGAAGAATGGCATCACCATCCCCAAGCTATTACAGAAAATCATGAGACTGCTTCAGCAAGTCTGGACAAACAGGTAAATCCTGCACCTCTCTTAAAATAAGTAGATTATCTATATATGCATTATATTAAAATGCAATGTGTGTAAGTATACCATTTTGCTATTGGGTTTAAATTATTCAAATGATCTTTTAGTATCAAACTAATAAAATTAGGAACTCTGACACTCAAAACTATGACAGCACACACTTGCTTCTCCACTAGAAAAAAAAGTAAAAACCACCTGGCTAAGCAGACAGACAGGGGGTATGCTATCATATCAGGTGAACAGAGCCAGTCCTGGAAGAGTTAAAGGCCAGGTTTTCCACTCCCAGATATAAATGTTACTCCTGTCTGCTGCTTCTCAATAACAATAACTAGCATTTATTGGGGCGCCTGGGTGGCTCAGTTGGTAAGGCGTCCGACTTCAGCTCAGGTCATGATCTCGCAGTTTGTGAGTTTGAGCCCTGTGTCTGGCTCTGTGCTAACAGCTCAGAGCCTGGAGCCTGCTTCCGATTCTGTGTCTCTCACTCTCTGCTCCTTCCCCGCTCACACCGTCTCTCTCTCTTTCACACACAAATAAATAAACATTAAAAAAAATTAAAAAAACAATAACTAGCATTTATTCAACACTACCTGCTAAGTGTTATACCTCATGCTTTTAGATATATTTTATCTTTTCATCTATACAATAACCATATATGTAGGTAGTGTTTCTTTTTTTTTTTTAATTTTTTTAAATGTTTTACTCATTTTTGAGAGAGACAGAGAGACAGACATAGACAGAGCATGAGCAGGGGAAGAGCAGAGAGAGAAAGAGACACAGAATCTGAGGCAGGCTCCAGGTTCCAAGCTGTCAGCACAGAGCCTGATGTGGGGCTCACCCCTACGACTTAGGAGATCATGACCTGAGCTGAAGTCAGACGCTTAACCAACTGAACCACCCAGGCACCCCATAGTGTTTCCATTTCATAGGCAAGGAAACTAAGGTACAGAGAGTTACCAAAACTTGCATGAAGTCACATGGATTCAATCTAAGTTCTGTCTCTTAAGATGATCTCTGGCTCTCCACCAGGCCATGTCAGACTGACCTGAAGAATCTGAAGTTCTATTTGCCAGATGTCTGCTAAAGGACCAAGAGCTACTTTAAAGGTCAAAGGTCAAAATTGGCCACTGAAGCCCTCAGGCTCCACCACCACCATCGGTCAGAATCCTTTCTCTGCAGTTCACGACACAACTACATCCTCAGGTAAGTATGGACCTTGTATATCAAAAGTTGTCAAACTAAAGACTGTGGCAGCTGTCCTGAGTTGCACCAATAAACTGATTGCATTTCAAGCAGGGTTTTTATAACACACACAGGCAATTAGAAACTTTCCTTCAGTCATTCACTCAATGTTGCTGGAGCGCCTACCACCATCAGGCTGGCACTGAGTATGCAAAGCTGAAGAAGCCCTCAAGGAGATTACAGACCTATTGGGTGAGGCGGATTAGGAGATGAGCTATTAAAACTCCCTCCTACAGATGATAAGAATTGCATACTTGACGCTATGGGGACAGATTGGGGAGCCATCTCTGTCAAATAGTTTAAGGAGAAACATTAAAAACTGGGGTGGAGGGAGGGGGACACAGAGACCTTATAACTTGCTTATCTTTTCCTGTTGTACAAAATACTTAAAAAGATCTCAGATCCACTTCTGGTTTATATCCAAAAGAATTGAATGCAGGGACTCTGACAGATTTCCACGCATTGCACACATAGCAGCATTATTCACAACAGCCAAAAGATGGAAATGACGGACGTGTCCATCAACAGATGAACGGATGACTACAAGCGCTATATGCATATGATATACAACCTTAAAAAAGAGAGAAAATTCTGACATGTGATACAACATGGATGCACTCTGAAGACATTATACTAAGTGAAGTAGCCCAGATACAAAAGGACAAAAGTTTTATGATTTCACTTGTACGAGATACTTAGTCAAATTCACAGAGACAGAATGGTGGTTGACAGGTCCGAAGGGAAAGGAGAGTTATTGTTTAGTGGGTACAGAGTTTCAATTTGGGAAGATGAAAACGATATGGGGATGGGTGTTAGTGACTGTACAACAGTGTACTAAGGCCACTGAACTGCACACTTAAAAATGGTGAAAATGGTAGATTTTTATGTACTGTATACTCTTTAAAAAGGACCTCAGAGAGTCTAACCCATTGACTTTACAAAAGAGGAAACTGAGGTCCAGAGAGGTAAATTGCTCAAAGTCACACAGCTCCTTGGGCAGAGACTAAAACACAGACCCTGACACAGTGCTCTTTTATCTGCCTCATACAATAACTCAGGCAGTATTTTGTGCCTGGTGAGATTCTAAGTACTTTATATATATTAATTCATTCAACCTTCACAACAATCCATGAGGTAGATTATGCTTCCCCCTATTGTAGAAGTGAGGAAACTGAAGCATAAAGAACTTATATAATCCACCAAGATGACAGTTAGCAAGTGACAGTTCTACTTCCTGGCTCCAGAGTGGACTTCACTACTACTCTGTAATGCTAGATCTTAGTTTTCATGTCCTACCCTCAAAGGCAAGAATCCTGTCCATCTTTAGGACAGTAGGTTGCAAATATGTCCCCAATTCTTCACCCCATTCTTAGCCATGCCCTCTGCAGTGTGACTTTGCAGCTCATCCTTCAAGAGGCAGAATCGACTTCTCCATTCCTTGAATCTGGAAATGGCCAATGGAATGTGGTGGAAAGTAATGATGAACTGGTTTCCAGCCCAGACATCAAGAGACCTTATATGCTTCCTCTTTTTCAGAACCCTGCCTCTGACATATGATTGGGTCTAAGCTAGCCTGCAGGAGATGAGAGACCATGTGGAAGAGAGCCCAGCTGTCCCAGATGAGGCCATCCAAGACCAATCTACATTTATCTAGTCCCCAGACATGTAGAAGAACCCAGCCAAGGTTTGCTGAGCTCAGTCAAGGAATAGGATAATTTTTTAGATTCCCAATACATACCAGCCAGTAGCTTTCTAGAACAGTTATAATGAAGGATAATGTTATGACTAGAAGGGACAGAATTGGCTTTTCAGGCTGTGGGAACAACATGGGCAAAGGAAAGGTGGGAAAGTGCGGGGTATATTCAGAGAATAGTGAATAGTCCATTTTGACTATAGACCATTGTGCTTATTGGGAAATAAACCCAAAGAAGTAGGGTAGACCTGGCTTAGTTGCTACCTAAGTTACTAGGTGCTGAGAAGCCTTTAAATGCCTAACATGTTCATTTTCCCTTTACAATACCATAGGGAAGTGTTAGGATTTCCAGCTACAGGAAAGAGGTCGCAAGTCAGGATTTAAATATAAATGGTCTGACCCCAGAGCCAGCCTCATCCACTTACTACAAAACCATGGTAGAGAAGTATCTGTGAAGATACTTCCATTGGCCAAGAAAGAAAGTATGAGGGCCTGCCCTGAGGAAATGGCCTTGGAGATAAATAGGAAGCACTGTCTGTGAGTAACCAGCAAGAGGATGGGCGACAGGTCTAGACATCGGATTGAGTGAATGAGGTGAAGACTGAAAAGAGCCACAGGGG
Source organism: Lynx canadensis (assembly GCF_007474595.2). Taxonomy (NCBI): domain Eukaryota; kingdom Metazoa; phylum Chordata; class Mammalia; order Carnivora; family Felidae; genus Lynx; species Lynx canadensis. The sequence continues at coordinate 134,394,129 of NC_044306.2, read as the reverse complement.
ACTGCTTAGATGCTGAGCCCAGATGCCTGGGAGAGTGATCGGCATTATCTTCAGATACACAGAATGCAGAAACTGGCTCATACATGTTGATTCTGAAATGCCCTGCTTGGGGTGAACAAACACATGAGAACTACAGGTAGATTGAATGAAGCACAGAATTAAGGCATGAGAAATATGTGAGATCTGCAGAGAGCTAAACCGCAATTTCCTCATTTGTGAAATAAAGTTATTGTTATAATTCTTCATGAATTTTATCCAGCATGAAAACAGAATTCCAATCAAGCACTGTCTCCTTTATTTTTATTTTTCTGGCCTAGAAGTTATTTTTGTTGATAATCAAGTGGGAAGAAATGTAGTGAACTTCGATATCGTTTCACTCAATAATACTGAATTTTCTCCGACTTGCAATTTTTATTGAGAGTTAAGATTTTATTCTCATATCTATAAGCTTTTGAAAATGTAATATTTAGTCACCATTCTAAAATTTCATTTCTTACAGGTTGTATTTTGCTTATTTTTTGTTTTGTTTGTGAGACTCAGAATCAATTTAAAAGGCAGGGGTGGGGGGGATAGTTAATAATTACTGCATGTACCTGGCATCCTGCATGTATATTTCCTCCTTAAAATACAGTCATGTGGGGAATAGGTCATTTTAACCCCATTTTAGAAATGGGGAGATGAGGCTTATAGGTTAAATAATTTGACTAAATGAAAAGCTAATTAGGTATAGAGTTGGCAAAGGGAAGCAAAATGAGTTTTATCTTTTATAGACTTCCTACTCACTGGTGCTTTTATTATAATGTTGGCTAAGAAAAGATGAAGTTAATAAATGTTCTCTTTCCCAGAGCAGAAGTGTTTGAGAACACTGGTTTAAGATTTATGCTCCTACTCAGAACAGAAGACCGAGTTGTGTTAATAAATTCATGGAAGAATGTGCCTAAATGGCAGACTGATGAGAAACAGATGTGACTTCAAATCTGCCTTCTTCTATGCTCAGCTGCAGCACTTGGCAACCTCCTTAGCCAATCTGAGTCACAATTTTCTCAGCTGTAACATTCAGAAAAATAAAAGGTCACTTACAAGGTTATTATGGGAACCAAGAAAGAAGAGAGAGTACATGAAAGCATCTACCTCATGCCCCTCAATAAATTCAGTAAGTAACATTTCCTTTCTCTTTCCAAAAGCAGATAGGTCCTGCATTTATCGCTGATAGGTAGACTCTGTGGAAAGAATATTTATCATCTTCCAATTATTACATTAATGATCAAGTTTATTGAATTTGAAACCACAATGCAAATTAATGCATTGTTTTGAATTCGTGATTCTTTTCAAGTCCCTGGTAAGTAGGTAACTAAAAACGTTACCATATGAAGATTAATTCCTCTGCATGGCATGAGCCCCTTAACATTTACAGGTGAAATATGTTCATGTGCTAAGCATTCAACACATGCAGGGAACTAGAAACCCAGAGCTGCAGCTGATTCACTAAAGTGAACTCCCAGCACCATCAGCACCTCTGATTCATTCCGTGCATCGCATAATAAATCTCAACTAAATGGCACACACATTGAACAAAGATTTACATTTATAAGTCATTCTTCCCCTGGGCAGGAGGTGAAACAGTTTGTTAATAAGGAAGCAAAGAATCTAGAAACACCACTGGGGTTTTTTTTGTTTTTTTGTTTGTTTGGTTTTTTTTTTTTTTTTTTTTTGCTTTTATCTTTCTGATTGTGACTTCTCTACTCTTTCTTCAAATGTTCTTTTTCAGCACCAAAACATGTACTCCCAAAGATATGTGATTAATTCATCCTCATTAAAGTGTAAATCGATGATAAAGCCTAATGTCTCCCAAGGGCATTTATTTACACCATAATTGGAAATAAGGTCCCTGACTTACATGAAAGGAATTAGATTCTAGTGATGAATGTTTAGTCTGCAAAGCAACAAGAAAGAACATTTTTAGGGACACCTCTGTGGCTCAGTCAGTTAAGCATCCAACTCTTGATTTCAGCTCAGGTCATGATCTCACAGCAGTGGGTTCAAGCCTCACGTAAGGCTCTGTGCTGAGCATGAACCCTGCTTGGGATTCTCGCTCTCTCCCTCTCTCTATGCCCCTCCCCCACTCAGGCATGCACACTAGCTCTCTCTCTCTCTCTCTCTCTCAAAATAAATAAACATTAAAAAAAAAAGATAACATTCTTAGTCCTAAAACTCTGTATGTTGCTCTCCAAGTCAACTCATTAGGCCATCCCCCTGCACTTAAAACAAGATATGTCTATCATATACCCTTAAAGCTCCTTTATCCAGTCCCCCTAAAGATTTGTTTCTTAAAGTAGACTCAAATGTAACACCTGATGAGAGCATGGAGGGTCTCATTCTGGTTCTGCCACCACTACTACCACCACCACTCCAGCTACCAAACAAACCCATCATTAGCTTCCTGGGATTCTCGGCCTACATCTTGGGAGACTGTGAGCCAGGACTGTGGAAGCTACCAGTGTGGGTGAGAATGAGTTCATGCCTAGGAAGGGCCACAGGGTGAGGCGGAGACCTGCTTCTCCTATGACATATGAACCAACCCCACTACTCAGAGAGACAGTTGCCAGTGAAACAGAAGACAATCACAGCAAAGTACATTTTAAGCTCAGAAAGGAAACTCCTTGCAGGACTGAACTCCATAATCTCTACCTAAAGATTGGTAGGGTTTTGAACATGAACGTTTCAGTGCTATCAGGGGGAAGGCTTCTGGGTTTCCCTAGTGTAACTTACCTGAGATCCATATCTCCATCGACCCAGAAGGTGAAAATGTTTGAGATGGTTCCCCCTGGGCAGCACCCCATGACGAGAACAGCAACGGCTTGGGCTGGCTTCAGAGAGAAGCTGATGGCCAGGAGATAGGCCGTAAGAGGCATGAGGCCAAACTGGCAGAGCAATCCTACAGCAATGCCCCAGGGTCTCCTGATGTGCAACCATAGCTTCCGGAACTCCACAGAGCATCCCAAGGAGAACATGAGCAGGCCCATCATCACAGCCGTCACCACTGTGAAAACAAGTTCCAGGTTCCCATGTACCTCCAGTCCCACGGGCAACTCCTCCTCCGAACTGTTAGCAGGGCAGGCTGAGCTGCTGGAACAGTTTGCTCTCATCTCTTCATCTCCTTAAGACAGCATGACAAATGAACATCTGCCGCAACAGCTAGGCAGGTCTATTCTTCCACGTTTTGTAATAACACAACCAAGTCATGCATGGAGAGTCATTCCAATAGCTATTGGCCAGCCAGGTGATTCATCCTAATCTGATCAATGTATTCATGAGTGGCATTATAAAAGTAATTATCATGGGCATGAAACATATAATAAACTGGTAAGTAAGGCTTTCCACTTCTGTTCTTACTCACCACTGAATATTCAAGCGAAATGAGACAAGCAAATTTATTGTCAAGTGGAGTGACTGGGCTGTGTCGTCAGCATCACGCTATGTTCCAGGAAAATAGGTTGAATGCCAAGACATAATTTCTCCAAATTCAATGGGATTTCAAAGAACCAGGATGCAATGTTTTGCAGAGGGGAAATCTAACTGGAAAAAACAAAGGCACTAAGCCAAAAGCCACTCCCCATAGCACTAGCAAAAAAACTCTATCGAAAATATTAAAGCGAAAGATCAGTTATGGAAATGTCGAGAGGGACTAAGGATATTTTCAGGAGTGCTTCAGAATTAGTTTCAGTTTCTCTTCTTTCTATTTCTACTAGAATTTGTCTCTAAAGCCAATAATTAAACACCTGTAAGAATAATATGGTACTAAGCACCTGATTTGTTTCATCAAATGTGGAAAAATTCTGTACGCAAAATAATTCAAGGAAGCTGTCACTTTCCTTTGGAGAACAGAGTCGGCTTTCAGATGCCACACCCCTGGCCCTCGTGGTGAGGTCTGGGAATTCTGCAAAAGAATGTAGTTAAGAGTTTGTCATGAAGGCTGGAGACAAAGTCTGAGGCCAGTTTCTGACCGCAATGGCCCAGGGGCCCTTCTGTGTTTCTTAACCACACAGATGCACATTTCATTGGCAAAACCAGACAGGAAAATATGGTTCCATGAAACTAAACCTACAAAAGGGCAGATGCCACGCCCTTTCTCACAGAAAGCAGAAAGTTTATTTATGTGGCAAAGGTTGGCAACAAGGCACACTTTATAAAACACCTCTACCTGTCTTAAGAGGTGTATTAGCTATGCATTGTTTATTTTTGGACTAGCAAAGTATTTTCCATGACAAAATGCTCTGAGCCTGTTTACTACATAAAAATACAAGTTAAATACAAATGTAAAAATAAAATCTAACTCTTTGAAGAAAGTATAAACTGGCTCAGGCAAAGATACCTTAAAAGCAGCTCTGAAGTTAAAACCTTGCTGGAGGCCATCCGAAGTCAGCACGAGGGCCTGCTGCCACCAACTCTTGATTCCTGCCCAAGAAGAAGCCTACATGTACACCAAGCTTGGTAAGCCTGCCGGAAGACAACCCAGAACCACCTGTGCTGACTGATGCAGAGCTAGGCAGAGAAATGGACACTTAGGAATTGGGTTAGGTCTCTGGAAAGCAGAGATGCGGTCAAGCTGAAGAAGAATGGAGGAGGGAGACAACAAACATTTCTGAGCACCTACTATGTAACAGGCCATGCTAGGTCCTTTACACATATGTGTGCGCCTGGTAAAGCAGAACTTTTTTTTTTTTTCTTTTTTACTTTAGTGAGAGAAGGTATCACATTATTTCTGTCTGGGTAATGTCAAAAGGGCTTTCGGTACATCTTCTTTGTTCCTGGAATCAATCAAATGGCCCTTCTTAATTATACAAATTTGAGTTTAATAAGCCACTCAACATCAAGGACAATGTGATAGGAACTTTTGTGATTTGGTTGGTACTTAGCCCTGAGAGCTGGGGAGAAGGGGGCTATGTTTTCATAGTGGATGTTAGGAAACTTCTAAATTGGAAGGTGACCTTGGACACTTACTTTTTGAAATGCAGTGTTATCAGAATCTCTCAAATGAATTAGGATGGTTCCAACTGAGGTCCACTCTTAGGAAAAGATACTAAAGTCCAACTGCCCACCATGAAAGCAAGGGGTGTCTGGACTGGTAACGATTTCCTCTGGATCAAGTCACCCTGGTACAGCTGTCACAGGATGATACAGGACACAATGTTTGAGTATGTAGATATAACCTGAAAAGAAGTAACCTTGAGAGGCCAAGTTCAGCACCACCATGCTGTATGCAAGGATCTGGACTAAAAGGGGCATGGTGGCAATGGGTAAGAGCCATGAATTGGGTGGAACCAGTTCATTCAAAAGGTCCCAACAAAACAGCAGTAGCTAAAACCAGGGCCTATCAATGAATGCCAGGCTTTTCCCAATTTGTCTCCCAAAGGAGAAGGAGACTCCTTTGAAAGAGTAAGCACTTGGAGTTCTTGTCAATATCTAAAAGGAGATTTTTAAATAGGGGATTCTAAATTTATTGGCATGTAGGGATTCAAGTGACTACAAATTTTTATTTTTAAATTTTAAAAAAAAATTTTTTTTAACGTTTATTTATTTTTGAGACAGAGAGAGACAGAGCATGAACGGGGGAGGGGCAGAGAGAGGGAGACAGAATCAGAAGCAGGCTCCAGGCTCTGGGCCATCAGCCCAGAGCCCGACGCGGGGCTCGAACTCACGGACCATCAGATCGTGACCTGAGCCGAAGTCGGACGCTTAACCGACTGAGCCACCCAGGCACCCCGTGACTAGAAATTTTTAAAAGGCATGACCAAATTTATACCCTAAGCTAGTGAGGTAGTTCATGAAATCCCATTCAATCTTTACATCTGTTCTAAGAGGTAACTACTATATTAAAAAAATAAAAATTAAAAAAAAAAGGGGGGCGCCTGGGTGGCTCAGTCGGTTAAGCGTCCAGTTTCGGCTCAGGTCATGATCTCACAGATCGTGGGTTGGAGCCCCGCATCAGGCTCTGTGTTGACAGCTCAGAACTTGGAGCCCGTTTCAGATTCTGTGTCTCCCTCTCTCTCTTCCCCTCCCCTGTTCATGCTCTGTCTCTGTCTCAAGAATAAATAAACATTAAAAAAAAAAATTAAGAGGTAACTACTATCATTTCCACTTCACAGATAAGAAAACAAAGGCCTACTAGGGTCATATAATTTGTCAAAGGTTATTAGACAAGTAAATTGTAACAGTAGAATTTAAATCCTAGTCTAATCCTTAGCTTGTCCTCATTTCCCTGGAACACATTGATGGGAAGCAATGAAAGTAGTTGATAGCATGATCATTCTGAAAAGACTGACAATCAGTTAAACATAGTTCAGGGATAAAACACCACAATTTGGCATAAAGATGGAGAAACAAACCAACTAATCCCTAATCTCTAAATTTGTTTCATATGCTCACAAACTTAAAATGCATCTGACTATGTGCAAAATATATGCATCTTAATTTTGAGATCCAGTTGTACAAATCACAGGAAATATTTCATGCATTTCTGTTCTCTGCAAATAGAGTTAGAGGTGAAAGATATTCTTCAGGAAAACCAACTGAAAAGCTCAGCCTTTTCTGTCTGGGAATGTAAAGGCTAAAGGGAAAGTGCCAAAAAGAAAGGTAATTAAATGTGGCTGAGGAACTGTTTACCGAACTCTGAAAATTAGTACAAGGAGAAACTTCTAGATGCTTGAAGGACATAAAAAATCCTACAGGTTCCAGGGTACCTAGTTGGCTCAGTTGGCAGAGCATGTGACTCTTGATCTTGGGGTTGTGAGTTCAAGCCCCGTGTCGGGCAATAGAGCTTTTTCTTTTAAATGTTTATTCTTTAGAGAGAGACAGACAGACAGACAGAACGTGAATGGGGGAAGGGCAGAGAGAGAGGGAGACACAAAATCTGAAGCAGGCTCCAGGCTCTGAGCTGTCAGCACAGAGTCTGACATGGGTTTTGAACCCATGGATCATGAGATCATGACCTGAGCTGAAGTGGGATGCTTAAACGACTGAGACACCCAGGTGCCCCTAGAGCTTTTTTTTTTTTTAAGGGGGGAAAAATCCTATAGGTTCCAAGAGTTTAGGTAAACTCATGTGATATATCCAAAACAAAAGGAAATTATGTTTTTGATCTAAATTATTTATTACTAACTTAATCCAAATTAATTATTTAATCCAAAATTAAAAAGAAATTGGCAGCAAAAAAAAATACACTGTTATATGACACAAGGTAAAAAACCTAATTCTATATATTTTTTTAGAAACCAAACCTCAAAAATAAAAATGCTACCACACTGCAGAAAAAAAACAGGTGGGTATTTGAACAGAAAATTCACAAAACAATAGTCAACAACCAGAGATATCAATAACACAAATAACTTTTTTAAGTACATTAAAATAAGATACTATGTGTTGCCTATCACTAAGAAAACAATTTTAAGGTGAATGTCCTTGTTGATAAGAGTTGAGTGAAAGTATATTCTCATATACTGCAAGTAGGATTGAAAATTTATATAATCTTTCAGGAAAAAGTCTCGCATTATGTACTAAATAGCCTTTGTCTCTGTAAGTCTAAAACGCTGTCTTAATAAATAAGTGGTGGTGTGCCTGGGTGGCTCAGTCATTGAGCATCTGACTCTTGATTTCAGCTCAGGTCATGATCCCTGGGGTCATGGGATCCAGCCCTGTGTCAGGTCCTATGCTGAGCATGGAGCCTGCTTGGGATTCTCTCTCTCTCTTGGTCTCTCTCTCTCTCTCTCTCTCTGCCCCTCTCTCCTCCTCATGCACTCTCTATAAAATGAAAAATAAATAGGGGTGCCTGGGTGGCTCAGTCAGTTGAGGATCCTACTCTTGATTTCAGCTCAGGTCATGATTTCATGGTTAATGAGTTCGAGCCCCACATGGGGTTCTGCACTGACTGCATGGAGCCTGCTTGGTATTCTTTCTCTCCCTCTCTCTCTGCCCTTCCCCCACACTCTCAATAAATAAATTAATTGATTAAATAATTAATTAATAAAAAATAAGGAGACCTGGGTGGCTCAGTTGATTGGGCATCTAACTCTTGGTTTCAGCTGCAGGTCATGATCTCACAGTACGTGGGATCCAGCCTTGCTGGCAGCATGGAACCTGCTTGGGATTGTCTCTCTCCCTCTGTCTTTGCCCGTCCCCTGCTCACACACTCTCTCTCTCTCAAAATAAATAAATAAACATTAAAAAAACAATAAAATAATAAATAAAGTGCTTATCTTAAAAGATAAAAAAAATAGGCTGCAATGCTGGCAAAAAATTTACTAATTACTTGGTGGCAGATGTTTCTATTTATAATAGAATTGTTATTTATAAACACATTCTTATTTATAATACCATTATTATTTATAAAAGCAGAAAACTGGAGATTTAAATTCCCAAAGTGAGACTAATTTAAGTAAATTATTATACAATGATATATTATGCAATTACTTAAAGTGTAAACATTTTGACAATGAGAAATATTTATGTTAGAAGGTTAAGCAAAAAAACAAAATAAAATAAAAATAGGTATAGATATAATGCTCCCAGCCATGTTAAAATAATAAACACATAAAGAGAACAAATTTGACTCCAAAATTTTCAGTGATTGCTTCTGTATGTAGGATTATGGATGACTTTTTTCTTCTTTATATTTTTTGTATCATGTAATATATTTGAAATGGCTGTGCGTTATTGTTTTATAACCAAGAAAAAAGGAGCTGAAGAAAAAGGAACAGAGATGGAGGAAGTTGTGGTTATTTCAAGCAGCTCCTAAAAGTTGATAACAGTCTGATGACTCCACGAGGAGCCAGACTATTGAGATGATTCAATCATTGTCTTTGTTCTTAGGTTTTTATAAGGGAGGCTTACAAATACCAAAGCTTCCAGGTAAGAGATACCTGCATAAAATGGAATGTAAGGGCGTGAGAAGAATTAATGGGCCAAGTCAGGACACAGACAAATGGACTGACAAAGTGTTTAGCCTGAAACAGCACCTGCTCCACCTTCAGAATAAAATAACCAGAAGGGAAAATGAAGCACCTGGAACCAACTGGAAAGGCCTGTTTACCTGCACAGGTGGTATGCTATTTATAATAGTATTTGTGGTCCTTTTCCCAACACCCTTTTCTGGCCTCAGCTCATCAGATCAAATGTTATTAAAATTATAACCATAAATTTTCATAGACTGAAACCCTAGAATTATGAGAAGAAAATCTACAAGTTGTAATAAATAAAATTAATGGGATTTGTCAGCCATTACCACAAATTACTGATACTGATTTTCTATGATAATAACAGTAGAAACAACTACCATTTATTGAGTCTTCCCTATGTACCGGGTCCTGTGATAGATCCCTTATATATAAAGGGTAGTCGAATGTGCCACTCCAAAATATGCCACTTTGGATAAGGATTATTTTAAGCAGAAGGCAACTGAGAAGAAGCAGATACCAGAACAGCTCCCTGCCATCCCTCTATATGCCTAAAAACAGGACAGAAATTTGTAAATGTATCCCCTTCCCCTCTCCACCAGGAAGGACAAAAGTTAACACCAGAGACAACTCTAGACCCTCATCAGCCCAGAGAAATCCACATCAGAAGAATCTACATCACAAACCGTGCTAGAACTAGCTAGCCCTTATCTACTATTAGTTACCCAGTATTTGTCTTCCCACGATTTGCCATCCCTACAGCCTCAAAATCCTTTTTTTTCGTCTTGTCACTTCTCTATTATTCTTTTAAGATGCTATAAAATCCCAAGTTCTAATACCTCTTTGAGATACTCATTTCTGAGTGCTCCCATGTGTATTTGCAATTCACATGTTAATAAACTTGTTTTTCTCTTGTTAATCTGTCTTTTCAGTCTGATTTACCGGGCCCCAGCTGGGGAGTCCAACATGAGGAGAGAAAAAAAAAAAGTCTTTCCTCCCCTACACATATCTCATTTAATCCTCCCAACAACCCTGTCATTTAGATACTATTATTACCCTCATTTACCTATGAGTGAAGAGAAACTTAGAGGTTAAACAACCTGCATGGGCTAAGCTAATAAATGCTAAGGCAGATCATGAGAGTTGAATCTAGGGTCCATACTATACATGAAAAATAGATGAAATAATTAAAGTTCAGAAGTTCATGAGTTCCACTTATATAAAATATTATTCTTCCCACTCAAACTATATTGCACATACTGGTCACTATTAGTCATCTTCCTAAACCCTTAACTCACGTGCCTTATCAGATGCTGCAACAGGTGCACAGTAAATATGTGTTAACTGACATTATGAAAGAATAATATCCATGCTGAAAAGGGTAATATCCTAATTTACATGTCTGAATAACTCTTTCATTTTGAAGGAGCTACCCAATTCAAACATTCATGATCCTATATTCAAAGAATATTTCTTAATATTCCCTGTGGGTTATAAGCTACTTTATAGTGCCCCCCCCCAAAAAAAAGAATGCATAAGCAAAACAGATCCTTGACCACATAAACCAGCCACTGCCAGAAAAGAAGGGTGGGACCAGGGAAAGTCAGACATTTTTCAGTAATGATGAAAATGGCCATTTATCCCTTCTTAATATACTCTCAACAGAGGTTAAACCCTAAAGCCACGGCTTGAAAGGCTCAGAAGTGTTTTTTCTCCACCCTCCATCGCTAAGCCAGAGGACATGCACCTAGTACTCTAGCCAAAATTAATCAAAATAAAGGGTGCTGTGGAGCTCAAGCATTTCATAGGAAAACCAGGGATTAACTGCAAGCATCTGGTCCAAACTTCCAGCTTTTTGATCTGACATTTTCTAGCTACTATGCCTGGAACATTTTAAGTGCTCAATAAATATTAGCTAGTGTGTTGGTTATTATTATTAATAACATCTGTTGCATCTAACCCAGAAAAATAACAATGTCAGTATCAAAAAATAAATTCTCCTTTCCTCCTGCTTCCAATTTTCTGATTTAGTTTTCAAAATCTTTTGTTATTACAGCTTAGAAATTTCTTTCAAATACTAAAAAAGCCATGAAGGGAAAAGAAAAAGAATTTTATATATATTATATAATTTTTAATTGATGTATATTAATATATTTTATAATTTATATTATATATATATATATACATTTGTCATGTGATTTCATGATGAAGAAGATCATTATTAGGAAATAACCCTCCTTTTATCTCAAAAGAAATTATGTCAGCTTTTTCTACTATTCACATAAAGCAATTTTTTTTAACACATTTATTTTTGAGAGACAGAGAGAGACAGAGCATGAGCAGGGGAGTGCAGAGAAAGAGGGAGACACAGAATCCGAAGCAGGCTCCAGGCTCCGAGCTGTCAGCACAGAGCCTGACGTGGGGCTCGAACTCACAAACCACGAGATCATGACCTGAGCCAAAGTTGGATGCTTAACCTACTGAGCCAACCAGGGGCTCCTAAAGCAATTTCGATATCGTTAAACTGCAATGCTAGAATTCTGACATTCATTCTCCTGGGAATATTTGTGTTTTGACACAACAGAGCTCCTGGGGAAGGAGGTGGTGCACCCAGTAAATGTCTGTATGTTAGGTTCCAGTTATACTTACCTTACCTGTTCTACATATGTGGTGAAAGCAGGAGGCTAAATTCCTCAGTAAATAGTCACATGGTGAGCAATCTCTAAAACAATGAGAGAGGAAGTCTGCTTCTGGAACTTGAAAGGCGTTGCTTTGACAGAGAGTTAATTTGATGCAAGAAAAAAACCCGACACCTGCAATTGATGTCCCTGAAAAAGATTACACCTACATTCCAATGCTGTGAAGGTTGCAAAGTGCAAAACAAGTCCTTAGAGTGGAGGTGAAGGATTTGAAGAGGAGAGGGATTGAAACTGAAAGGAGACATGAATGGAAGGTAGAAAATTCCAAAATAGAGCCTGAGACTCCTGGTACATTGGCAACTTTTTCTACCCTAGGGATCAATTAAGACTGATACATTATACCCATAAGTGCAATTAAAGTGCACCAAGATCACTAGGTTCTTCTTATAGGTTGTATCAGTTCTGAGGTACAGTGTAAACCTCTGTAAACTTCCCTATCAATGCCTCTATTGTCTTGTTGCTTCCCCTTTTTTTCCTCAATGAAGCAAAAGAAAATTGTAATTGAATTTCATCTTAAGGTCCATAACGGCAGGCTGATGGCTCAGTGAAGTCTGAATAGTTTCAGCAACCCCTCTGCCATCTTCCCCAAATACCAAAGGAGGAATCTCATGTCTTGGCCCAAACCATCTGCAAGACTAAAGGACCAAACCTTTTCATTATATATATTACCCTGTTTTCTATCACACTATACCGACTGTGTTAGGGTTAATGGTGTATTATTTGGCCACTGGTTGCAAGATCCAGACTAAAGACAACTGAAACCCTGGACTTGGGGCTATGGCAGTAAGTGGATATGATTTTGAGAAATTAGTGAGTTTTATAATATGGAAAAAAGAGTGTGAGTGAGTGTAAATAGCCACAGGACTGGAGACATCTGTTGATTGCTGCCCTGTGTTCATTCGCCTCCTGTCATGGTCTGCATTTCTTTTGGGGAAATACCCCACCTCAGGATTCTCAGCCATGCAGTTGGACCCAACCTTCTGTTTTACCAATGTGTCCTGAGTAACTTAAACCAGTCAGCTAAATCAGGGTCTCTCAGCCTTGACACTCTTGACATTTGGGGCTGGAAATCTCTTTGTCGTGAGGGACGTCCTGTATATTGCAGGCTATTTAGCAGCATCCCTGGACTTTACCCATTAGATGCCTTCGTGATACCCTACAGTTAGGATAGTCAGAAACGTTTACAGACATCGCCAAATGCCCTGAGGGGCAGGAGAGGCAAAAATCACTCTTCATAGAGATCCTCTGAGCTAACCTCATCCTCATTCCAAATTTTAGTAAAGGACCTACTTGTCTCATACGAGCCATATTCTCCAATATTTGCTTTTTCGATAGGCCACACAGGCAGCCAGGCCAAAGGTGGACCAAGCATAGTCTTCTGGAAAAGTTTAGATTTTGAATTCACATGGATCTAGAATTCCATCTCAGTTTCACCTCTTTTAAAGCTATGTCACCTTGGGGAAGTTACTAATCCTTCACCTAGCCCCCTAATTCCTTCAACACTAAAATAGGGATCCGAAAATGGGCTGAGTTAAACATGTACTTGCCATACAACGATGCAACCAACTGTTCCTCTCCTTGATTTATTACTTCAAAATAAATGAAAGGACATGCCCATACAATGCTCACAACAGCTTTATTTGTAAGCACTCAGAACTAGAAACTTATCACGGCACCTGGGTAGCTCAGTAGGTTAAGCGTCTGACTTCAGCTCAGATCATGATCTCACAGTTCGTCGGTTCGAGCCCCGCGTCAGGCTCTGTGCTGACAGCTCAGACACGGAGCCTGCTTCGGATTCTGTGTCTCTCTCTCCCTCTCCCCTGCTCATGCTCTGTCTCTCTCTCTCTCTCTGTCTCTCTCTGTCTCTCAAAAATAAATAAACAGGAAAAAAAAAAGAACTAGAAACGTATCAACAAGTTTATGGATAAACAAAGCGTAGTATATCTGTGCAACAGAATGCTACTCAGCAATAAAAAGGAACACATACGGGGCGCCTGGGTGGCGCAGTCGGTTAAGCGTCCGACTTCAGCCAGGTCACGATCTCGCGGTCCGGGAGTTCGAGCCCCGCGTCAGGCTCTGGGCTGATGGCTCAGAGCCTGGAGCCTGTTTCCGATTCTGTGTCTCCCTCTCTCTCTGCTCCTCCCCCCGTTCATGCTCTGTCTCTCTCTGTCCCAAAAATAAATAAACGTTGAGAAAAAAATTTAAAAAAAAAAGAAAAGAAAAAAAAAAGAAAAAAAAAGGAACACATACACAGCAACATGCATGAATCTCAAATAATTATGCTGAGCAAAAGAAGCCAGACCAAAAAAAAAGTATATATTGTATGACTCCATTTATATAAAACTCTCAAAAACAGAAATTAATCAGGGCACCGGGGTGGCTCAGTTGGTTAAGCATCCAACTTTGGCTCAGGTCATGATCTCATGGTTCATGAGTTCAAGGCCCACTTTAGGCTCTCTGCTGTCAGTGCGGAGCCTGCTTCAGATCCTCTGTCCCCCTCTTTCTCTGCCCTTCCCCTGCTCAGGTGTGTGTGCACTCTCACGCACTCTCTCTCTCTCTTAAAAATAAATAAACATTAAAAAAAAAAAAACACAAATTAACCTATGGTGCCAGCAAGCAGCTAGATCAGTCACTGCACGGGGGAGTGGAGGGTGGAGCAGTGCTGAGGTTGAGAGAAGACCACTGAAAAGGGATGGAATACATGGGGCACAAGAAAACTCTTGAGGGGATGAAAATGTTCTTTATCTCGATTGTGATGATCATCCCACAGGTGTCAAAACCCATCACACTTACTTCAAATACGTGCAGTTTATGATGTAGTAAATTATACCCAATATACCCAAAAAAATGTGTGTCAAAGCATATATAGGAAGGGGTGCCTGGCTGGCTCAGTCAGAAGAGCATGCGACTCTTAATCTTTAGATCGTGAGTTCAAGCCCCACGTTGAGTGTAGGGATTATTTAAATTAATTATTTAATAATCATATTTATTATATATTATTTATATATATAATATATATTATTATAATTATAATAATATATGGAGAAAACAGCAAAAATCAAACCCTCTGACCACTCTCTTCAAAAGTGGCACCTTTTCAACAATTTTTAAGGTAATACACTCATTCATTAAACAAATACTGATAGAGTGGCTACTATGGATAGGTACTATTACAGACAATAGAGACACCACAGAGAAATATCACAGACAAACAAGTGAGCAAATAAATAATTGCAGATAATGATATGAGTGCTATAAAGGAATTAAAACAGGGTGCTGTCACAGAAAGTGACTGAGTAAAAGGAAAGGCCAATTTATTGGGGAGGGGGGGTGGGGAGGTCACAGGGAACCTCCCTCAGGAGATGTCATTTGAGTGGAGCCCTAAAGAGATAGGAGATGTCTCTGTGACAATCCAAGGGAAGACAATCTTAGGGAAAATAAACAGCAAGTGCAAATGTTCCAAGACAGAAATAGTTTTGATATGTCAGAGAACAGGAGGTTAATATGTTTGCACCCAGTAGGACTGAAAGATGAGTGGAAGGAATGCGGTCCAAAAGGAAAGCAAGTGTCAAATAACATAGGGCCTTGTAAGCCATGGGAAACGGTGTTACTCAGGGGAGTGAGGTGATCTTTTTGGCAATGACATAAATGCATTTTTTTTGTTTATTTTTTTTTAAGTAATCTCTACACCCAAGGTGGGGCTCAAAGTCATGACCCTGAGATCAAGAATGCATGCTCTTTAGACTAAGTCAGTCAGGGGTCCCTGCATGAGTGCCATTTTTAAAAGATCACTATGACTGCTAAGGGTAGACTACAGAAAGGCAAAAAATGGAAGAAAGGATGTCAGTTACAAGACTGTATCTGCATTCCAAACAAGAAATGGTGGAGGCCTGGACAAGGGTGAGAGTGGTGGAGAAAGAATTGACATATTTGGGATATTTTCCAAAGGTAGACCCAACAACAGTTGCTGGGACAGATTGGACTGAGAGAGAAGAGGAGATGGGGGACACAGGAATCACAGATGGCCCATAGATTTTTGGCCTGCATAATGGAAACATCACCATTTACTAGAACGAAAAAAAAAAAAAACTATTCTTAAGACCATGATGAAAAGAGCCTAGAGAACCCAAGCGACACAAGACCCCAACGATTTGTCTGAGATGACACAGCGATTAAGTGGTAGAACTGGCATTCGATCCCAGGTGGTCCATGCCCTACACCTAATGTTCTAAATCTATCTGTTCTACATTGGGTGTAAATAGTACTTAAAGACAGTGAACAAAGAGAGAGTTCCTTTTTCCCCCTGCATGCTTGCTGCCCTGTCAACCGTTGGCATAAGTTCTGCCTCATCAAGACCCTGGGCCAGTTCTGTCCCCAAACTTACCCCTCTGATGTTAGAGCTCTGCTCTGTTCTGTCATTGCCCTTTCTTCCTTGTTGTGAGGACTACAGGATATAAATAGAGTACCTAAAAGAGTTTCTACATCTAAGTTTTCACCACATAGGCTTTTTTTGTTTTCTCTTTTCCCTTCTCTCTCCCTCCTCTGACCCTTGATGAAATGTTTTCATTGAGGAAATTTTTGTCAACTGAAAACAATGAAGATTCTCACCAAAAATTTCAGTCACTTACTATTAAATTTCTACACCAGAATAATTTTCGCTACAAATAAAATACAGCATGCAATTCACCCAGGGTTTCAGTATCTAAGCCATTTTTTCCTAAAGGTCTGCCTCTTCTACACTGCCAACCAAAGTTTCAGAATGTTCGCTATCACTACACGTTCATTCTTCTCATTCTGCCTACTCCTCCTGGATGAGCTCAAAGACACCCATTGTTTTCACCTTTCTTCTCTATACTCTCTCCTTCCTGAGCAGCACACCTGTAAAGCCCACTGCTACTAGAGATCTCCACTCTAGTGTCTACCAAGAATTTCAAACATCTATGAACCTAAAATTAATGTGTCTCACACACACCCAAGACAACTCTTCCTTTCCCAAGCCCACAATCTGGAATTCATTCAAAATTCCTCCCTTTCACTCACCCATATCCCTTTAACTCACCCACATCCCTCTCACTCAACCACATCCAATCAGTGACACTATCTTGTGGTTTCTACTTCTTCCATGACTGCTGAGTCAGACCTGTATTATCCATCCCACCTTTACTTCCTTAAGTTATGCACTGTCACACCTGGATTACCGTGACAGCTTTTAACATGAAAGAAAGAAATAAAAATTAACACAAAAACAGTGTTGAGGAAACCCACACAATGCAGGGAGAACAATCTATTTCATGTCCTCAGGGAGGTAAGGGAAGATAGGCAATTATAAATAAAACAGGTTACTTTTTAAAAAGGAGAGGAGTAAGGCTTCAGAAGGAAAAATATGATAGCAGAAATTAAAAACTTATAATGGGTAGATGATAAAACTGAGAGCTTCCTCCAGAAAAATGGAGCAAAAGACAAAAGGATGGAAAGCAGAAGGGAAAAGATAAAAAATACAGCCAGTACAGAAGATGTAGAATATGAATAATAGTACTTCTAGAAAATATAGAGAAAAGGAAAAGGTGTGAATATCTACAAGAGAATTTAATACAATCCCCCAGAACTAAGGGATATGAATTTCCAGATTGCAAGGGCTTTTGTAGTACCAAGCACCATGGGTAATGGTAAGAGTAGCTAATGCTATCTGTATTAGTGCTTATTCTGTGTCGGACACTATTCTAGGTGCTTACATATTTAACTCATTTACTTGTCACGACTATCACTATCCACTCATTACAGAAGAAGAAACTAAAGCACAGGGAAGTTCAGTAATGGGTCCAAGATGACACACAGCTTAATAAATGGTAGAACTGGCATTCAATCCCAGGGGGCTCATGATTTACACCCAGTGCTCTAAATCACTGTGCTACATTGGATTATTAGCCTTACACCATGTTTCCTAGCAGAACAATGGGATCTAGAGGAAGATGCCATAGCTTCCAGAGAGAAAAAAGTTCTCAAGGAAAGCATTCAAAGTAAAAATGGCTTTGGAATGCTCACTAACAATACTAAAAACTAAAAAGAAATACACAAATCCTTCGAATTTTAAAGGAACATTATTTACAACCTATGGAGGATATGCTCCAATGTAATAAAAAAAATAAACCAAGGAAGAGGATAATCAGGAGGCCCTACACCAGAAGAAACAGGAGGCCTTACACCAAAGAGTGTGAAGTGAATCCCCTAATGATCATGTAGAAATCATAGAAGAGCTACTTATGAGTGTGGAAATAAGCAGTTCAGGTTAGGGCAGGACAAGATTTCTCAGAAGACTTTGCAGGAAGATGAAATGAGAGAATATGTAGGAATGTTTTCAGAAGACTGACAACTGGCAAAGAGCGTGGAGTTGATTTAGTGATAAATACATTGCAAACTAAGCAAGTATTAACTCTACTAAATACTTGTGCACATGCATACACACACACACACACACACACACACACACACACACACAATGGCAGGAAAGGAAAAGCAATTATAGTCTACTACATGGCTAGGCTGTGAAGTATTTACACATCATAATGTTAACATAATAATGTCATAATAATGTTAACATTTAATACTGATCTAACCAAAATTATAAATATAATCTATATTTACAGGTAGATAGAAATGGCATATGTATGTGTATTGAGGATGGAGGAAAGAAAAGAAAAAAAAAATTCTATCTTCTTTACTGGGAAGTCAATACCTAAAAAGGAAAATCCAAGAAGTAGCAAAATCAAAGTATTATTTAGAGACATAAAGGTAAATAATGAAACAGGTAAAAGAGATTAAATTAGTTGCCTCCATTGAAGTGGAAATGAGTGGCGAGGATCCACAGAGCTATGGTTTTTAAAAACAAATCTTTATTTTACCTTTTAAAATACATTCATAATGGATTAATATCTTTAAGTTTTTATTTTAATTACAGTTAGTTAACATACAGTGTTATATTAATTTCAGATATACAATATAGTGATTCGACAATTGCATACAATACCCGGTGCTCATCACAAGTGTACTCCTTAATCTCCATCACCTATTTCACCCATCTCCTTACCCCCTCCCCTCTGGTAACCATCAGTTTGTTCTCCATAGTTAAGAAACTGTTTCTAGATTTGTCTCTTTTTTCTCCCTTTGATCATTTGCTTTATTTCTTAAATTCCAAATATGAGTAAAATCATGGTATTTTCTTTCTCTGACTTATTTCGCTTAGCATTATACTCTCCAGCTCCATCAATGTCATTGCAAATGGCAGGACGTCATTCTTTTTCATGGCTCTGAATAATATTCCATTATATATATATACACCACATCTTCTTTATCCATTCATTACTCAATGGACATGGGCTACTTCCATAACTTGGCTATTGTAAATAATGCTGCTATAAACATAGGGATACGTATACATAATTGATAGTTTGTTTGGTTTTTTTTTTTTAAGAGAAACAGACTTAGTTCCATTGAAATTAAGAAGTTTTGGGGCGCCTGGGTGGCGCAGTCGGTTAAGCATCCAACTTCAGCCAGGTCACGATCTCTCGGTCCGTGAGTTCGAGCCCCGCGTCGGGCTCTGGGCTGGTGGCTCAGAGCCTGGAGCCTGCTTCCGATTCTGTGTCTCCCTCTCTCTCTGGCCCTCCCCCGTTCATGCTCTGTCTCTCTCTGTCCCAAAAATAAATAAACGTTGAAAAAAAAATTAAAAAAAAAAAAAGAAATTAAGAAGTTTTTTGGGGCGCCTGGGTGGCGCAGTCGGTTAAGCGTCTGACTTCAGCCAGGTCACGATCTCGAGGTCCGTGAGTTCGAGCCCCGTGTCAGGCTCTGGGCTGATGGCTCAGAGCCTGGAGCCTGTTTCCGATTCTGTGTCTCCCTCTCTCTCTGCCCCTCCCCCGTTCATGCTCTGTCTCTCTCTGTCCCAAAAATAAATAAACGTTGAAAAAAAAATTAAAAAAAAAAAAAAAAGAAGAAGTTTTCTCAGGGTACCTGGGTGGTTCAGTCAGTTAAGTGTCCAACTTTGGCTCAGGTCATGATCTCATAGTTCATGGGTTTAAGCCCCACATGCAGCTCTGTGCCATTGGCATGGAGTCTGCTTGGGATTCTCTCTCTCCCTTTCTCTCTGTCCCTCCCCCACTCACTCTCTATCAAAATAAATAAACTTCTACAAAAAAAAAAGGTTTCTCAAGGATACCTGATGAATCAGGGAAAGAAAGGGAGGGGACTAGAACCCAGATCTATTAACTAAAACCTACAGTTTTCTTTCTACTACTTACTATTACTTAACTTTCTACTCCTATCTACATAAATATGACTTTTAAGAAATTAAAACTTACTAATAGCAACAATGTTAGATACAGTGTGCAGTAGAATTGTGGGCTATAGATTGAAAAATATTTCTAGTTTTCAAAGAAACTATTTGAGGTGTTATCTCCAGTCTAGATGAATTAGTAACAGTGACCCTAAAAGGGAAAGTACACAAACTACTCCATGGGATGTGAACTACAAAAATAAACATGCAATTAATCCCATTACTGTCCAAAACATATGTTGATACAGCTGGATGTGATTAATTTTTTAAAGAAAACAATGAATTGATTTTGATTTCTAAAGAAATAGAAATACACTGACTTTTTGCCTAAGACTGGTCTTTGGTTGAGAAATTATAAAGTGGTATTTTCCACATTTTAAGCAGTCAGCAACTCAGCTGCCATATTTATGATAATAACATTGGTGGAAGGGGGAAAAAAACTAGTCAAATGGAAAAAAGAACAGGCGGAGAGAACAGATGTGGAAAAAAGGGGAGATACGTGGTACAACTGGGTAACATAGTGAAAATCCCACACACTCAGCCAAGAAACTTTGGGAGTGGCTCTGGTTGGCAGCTAAGCATCTTACATGAAGCACATCTGAATTTTGTTAAGCAAATCTAACTAGGAATGTGGCAGTTCTACCTCCTCAAGACTACATACAGACAGCTTTTTCCAGGCCTGAGGATCACTAAATCAAATGGGTCACTGACACACTTCTAAAAACAAATGACCTTCATGTGAGCCACCATATCATAGGTAGAAGAAAGTATCTGAAGATAATTCAGACAACAGCTTCTAAATATTGTCAAACAGCAACCACCAGATATAATTCCCTAGTTAAGAAGTCAAACTGTGGGCCCACAGGGGTGTATTACGGCCCCCTAAGTATGCTTTGATTCATCTAACAAACACTAAATTGTGCTTAAATATAACTTTGATATCCAAGTGTGCCTTAATGGATTCAAATTCTAGGAAAATTGGTTCACACAAGTCCAATATTTTCCAGCTAATCAGTTCCCCATTCTCTAGCCCTTCTGCAAATAAGAGTTTTCCACATAATAAGGTCTTTGCGTTTTCATATCATTTTCACGTGTATGTGTGTTCCATATGTTCCAGGGCATCCCAGAAAGATAATATGAAATTAAGCAGAAAGAAAAAGATTATTTTTTAGGAGAACAAAAGCAAAACGTAAGTTCTACTTGCTGCTTTAAAGTACTACGTAAACTTAACAGGAACCCATGGGGGAGGGGAAGGAAAAAAAAAAAAAAGAGGTTAGAGAGGGAGAGAGCCAAAGCATAAGAGACTGTTAAAAACTGAGAACAAACTGAGGGTTGATGGGGGGTGGGAGGGAGGGGAGGGTGGGTGAGGGGTATTGAGGAGGGCACCTTTTGGGATGAGCACTGGGTGTTGTATGGAAACCAATTTGTCAATAAATTTCATATATATAAAAAAAATAAAAATAAAAAAAAATAAAGTACTACGTAAGACTGGTAAATGATGTTTCACTGAACATTGGAAACTGAAGAGTTACTAAAATGAAATCTAAAATTTTTCTCGGGGCTCCTGGGTGTCTCAGTCAGTTAAGCATCTAGCTCTTGATTTTGGCTCAGGTCTTTATTTCATAGTCATGATAGCCCCATTGTTAAGATTCTCTCTACCTCAATTTTTTTTAACCAAAAAAATTTTTAGTCTATCATTTTTAAAAGAATTTTTCTTGGAACACCTGGGTGGCTCAGTGAGTTAAGCATCTGACTCTTGATTTTGGCTCAGGTCATGATCTCACAGTTCATGAAATCAAACCCCACCTCAGGCTCTGCACTGGCAGTCGGAGTCTGCTTGGGGTTCTCTGCCTCCCTCTCTCTCTCTGCCCCTCCCTGTTCTCTCTCTCTCAAAATAAATTTTAAAGAAATAATTTTTCTTGGGGCGCCTGGCTGGCTCAGTTGGTGGAGCATCTGACTCTTGATCTCAGGGTTGTGAGTTCAAGCCCCATGTTGGATGTAGAGATTACTTAAAAACAAAATCTTTAAAAAGAAAAAAAGAATTTTTCTCTCTCCTTTTTTGGTATCTCAAAGATGCAAATTCAAAATAATGTCTCTGACAAGGAGTTTCCTCTTTCCATAGTGCAATTTTACAAAAATCCAAATGAATAGCATAAATGACTCAATCCCAACTACTTTCATCTACTTACAGTGTTGTTGCTTGTGACACAAAGGAACAAGTATGTGGTAGGGACACAGAAGATCTGTCAGAGCTGCCATCAACCCACAGGAGCTGGTTCATCCAGCAGTGGGTACTCATGTCTGCACCAAACTTCACACTGTGAAAGGCTGGAGACCTTCATTGCCTTTGGATGTGGAAAGCTCAGAGTACAGATTCAATTATGAGATGATGGTCACTTAGGTGGAAGGGGTCTTCTCAAACCAACTTGCCTTTCCCTTAGAGAAAACTGAACTTCCTCAGCTAGGATTTTCTGACATTTCAGGTTTTTCAAGCGCTTCATCTCATACTCCCTTTCAAGTTTGATGTCTGGAAAATAAAATACATGAAGCAATCCAACTGATATTTTTCACCAGTCATAATATGGTTAAAACTGAATATTTCATCACACAGCAAACCACACATTCTTAAATACTAAACAAGAAGGGCTTCATAGATGAGGGGTATGGGTCTGAATAAGCATATTTAAACACTTATCTGACAATAAACAAAATGATATAGATAAAATTTGCTATTTATTAAAATAGTTCTTACAGAACTTACATTCTGCAGAAGGGAGCAGAGCACTCTTAGTGGTTTTATTTTTTTGGAGGTAAAAAGGACTACCAAATGTAATTTCTTCCAAGAAAGGCAATTTGATGTTGGCTAGGTTCATGTACCAGGTCTTTGTAAGCAGTGCAAGATCCCAAGGTTCCTGTCTGGGGCAAAAATTCATTAATTCATTCAATAAATATTTATTGAACATCTAATGTGGAATATACAGAAGATATCTTAATTCTCAATTACATTTTCCACTAGACATTTTGGTTTAAGATGGGAATTCAGGATTTTCCAGAGTTGTAAATCTAGCCAGGAGAAGGAGCCTTATATTAATGTATAGTATGTAATGTATATATACTAATGTAGAGATATATTGCAAAATTACCATAAATTATAATGACAGGAACTTTTGTTAAAAACAGTCTCCCTGCAGTCAAGCCAATCTTTCTATGTCTTTTAAGAGGATGTGGTTAAGAACTGTAAGCTCTAAGTCTTTTATGGCCGATCACAAATATGGTCACATTAGGGAAAGAAAAAAAGAGAATAATCATTCATTGAGCAGGTACTTGGCATACACTAAGGCTTCGAATGTGTGATCTTATTTTAATCTTTACAACCTCCCTGTGGATAGACAAGGAAACAGACTCAGAAGTTAATTAAGAACCAGAGCTGGTACTTAGCCCAGCTGGAGTTATTCAGAAGCACTAGTAGCAAGAGAATCCTCGGAAAACTGGAGGAGATGAAATTCCAAACTATAATATTTAAAAATAATCACCATGAACTTCAAATGAATTGTTTTATATATTCTAATTTGGAAATGCTAAATGACAACTACATGTTTCTCATCTCACTGAGTCAATATGAGTTTCATATGTCCTAGGAAAGGTGAAAGACCTGCTTTGGTACAAGTAGAGGAAGTAAGGGTGTAATGTACAAGTGTCTACTTGTTTTCCTCCTCCAGCTTCCTTGCTACTTTATCATCTAACTTTAAGGAGCAACTTGAAGTCTACAATTATTATAAATGCATTTGAATAAGGGCACAAAGATGTATTTATAAGAATGTTCACTGAAGCACTGTTTGTCAAAAACAAAACAAACAAACAAAAAAACTCACAAAATAGCCTTAATGTCGATCAAGAAGAGCCTGGTTAAACAAACTGTGGTACACATGTTGATGAAAGAATGAGGTTTATCCTTATATGTCGACTTGGAAACATGAGCAATAAAACAGCTAATTTTATCTAGCACTTACTATCTGCTGGGCACTGCACTGTTTCAATCAGTTTACGCATATGAACACATTTAATTGACACAGTAACTCTATGGAGTAGGCAGGTACTATTATTAAACTCATTTTGCAGATAAGGAAATAAGAATAGAACAACTTGTTCAAGGTCACAGGGCTGTTGGTCGTGGGTTTGGGATTTGAACCCAGAAAGTCAGACTCTAGAAACTGTGTTCATAACCATTAGGCTATACAAGATATAGTGGGGGCCAGGGCAAAGTTCAACATAATCACACATGTAAAAACACATATGTGTATATGTGTATATATGTGTGTATCTTGTACAGCAGACGGAAATTCTAGAAAAATATAAAACATTTTACCTCTGAGTGGGACTGAGATAGCCTTTTTATTTTCTTTTCAAATGTTTCTATACTGTTTGAAATTTTTGTGTGTATTTTCTACAACTCTCTAAAAATATTTAACCAAAAAGTCAGTGAGGAGTTGTCTTAGCAAATTAATTCCAAAGAGTGTCGTTGCCATTCTTTTCCTCTTAATTTAGCTGTTCTTATAAATAATATGGTATCAAACACTTTCTTGTAAGTATGATAGAGAAGGCACTGGTGCTGCAGAGACTATTCATGATATAAAATTCTACATAATCAAAACTGCAGAATAAATGCTTTAAGTTATTCTCCAGACATAGGATTATCTTTATTACAAAAATTACATTTATAATAATGTTGACTACCATGGTACTTGCCAATAGTTCAATGTCTAAACACATACGGAAATGACAAAACTAAATAAAATGCAATGGTGAATTTGCTCTGGTTTTAGAAACCCAAAGGGTGTCTCCACTTACTTCTCAGAATATTGTTTAAAAAGAAAAATTCAACTGACCCATAATGGCAAGTATGTCATAGACTGTGGCAGAGAGGTTAAAAAAACAAGTGCAAAAATTAAAAATAAACAAAAAAACAAGGTCGCAATAGACACCACACAGTGAAACTACCATGTGGTAGTAGCAGTCCATGTTCATTACGGGTTTACTGTATGTCAAGCAATATGCAAGTATGTAACACACATTATTTATATTCCACATCATACAGACAGGTAGTGATAAGTTCATTTTACACATGTGGAGACCAAGATAGAGAAAAGTAATTTACTCAAG
The DNA here is from genome assembly GCF_007474595.2 of Lynx canadensis. NCBI lineage: Eukaryota > Metazoa > Chordata > Mammalia > Carnivora > Felidae > Lynx > Lynx canadensis. Next base: position 134,368,999 of record NC_044306.2, on the reverse strand, counting down.
TTGGCATAGGGAGCCAGGGCAGGACCAGGCTTCGAACTCAGGTCTTCTGTTTGTTTGTTTTTTTAATGTTTATTTGTTTTGAAAAAGAGAGACACACAGAGCGCGAGCAGGGGAGGGGCAGAGAGAGAGGAAGACACAGAATCCGAAGCAGGCTCCAGGCTCTGAGCTAACAGCACAGAGCTGGATGCAGGGCTCAAACCCACAAACCGTTGAGATCATGACCTGAGCTGAAGTCGGACGCTGAACCAACTGAGCCACCCAGGCGCCCCATTTTTTTAAATAAACATGTAGATTTATTTTAAATCAGTTCAGTGCATGATACAAATTGGTTTTGCAGTTTAAAAATATGGAAGCTTCACGAATTTACATGTCATTCCTGTGCAGGGGCCATGCTAATCTTCTCTGTTTCGTTCCAATTTTAGTACCTGTGCTGCAGAAGCAAGCACATGGCTCAGATCTTTCTGATTGCAAAACCCATGTTGTCCATACCAAACATCACCTGCAAAAACGTACAGGATGCAAAACTGACTCTTTGTATCAGCCAATCAAGTGCTAAGTTAAGATATACCTGACACCAAGACACTTTCAGGTAGATTTACACTATCTACAGAGATATTTTAAGGTAGTTGACAGTAGTCGAAAATGTTGCTTTGGAGTACAAAGATGAGCTTCTATCCCTGTCACTTCTTTACTACATGACTGTATGACTTTGATCAAATCACTTCTCCAAACCTGTTTGTGTTGTTTTGTTATAACTGCCAAGTACGATAATTTATAAATTCTTAATAAACGCATTTACCTTTAAAAAAAAATCACTATTCAGATCACTGAAAATACCTCACATGGTCCAGTAGCTCATCAGGGTTTCCGGTACTCTTATTTTACCAAGGACACTCCCCATCCCCAGTCAAGGCTCACAGTGATGAAAATACTTACACTTTAAAACAACCGCCCCGCAATATGGTTTTCACTGTGTTCTTTCTTGGCAAGCCATAAGCCATGGTGAATTATCATAGTCCAACTTCCTCACATAGGTGCCTGATGTTATGACTGCAGTATTCTGTTCACTCTGCCTGAAATGATTGCAATACACAGAATTAGTGGCTTTCACTTTAATATTTTTTAATACCCAAATAATAAAAAGATTTAGAAAAAGCATTTCTGGATGTCACGAAGTTCCTAATAAATGTTCCTTGAAGCTTAACTCCTAATGTACAACTGTGTTCTCTTTTATTTGTCGTGAACTCATTTTATCATTTCTGGCCACGTATGGAGAAAATGCAAAGTTAACATCGGTATTCCGTCACTGCCCAAGCCTGCAAAACTGGCTCAAACACCTCATCACCCAAACGTGTCTGACTTTGGCAATATTGAAAGACAAATGGCTCTGCGGGTACACGAACTTCCCGTTCCCCGCCCAAGCCCCCTTCCCAGGTTTTCCCTTTTTCAAAAGCCTGAGCTAACCAACCGACCCCCTGTAAGTGCCCCTCCCACTGCGTCCCGCCAGGGTGCGCAGTTCCGCGCAGGAACCGGCTCTTGGGAGCGGGTGGAGTCTCGGCGGTCCGCGGAGCCCGGGGCAGAGGGACGGACAGGCGGACGGGCAGGGAGGCTGGGCCCTCCCGCCGCCTCTTCCCACGTCCGCGCCCAGCTCTCCTCCCACCCGCACACAATGCGCGGCGGGCGCACCGGGTCGGCCGGGGCCTCGGGGGCCGGAAGGGGTAGTGGTCGCCGGAGCCCGATTACCGGCGCTCGCGGGTCTCGGGGGTTGCGTTTCCCCCGCGGACGGAGGGCGGAGCGCGCGCCCGACTAGGCGCTCATGGCCGCGCGCACTAGCGGGCCCGCGCCGCGGGCACACGCCTCCTTCCCGCTGGCGCCCGAGCTACGGGCCGCGCCCCAGGCCGGGACGCCTCGCGTCACGCCCGGGCCTCAATAAAGGGCTTTGTGGTGACGGCCCCGCCCTCCAGGGGCCTTGGGAACCAGGTCCCTGATGGGGTCCCGCGGGGGCCTCCGGGTTAAGCAAGCGAGACAAGCACACACTTGACGGAACAAAACTTAGGAGCAAAAGAGCTGTAAGCGAGGTCTTTCTCTGAAAACGACATTTAAATGTCAGTAGGTTGTGTTGAAGTGACCTGGGAACTTCGTTTTGGGGCCCATTTGGGGGCACAATTTAAAGAAACGTGCTCAGCTTTGACTGTTCTCTTTGAGCGATGCTCACTGGTGACGCCTGAGGAGCGGAAGCGCTATTGTTACAGTTCGCGCGCCCTAGTGGGTCAAGGCAGCTATAAACGCTCAAGCCCCAAGCCCAAATGTGGTGTTACGTGTTCGTCGTGGTAAGGGCAAGACAGAATGGAAAAAGTGGCCTGATGGACCAGTTTTTGAAGTCATTACACTGTGGTGATTCAGGAGGAATCTATATTTTAATATGCCAATGGTCATCACTTAAACATCAAATGAAAATGGCTTACCTGTCCATTTTGCAGGAGGGTCTTGGAGTCAGAACTGGTTTGGAATTCTAGTTCTGCCAGTTGACAACTTTTAGGTCTTGCCTATATAAATTCTCTAATCCTCAATTTCTCCGTCTATAAAACAAGTATAATACTCTAGGACTTGCAAGGTCGTTGTGAGGATTAAAGATCTGTCTGTAAATTCCCTGCCACATGGTAAGTGCCTAATTGTCTAATTTTGAGCCTAGTAACACTTTATGACATAAGCAAGGGATACTTACTCCAATTGTAGAGAGGAAGAATGAAGTAAGAGAGGTGGCATAGCTCTCGAGTTACAGGCCCAACAGTACCCGGACAGGCTACCTCTGTTACTAGCTACTGCCTAATTAGAATAGTGGTAGGCTTGAACCAGCTTTTTGCCTTCCTGAAACTGGAAGGCTAGGACTCCTTTGCTCTTTAACATTTCTGGGAAAGGAACCCCAATGGGTGAGAGTGAGTGTTAGTATTTAACACGAAGAATGGTGAATCCATTAAGGGACTATGAAATCAATGTAGTAGATTTTGACCTGGATTTTTTCAAATGAATTAACATAGAATGGGGTGGAGTGTGGGGAATGAGAGTACATCATGCAAGTAAGTCTAGGTATTGTTTTGTGGAACTTATATTTTTGTTATCCATATGTACTCTTTCTCATGCTTTTGTGTGTGTGCAGTTTCAGTGTAAATTGTAGTTCTCACAGTGGGTCTAAAAAGTTCGAAAGCCACTAACATTTCATTTTAGAGATGAAAAAAGTGGAGACCAAGTTGTTAACTGAAATCACATTTAGATGGAGCAGAAATAGGCCACTTTAGAGTTGAAGTGACACGTGGAGCTATGGCCTGTTCTCTTTTTAATAGAAGAAATCAATAATCCAGAGAGATGTTTCCAGGGCCCCACTGAAAAAGGCTAGACAGCCTGTGATTTCTCCATGTGGGAACTTCATTTCCTGTATTTGTTTCCTTCATAATTCCTGAGAATTATGTTTAGTTATTTTCTAAGTGATTTACTTTGAACAAATATGGTGGAAGTTACAGAATATGACTTTTTTATTTAAATTTTTTTTAATGTTTATTTATTTTTGAGAGAGAGAGCACAAGAGATGAAGGGGCAGAGAGAGAGAGGGAGACAGAGAATCCGAAGCTGGCTCCAGGCTCTGAGATGTCAGCACAGAGCCCGGTGCAGGGCTCGAACCCACGAGTTGTGAGATCATGACCTGAGCCCAAGTTGGATGCTTAACCAACTGAGCCACCAGGTGCACCCAGAATATGACTTCTGAGACCAGGTCACAAAAGACCTCTGTGGTCTCTCTTGGATCACTAACCCTAGAAGAGATCAGAAACATGTTAGGGAACACTCAAGCCACCTTGTGGAGAAAGTCACATGCAAAGGAATCAAGGCCTCTAGCCAACAACTGGTGAGGTTCTGAGGCCTCATTCCACCAACCATGTGAGTGAGCCAGCTTGGAAGCACATCCTCCAAAGCTCCATCAAGCCTTCAGATGACTGTAGCCTCAGCTGATGTCTCACTGAAGCTTCATGGGAGACCCTGGGTCAGAACCATCTAGCTAGCCAGTCCAGGATTCCTGGCCCTCAGAAAATATAAGATAATAAATGCTTATCATTTTAAGCCATCAGACTTTGGAGTATTTGTTACAGAGCAACAGATACCTAATATAACACTAAGTGTCTTATTGGAGAAGGAATATTTTACACAGAGGAAAATAGCCATATTTTTCTAGTTGAGATTAATAGTTTGATAAAAAATGAGCAGTAAAGGGGCACCTAATGGCTAAGTTGGTTGAACATCCAGCTCTTGGTTTGGGATCAGGTTGTGATCCCAGGGTTGTGGGATCAAGCCCCACTATTGGCTCTGTGCTGAGCAAGTCCCTTCTTGGGATTCTCTCTCTCTCTCTCTCTCTCTCTCTCTCTCTCTCTCTCTCTCCTACTCTCCCTTGCTCATGCTCTCTCTCTCTCTAAAATAAAAATAAAAATAAAAAATAAATGAACAATAAAACATTATGCTTTTACAGATTCTTTCTGGGCAGCTGATTTTGCTAAATCTCATCTAGGACCAGTTGAAAGCTTTAGAAACTGTCAACACAGAAAATATGGTAAGTACCAGTCTCCCATGTCTCTATTTTTTTTAATTTCATTTATTTATTTTGAGAGAGAGAGTGGGTGTGGGGAAGGTATCAGGGAGAGAGGAAAAGAGAGAATCCCAAGTACACTCCCCACTGTCGGTGCAGAGTCCAGTGCAGGGCTCTATCTCATGAACTATGAGATCATGACCTGAGTCGAAATCAAGAGCCAGACACTAAACCAACTGAGCCACCCAGGCACCTCTCCCACGTATATTTAAAAACAAAAATAACACTAAATCACCCTACCCCCATAATGACAATTTTAGTATTTTCTTTTGAAATATCAAATCACCTCTAAACATTACTGACTCCCATAAACATTTCTGTCTCCCACCCGCCTACTCTCTCTCTCTCCTGTCCTTCTCCTCCTTTCCTTTCTTTTCTCTATGATCTCTCTCCCACTGCTTTTCCACTGCCCTGCACACATCTGCCTATTGGGTAAGGCTTCACTGATCTCTATTCCAGAAAGTTGGCAGGTTTCATTTGAATTGGTTAAGAGAACATTGCTGCCACCTACCGTTAAAACTAAGGCACGAAGATGAATACAAAGAGACCTGATAATAACAGGTAACAAAAAAACAATACTAGTGTGATGTTTACTACACTTTGGGCACTGTTCAAGGTACTTCATATACATTGATTCATTTAATCATCACAAGAAGAGATGCTATTATCAATTTAGTGGTGTGAGTTTAGGGATATTAGGGAAGTAAAAACTGAGGTACCTCACGTGTGAATAACTTTTCCAAGGTCACAGGACTCAAGACTATGCAATTCTGATATTTTTCTTTCTATCATACTGTACATTCTCCCCGGATTGTAATTAAGACAATGTTTTAAGGTATATACTTGTAAATATTTTTGTACTTCCCTGTTTAAATACTCTGTTAATTTCTCATCATATATATATTAACAGAATATTCTTGGACACCTACTCCATGCCAGCAGTCATTCTTCTCCATGTCATCTGAGCCTCGCAGTTTAGTGGGAAAAAGGGTAATAGTTTCCCTAGAACAGTTAAGGGAAAAAAAAGTTTTATAGGGCTACTAAATGACTTGCTTACAATTACGCAACTAGTAAATTACAGAACCTAATTTAACCCAGGTCAGTTTCACTCCTGACCTACCTTCTCTGAGTTCTCTGACTTAACTATATATTCCTCAGTCCATGAAATTTCCATTGCATCCTTACCATAGCATTGACTACCCACCCATTTTATTTGACAGAGTAGGCTTCTGTACCTTAAGCACATTAGTGCCTGACCAGAACAGAAAATAATAGCCACAGCTAGAGTCCAGACTCCTCTGCCCTCTTTAGAGGTATAAGTTAAAATTTCCTATGTGCTCAGTTGATGAACTCCTGTTGTTTAGGAGGCAAAGCAGGTAAGAATGTATTACCCTAATCCAAGACTATGTGATTTACAGCCTAGGATTCTCCCCAGGACAAAATCTGGAGCAGTAGGGATCCCTGGCTGCCTCTCAGGCAGGCACTGTGAACCTGCATCTGTCACGGAGCAGTACATATCAGGGTAGCTATCCCATGACAACTACATTTGAATTCCTCCACCGTGCAAGCGTAAAGCATTAGTTGTAAGAATAGGAAGAAAGGTGTTTCTTTACACATCTTAATATATGAGGGCTTTGGAGTGTTACAATGTCACCCTGTAAAGTACTAGTTTCAACCATGCTAATTTACAATAAGTCACTTTAAGAATAATTAGGAAGGTAGGAGCAATTAGGAAATTAAGAAGAGGTTCTTTTTGTGGTGGCTCAGAGGCGGTAGGCTGCTTCAGGATGAAGCCGAACATCTCTTTCCCAGCTACTGGCTGCCAGAAACTCATTGACGTGGATGATAAATGCAAACTTCAAAGGGAATGGCCACAGAAGCTGCTGATGCTCTTGGTGAAGAGTGGAAGGGTTACATGGTCCAAACCAGTGGTGGCAATGACACACAGGGCTTCCCCATGAAGCAGGGCATCTTGACCCATGGCCGTGTCCACCTGCTGCTGAGTAAGGGGCATTCCTACTACCGACAAAGGAACACTGGGGAAAGAAAGTGCAAATTTGATCGGGGTTGCATTGTGGATGCCAATCTCAGTGTTCTCAACTTGGTTATTGTGAAAAAAGGGGAGAAGGATACTCCTGGACTTGCTAGTATTAGTGCGTCTCATCACCTGGGGCCCAAAAGAGCTAGCAGAATCCGCAAACTTTTCAGTCTCTCTAAAGAAGATGATGGCCACTCATGTGTTGTGAGAAAGACCCTAAAAGAAGGTAAGAAACCGAGAACCAGAGCACCCAGGGTTCAACATCTTGTTATTCCATGTGTCCTCCAACACAAACGATAGCGTATTGCTTCGAAGAAACTGTACTATGAAAAATAAGCAAGAGGCTGCAAAATATGATAAACTTTTGGCCAAGAGAATGAAGGAGGCCAAAGGAAAATGCCGGGAACAGATCGTCAAGAGACAGAGGCTGTCTTCTCTGAGAGCTTCTACTTGAGTCCGGTCAAATATGAGATTATCTACGAGTAACAAATAAATAAGATCAGACATCAAAAAAGAAGAAGAAAGAAAAAAGAAGATGAGGTCTCCAGTCATTCATTAAATATTTGTTAAAATGAGTCACATTTTATCAACTTTTGAAATACGTAATAAGTCATAGCAGTTGAGCTCTTTTCCTGAAGAGACACAGACCAGATGGAGAGGTGGCATGCTTTGATAGAAAAGGTCTAACTAGGAATAAAAAATAAACTAGGCTGGAGATCTTTTACAAATATAAAGCTTCTAAACCTTTGTACCATTTATGAAACCTATTCTATAGCGCCCCACAATATTTTTTTAAGATTTATTTTTATTTATTTTGAAAGAGAGAGAGAGAGAGACCACAAGTATTGGAGTGGCAGAGAGAAAGGCAGAGAGAGAATCCCAAGCAGGCCCTGCACTGCCACTGTAGAGCCCAACATAGGGCTCAATCTCACAAACCATGAGATTATGACCTGAGCCATAATCAAGAGTCGAGCACTTAACCAACTGTGCCCCTGGTTGGTTCAATAGGTAGAGCATGTGACTCTTGATCTTGGGGTCATGAGTTCAAACCCCATGTTGGGCATGCAGATTACTTAAAAAAAATAAATAAGTAAAAAAAGAATTCATTAAAGTTCATATTGGATAGAAATCTTGTCCTAAAATTTCTTTTTTTTTTTTTTTGAAGATTTATATCCCAGGCTTATAATATCTATATAATCTTTTTAATTTTATTTATCTCAGTGGTTCATTCATAGTTCATCTTAAGCTTTAATTCAGTTAGATTCAAGGCAATTTAACACATATCTATTGAACATTTTCTGTATGCAAAGCTCTGTGATTAGCCCCTGTAGTCTGAAATTTGTCCCTCACCCCTGCCATGTGTAAGAAAAGCTTAGAGAGTTTTTAACAACTATATGCAAATGAATGAAACTGGACTGCTTTTTTAATACCATATACAAAAATAAACTCAAAATGGGTGTAAGACTTAAATGTAAGACCGGAAACCATAAAATTCCTAGAAGAAAACAGAGGAGGTAAGCTCTATGACATTGCTTTTGGCAGTTTTTTTTTGGATCTGTCTCTCAAGGCAAAGACAGCAAAAGCAAAACTAAACTATTGGGACTACATCAAACTAAAAAACTTTTGCACAGCAAAGGAAACCATCAACAAAACAAAAAGGTGATCTGCTGAATGGGAGAAGATATTTGTAAATTATGTGTATCCCATAAGGGGTTAACATTCAAAATATATAAAGAACTCATATAACTCAATATCAGAAAAACAATCCAATTAAAAAATGAACAGAGCTGGGTGCCTGGGTGGCTCAGTCAGTTAAAGCATCTGACTTCAGTTCAAGTCATGATCTCACAGTTCATGAGTTTGGGTCCCACCTCAGGTGAGCTTGAGTCCTCCTTTGGGTGAGCCCTGCTTCTCCCTCTTTCTCTGCCCCTTGCTCATTGTGCTCTCTCTCTCCCTCCCTCTCTCTCTCTCTCCCTCTCAAAAAAGAAGAAGAAGAAGAAGAAGAGAGAAAGAAAGAAAGAAAATGAATAGAGGCCCTGTCACTTTTCCAAAGAAGACCTCCAGATGGCTAACAGACACACTAAAAGATGTTCAGCATCACTCATCATCAGGGAAATGCAAATCAAAATCTCAATGAGATATCACCTTACACCTGTCAGAATGGCTAGTATAAAAAAGATGGGGGGCGGGGGGATGACAAGAAATAACAAATGTTGGCAACAAAGTGGAGAAAAGGGAACTCCTTGGTGGGAATGCAAATTGGTACAGCCACTGTGGAAAAGTGTGGAGGTTTTTCAAAAAATTAAAAATAGAACTACCATATGATCCAGCAATTCCACTTCTGGATATTTAGCCAAAGAAAATGAAAACACTAATTCAAAAAGACATATGAGGGGCGCCTGGGTGGCGCAGTCGGTTAAGCGTCCGACTTCAGCCAGGTCACGATCTCGCGGTCCATGAATTCGAGCCCCGCGTCAGGCTCTGGGCTGATGGCTCGGAGCCTGGAGCCTGTTTCCGATTCTGTGTCTCCCTCTCTCTCTGCCCCTCCCCTGTTCATGCTCTGTCTCTCTCTGTCCCAAAAATAAATAAAAAACGTTGAAAAAAAAAATTTAAAAAAACAAAACAAAAACAAAAAGACATATGAACTGCTATGTTTATTGCAGCATTACTTACAATATCCAACATACAGAACAACCTAAGTGTCCATCGATAGATGAATGGATAAAGAGGATGTGGTATAAATAAAAAATTTTAAAGAAAAAACAATTTTTAAGGGGATGTGGTATGTGTGTGTGTGTGTGTGTATATATATATATATATGTTTACACATGTATATACATATATATATACACATATATACATACATATATACATATACAATACCATATATATATATATGGTGTGTGTGTATGTATATATATATATACACACACACCATATATATATATATATATAACATATACAATGGAATATTACCTAGTCATAAAAAAGAGTGAAATCTTGCCAATTGCAACAATATGGATGGACCTAAAGGGTACTCTGCTAAATGAAATAACTCATACAAAGATAAATACCATATGATTTCACTTACATGTGCAGTCTAAAATATAAAGCAAACAGATAAGCAAAATAGAAGAGAAACAGACACAGATATAGAGAATAAATTGTTGTTTGCCAGAGAGGAGAATAGGGAGTATGAATGAAATAAATGAAAGAGAGTAAGAGGTATGATGTTGTAGTTATAAAATAAATAAGTTGTGGGAATGAAAAGTACAGATTAGGGAATATAGTCAATGATATTGTAATATCTATATGGTAACATATAGTAGCTAGACATATTGTGATGACCATTTCTTGGCATATATAAATATTGAATCACTGTTGTACACCTGAAACCAATACAATATTTTATGTCAATCATTGCTCAATTAAAAAAATAAAGAACAGCTCTCTTTTCCCATGTAGAGTTAAGTCAATTATGAAAGTGTACATTCTCAGAAATACAGAAAAAGAAAGGATCACCACTCTGTCACTTGTGAAAGTTGTCTTGAAAGAATTAAGTTTCCCTTTTTAAGCCAAAACCTAAAATTGAAATGCATATAAACCCCTAAAGGCAGTAAATAACAGTCTACCTAAATTCAGGACTGAAGAAAAAGGAATTATTTCAAAGTGTAGAACTTCTTGGACTTGCTCAAGCACTGACTTCCTAATGATAAACCTGTCTGTGAAATTTACTCCTTAATTCTTTTCCATCTTCTTGATTTTCCAAGTTAAATTCTTTTTTAATTTTATTGTAGGATAATTGGCAAATATAATGTAATGATTTGATAGGAATATACATTATACAATGATTACCAAGATCAAGATAATCAACGCATCACCACCCCACATAGTTAATAGTTAACATAGTTAGCTCTGTGTGTGTGTGTGTTAAGAATGCTTAAGATCTACTCCCAGCAAATTTCTTTTTTTTTTATGTTTATTATTTATTTTGATAGGGAGAGAGTGAGCAGGAGAGGGGCAGAGAGAGGGAGAGAGAATCCCACCCAAGCAAGCTCCATGCTGTCAGCACAGAGCCTAACACAGGACTCAAACTCATGAACAGTGACCTGAGCTGAAATCAAGAGTCAGATGCTTAACCAACTGAGCCACCTAGGCACTGCCTCCACCCCACCCCCCACCCCAGGCAAATTTCAAGTGCACAATACTATATTCTTAACTACAGTCACCAAATCTTGTTTCTCATCTTCCAGTTCTACCTTCAGGGTACCAACAATAAATCAAAGGACACCCCCTGTGGCTGTAGTAGGCATTGTGATCTAATATGCTTTCAATTTTTAAGGTTTGTCCCCTATAAACTATATATTTGAGAAAGAAACAGCGGAGATAACACAATGCTAGAACAAACTCCTCTTTATCCCAAAGGTAAGCAGAGTCTCAAATGCATCTAAGCATCTCTAGCCTCCCTGGCTTGATTGCTGTTTCCCAAGCCTGGAAGGTGTATTCCCACATGTCATGGGTTGAACCGAGTCCACCAAAAAGAAATGTTGAAGTCTTAACTCTCAGTACCTATGAAAGTGACCTTATTTGGAAAAGGTCTTTGCAGATATAATCAAGTTATGATGAGGTACTACTGGATTGGGCCTAAATCCAATCACTGTGTCCTTACAGAAAAAGGAATGCCAAGGGTTGCCAGTAAGGATTAGAAGCCAAAAGAGACAAGGAAAAGATTCTCCCTCAAAGCCTCCAAAAAGGACCGAACCCTGCTGACACTTTGATTTCAGACTTCTGGCCCTGCAAAGTATAAGAGAATAAATTTCTGTTGTAAGCCACTCAGTTTGTGGTACTTTGTTAGAGCAGCTCTATGAAACCAAATACACCACTGTAGGTGGTAGGTGTAGCTGTTCCTTCTACCTGGAATAGTCTTCCTCCAGACATGGATAACTCACCTCCGTCATGCATTTGCTTAGTGACGCTTTCCCTGACACTCTAGTCAAAACCACTACCCCTCACCCCTGTGCTGCCAATCCCTTTACCCTGCTCTACTTTTTTTAATTAAAAAAAAGTTTTTTAGTGTTTCTTTTTGAGAGAGAGAGACAGAGAGCAAGTGGGGGAGGAGCAGAGAGAATGGGAGACAGAATCTGAAGCAGGCTCCAGGCTCCAAGCTGTCAGCACAGAGACCAATTCAGGGCTCGAACTCATGAACCGTGAGATCATGACCTGAGCCAAAGTCAGATGCTTAACTAACTGAGCCACCCAGCCACCCCACTCCTTTTTTTTTTTTTTAAAGAAAACTACTTTATTAGGGCACCTGGGTGACTCAGTTGGTTGAGCATCCAACTTGATTTTGGCTCAGGTCATGATCTCACAGCTGGGTTTATGGGTTCAAGCCCTTTATCAGGCTCTGCACTGACAGCACAAAGTCTGCTTGGAATTTTCTCTCTCCCTCTCTCTCTTTGCTCCTTCCCTGCTCACACTCTCTAAATGAATGATGAATTAATTCATTTAATTAATTAAATATTTAAAAAAGAAAACTACTTTATTAACAGCTGGCAATTCTTACAAATTCCAGGCATGTTGCATAGCCTCTGCTCAGCCCAGTCATCTGCTATGGGCTCAAAAACATCCATTTCTAAAACAGCTGCCTAAATTTTGTATAAGTATTAAGGAATACTTTCGTGCAAGCTAATTTTAGCTTGCATAAAATAAATTTGTAGTAAACAAAAAGCTTCAAAGTAGGAAACTGCTCTCTAATTAAGAATTTAGTACTTCTTTTTACCAAAATGTAAATAAAGGGGTTTCAGCTCAGGGTCTTTTCAGCAACCCTCCAGGTGAGAAAAAAACTTTTAAACTCCCACTTTTCCTTCTCCACCTCTTATTTTCCCTTTCTTCCCTCTTCTTACCATCTGTTCTGTTTGCTTTCCCACCGACATTCTTCCTGTTGTTTCCTCCTCCTTTCTCCCTCTTTATTCTTTTCTACCCTCCTTTCATTTACTTTCTTCCCTCCCTACCTTCAGTTGTCCTTTTTGTCTCCCTTCCAATGTTGAAATCATTACGTGCTTATAGAGCCAAGTAAACTCCAGCTCTGCTTTTTTTTTGCATTTATCACCTTCTAACATACTATACAGTTTATTCATTACGTTTATTGTTAATTATATGATCAATGTTTATTGTTAGCTGTGAACTCCATAAGGGTAGAGAGTTTGTTTCTTCCACTTCTGTATCCTTAGGGCCTTGAACACTCAAGGGAATGCATATGTAGGTAGTAAAAAATAAAGAATGGCAACAAGGTGAATATCATGCAAGATGAGACTGTAGTTACCTTTGGAGGGAGATGGAAAGTTATAATTTGGAAAGTACATGAGCTTTGCACAGTGGCAGTATCATAGCCAGTGAGGTTTATCCGAGGTGTGATTATTGCTAATTGGAAAGTGTATGCAGGGCCTTCAGACTTGCAAGTGGAGCTCTATTTCTTAACCTGGTTAGCAGTTAAAGGCATGATTACTTTCTCACAACTTGGTAAATTGTACATTTATGTTTTATACATCTTTCTGCATGAGCCATTTTTCACAACAAAGAGAAGCTTTAAGAATTACTTTCATTTTGGGGACACCTGGGTGGCTCAGTCCATTAAGCGGCTGACTCTTGATCGCAGTTCAGGTCATGATCTCACAGTTCATGGGTTTGAACCCTGCATCAGGCTCTGCACTGACAGTGTGGAGCCTGCTTGAGAGTCTTTCTCTCTCCCTCTCTCTCTGCCCCTCTCCTGCTCTCTCTTTCTCCCCCTCTGTCTCAAAATAAATAAACACTTAAAAACATTTAAAAAGAATTACTTTTATTTTTTTCCTATGGGGAAAGTTATTGCTTAAAAATATTATTTATAAAAATGTCATAACTTTGATGATTATATTAAATAGTACAACATAGGGGTTCCTGTGTGCCTCAGTTCATTGAGTACCCAACTCTTGATTTTGGCTCGGGTCATGATCTCACAATTCATGAGTTCGAGCTCCACATCAGGCTCTGCACTGATGGTGTGGAGCCTGCTTGGGATTCTCTCTCTCTTCCTCTCTCTCTGTCCCTCCCCCCAACCCCCATCCCTCAAAATAAATAAATATTAAAAGCAACAACAACAACAACAACAGTACAACATAGTGTCCCCAAAAGCCATAAAGGCATTTTATTTTAAAATATGATCTTAATAGAAGTGATGTGTAAAGCAGCAACATGACATACATAGCTACTGTCACAAAACAAATTACATCTCCCTAAACTTAAATGTTGGAGCTGTAAACTGCACCCTTCCCAATGCGACTGTATTTAGAGAAGAGGCCTTTACAAAGATAATTAAGGTCAGGGGCTCCTGGGTGGTTCAGTTGGTTAAGCGTCTGACTCTCGATTTCAGCTCAGGTCATGATTCACAGTTTGTGGGTTCAAGCCCTAAGTCAGGCTCCGTGCTGGCAGCGTGGAGCCTGCTTGGGATTCTTTCTCTCCCTCTGTCTGCCCCTCCCCTGTTCAAGCTCATGCGCTCTCTCTCTCTCTCTCAAGATAAACATTAAAAAAAATTTTTTTTAACATTTATTTTCGAGAAACAGAGTGAGACAAAGCGTGAATGGGGGAGGGGCAGAGAGAGTAGGAGACACAGAATCTGAAGCAGGCTCCAAGCTCTGAGCAAGCGGTCAGCACAGAGCCTGATGCGGGGCTTGAACCCACGAACTGTGAGATCATGACCTGAGCCGAAGTCGGACACTCAACCGACTGAGCCACCCAGGTGCCCCAAACATTAAAATTTTTTTAATAAAAAAGTAAAATTAATTGATTAGAAAAGAAGATAATTAAGGTTAAATGAGGTCATTAGGGTGGGGTCTTGATCCAGTAAGACTGGTATCCTTATAAGAGGAGGAGACACCAGGAATACACACAGAGGAATGGCCACGTGAGGAAACAAGAAAGTGGCCACCTGCAAGAGAGGAGAGAGGATTCACCAGAAACCAGCTCTGCTGGCACCTTGATCCTGGACTTCTAGCCTCCAGAGCTGTGAGAAAATAAATTTCTGTTGTTTAAGCCCCCAGTTTGTGGTATTCTGTTGTGGCAGTCTGAGGAGACAAATATAGCTGCCACCCCAGAGTCACTTTTGTTCCCATTCTTTTATACCTCTTACCCTTGTCCCTCTCCCCCTCTCAAAAAAACTGAGGTGTGATACGTTAAATGATATATAGATGTGATGGTTTAAAAAACATGTCCACAAATCCTCTGATATATCTCCCTTCAAGAAGAAGAGCTTAATTCCCCTCCCCTTGAGTGTGACCCTCTTCTAACTCATAAAATAAAGTAAAAATGATGACATATGACTGAAGAGACTCTGTAATAAAAGGCACTATGGCCACCTTCATGTTCTCTCTCTCTCAGATCACTCACTTTGGGAGAAGCCAGCCACCATGTTGAGCCATCCTATGGAGAGGCCATGGAGTAAAGAACTTAGGCTGAAAGTCAACAGCTGTATGAGTGAGCCATCTCAGAAGGGGATCCTCTAGCCCCAGTCGAGCTTTTAGATGACTGCAGCCCTTGCACACAACTTGACTGAAACCTCATTCGAGATGCTGAGCTAGAAACATCCAACTAAGCTACCCTCAAATTCCTGACCCAGAGAATTTGTGAGATAACATGTTTATTTTAAGACACTAAATTGGGAGTAATTTGTTACTCCAATAGGTAATTTCTAGAGGCTAGATTACTCTTACATAAGAAGGAGATAAGGAGACATAGAAGGAAAGATCTGGAAATGAGGAGTTAGGAGGAAAAAGAAGTGGAAAGAGGGTATAGTGAGGAGAATTTCAAAGGTGTTCACTCATTTGGAGAGACAGGATGAGGTTAGGGCAGTGATATATGAAATGGGACTTTGGGACAGAGAGATTAGTTAAAAGGTTTATTTAAGAAATTTTTCTGTTTTATTTGGTATAAATCTCTCCCCTGTGTTCCTAAAAAACTTTAAATAAAGATCTACATATCTTTAAATAATAATAAATAATAATAATCCAACTTGCCCAGTGATTTAATGTGTCCTTGGGCTCATGAATGACTTATGTAAGTCAATGCTAGTAATTTTATCCTTCTTTACTAGACACTCAATTTCCCAGTTTTTCTTATTACGTGGAGCCATGGACAAAGTTCTGGCCAATGAGACATAAAGGAACGTCTACTGGGAGCCCCTGGGAAATATTTTGCTTCCTGCTGAGTAGAGACACACACTTAAGAATTCACTAGCATTTCCCTGACCTTTCTTCCTATCTTACAGGTGTGTTGAAAAGTTGTATGAGGCCACTGTCTTGTGCCAGTGAGAAGCTAATTGTGATGATGGGAAGGCATCAGGCAGGGGTGGCTAAGCATAAGGACAGAAAGCACCTAGAGCCATGGAGGCAGCCTGAGTGGTGGCATTGAACCTGGAGTGCCTTGTTCCAATCTCATTAGGTGAGAATATTAATGTTCTTTTTTGCTTAAGTCATTGAAGCTACAATTACTATGGTTTTCTGTAATTTGTGTCAAAATCATTCCTAACTGATACTTAAGATGAATATTTTCTTAAAGATGGTGCCCTCAAGGGCACCTGGGTGGTTCAGTTGGTTGAGCATCCAACTTTGGCTCAGGTCATGATCTCATGGTTCATGATTGGAGCCCCACGTTGGGCTCTGTGCTGACAGCTCAGAGCCTGGAGCCTGCTTCAGATTCTGTCTCCCCCTCTCTCTCTCTGCCCCTCCCCTGCTTTTGCTCTGTCTCTGTCTCTCAAAAATAAATATTTAAAAACTTAAAAAAAAAAAAAGATGGTGCCCTCAAGCCGAGCCACATAATATGTGTGGACCTGAGACATACTTCCTGAGTTCAAAATCCCCTTCCACTTCATCTAGTAGCCTTCTAGCCAGGAAGTTACCTCAGTGCCTCAGTTTTTCATCTATAAGATGGAGATAATTCTACTTTCACCATAGGACTGTCATGACCATTAGTTGCCTTGCCCTAATTATTATACAACAAATATAAATTGTCATTATTTTAAGAGTTTAAAAACCAAAAATTTAGTATTCAAAATCTTCAAAAAACCACACAATCCACGGGGCGCCTGGGTGGCTCAGTCGGTTGAGCGTCCGACTTCGGCTCAGGTCATGATCTCACAGTTCGTGGGTTTGAGCTCCGCATCAGGCTCTGTGCTGACCACTTGCTCAGAGCCTGCTTCAGATTCTGTGTCTCCTTCTCTCTCTGCCCCTCCCCCGCTCACGCTTTGTCTCACTCTGTTTCTTAAAAATAAATAAATGTAAAAAGAAAAAACAGAACAATCCTCACAAAATGTGAAGTTTATCAACTACAAATTTAGGGCCTGTAGATATTCCGCTACTGTACATAATCATCATATTTTGGATGGATGTGAAGTGACTTCGGTTTTTAACTCTTCAATGAAGAAAATTTCAAATCTATACAAAAGCAAAGAGATTCATACACTGAATCTCCATCTACCCATCACCCAATGTTAGCTGCTTATCAACAGATTTCCAATCTTGTTTAATTGTGTCACTTTCCCTGTAAACACTGAGTGACTTTTTTTTAAGTTTAAGACAGAGAGCATGAGAGAGAGAGAGAGAGAGAGAGAGAGAGAGAGAACCCAAGCAGGCTCCTCACAGCCAGCAGAGCCCAATGCGAGGCTCAATCACACAAAACATGAGATCATGACCTGAACCAAAATCCAGAGTTGGACACTCAGCTGACTGAGCTACCCAGGCAACCCCTAAGTAACTTTTTAAAATTCATTTACAAGTCACTTTAATTTCACAAAAAAATTAAATGTGTGTATATATCTCTAGAACTAACAGCTTTTTTTTTTTTTAAGTTTTCCTGTATTTGTTTTGAATGTAAGACCTCAGACTGAGATCTTAATGATGGCAGTTGAAAAAGTATGGATTTTGGAGCCATCTCTAGATTGGGTAAAAATTCCTCTTCCACCTCTCTCTAGGTATGTGATCAGAAGCACATCACTTACTTTCTTCTGGGCCTCAGTTTTTTCACCTGCAAAGAGGAGCAGACCAGCAGTCACGACCCACTTTCCAGGGTCACTTTGAGAAATAAATAGCAAAACGATGGTGAGTAATACCTATAATTTACTAAACAAGCCAGCCACTGCCCTAAGCACTTTTCTGGTAGTATTGTCAGTCCTTGGCACTTGGCACTTGCCTGGTGCCCAGCAAATGTCGCCTTTCAGTCCTTGGAGCAGGTTTTACTACAGTAAAGTTGACCAAGTGCTGGCACTGGTTATGGCAGGCTGGTGAGAGAAGGTAGTGCCTTACCAGACACAGTCCTGCACAAAGTAGGGGCAGCAGGGGTGGCTGAAGAAAGCCTTCTCGATTTACTAACCAGTCCAGTTTGTAGGGAAGATGACGGATGGAAAAGGAGGAAAGAATGAGGATAAAAGGGAGTGTAGGGTCAGGAAGAGACGAAAGTACCATGTTTTGTTTTGTTTTTTTTTAACTGTTATTTTTAAAGTTTATTAATTTGTGAGTGAGAGAGAGAGCACGGGGGAAGGGGCAGAGAGAGAATCCCAAGCAGGCTCCCTGCGGTCAGGGTGGATCCTGACAAGGGCTTGATCTCATGAACAGTGAGATCATGACCTGAGCCAAAATCAAGAGTTGGAGGCTTAACTGATTGAGCCACCTCTGAAGTACCACGTCTTTGTCTCTCTCCAGTGCTCTCACACATTGGCTTTTCTGGCTTCACACAGCCCCTCCCAGCAGTTATCACTCTGCACTTACCTTTGGGGCTCAGTAGCTGGGAATGTCGGGATGGGATGGCGTAGAGAAGCAGACAGGTGACCTGAAGTTAGCCCCAGAATGACCATGGCCCCATTGTTCAGGAAGACAGTTCCCAACACCCCCAAGTCCTCTGCAGTTCCCATTACTGTTTGATGGGCCTTTATACATTTAGTCTGCAAACAGGGCTCCCTCAGATGGGCCCATTAGAAGAGTCCTTACCACCTCAAGGGGTATGAAGGCTGCCTGACCTTGCAAACCCAGACATTTTCCAGAAAAGGCTCAGAACAGCGATAAGCTGGGAACGGATTCGAACAGTTAGGAAGGAGTGATTCTAAAATCAATGTTTATTAGCAAAGCTTTCCCTTTTTTTTTCTGTTTCTCTCTCCAGAAGACTTTGTGTCTGAACTGGGCTTCAAATTCAAAGTAGGAAATCTACTAATTCTTCTCAAAGGGGTCTGTGGATTCATAACAATCAAGCACTTGGGTGGCTCAGTCGGTTGAGCATTTCACTTTGGCTCAGGTCACAATCGAACAGTTCAAACGGTTCAAACCTACATCAGGCTCTGTGCTGATAGCTTCAGATTCTGTGTCTCCCTCTCTCTCTGCCTCTCCCCCACTTGCTCTCTCTCTCTTTCTCTCTCTTTCAAAAATAAACATTAAAAAAAATGTTTTTTAAGTAGGAGATGAATTTAAAATGCATATTCCCAGGTCCTGCCTCCAGAATTCTAATTCAGAGGGATCAAGAATCAGCTGTTAAAAAATAAGTGCCCAAATGATTCTCTTTCAGGTGTTTTTGGACATTTCTCCAAAACTGGCCTAAAGACCATTGCATCAGATGAGTCCCCGGAGTCTTGTGAAAAATACAAAGTCCGTAGATATCCTGAATTTTAATCTGCAGGGGCAGAGTTGGTTGGGGGAGGATGAAGAAGGAAGTCGAGGATTCTGCATTTTATTTTATTTTTTTAATTTTTTTAACATTTATTTATTTTTGAGACAGAGAGAGACAGAGCATGAACAGGGGAGGGGCAGAGATAGAGGGAGAGACAGAATTTGAAACAGGCTCCAGGCTCTGAGCTGTCAGCACAGAGCCCGACGCGGGGCTCGAACTCATGGACCGTGAGATCATGACCTGAGCTGAAGTCGGATGCTTAACCGACCAAGCCATCCAGGCGCCCCTGGGATTCTGCATTTTAAAGAGACTTCCCAGGTGAAGGTTTACTCCTGAATTTTAAGAACCACCCACCTAAGGAATAACAAAATGTTCTCTTAGATGGGCTGTGGCCTGGAGGACCTACTTCTGCTGAATCTCATGAAGCTACTTTGGGTGTATGTTCATGAGGAAACCACAACCCCAAGAACTCAACTAAAGGAATGAGAAAAAGACAAGGTACTGAGAATAGGAATTAAGTAATAACCAACAATGGTTCCACATCAAAGAATTTTTATAAAGTCTCTCCAGTAGGAACACTGCAACACATTGGTCCTCTATTCATCCATACTTGGCCTGCAGTGCAAATTTTCTTACATGTAGATGCTCTATAAATACCCATTAAGTTGACTTGAATGTATTCCCTTTGGAGAGCCATACTTTCAACAAGGACTTCCATAATTTTTTCCTAGTGGTGTTTGGATAAGCATACATGTATGTACAGGCAAGGGGCAGAGAGGTGATGGTGAACAAAAGTGGGTTTGATAAAGTAAGGAAGATAAAACTTAATGAGTTGCTAAGCAGACTTCAGTTGTAAGTTAGGGAAAGCATAACTACAAGTTCTAATTTGGGTTTACTTCCTCTTTTGCTGCAGAATCTTAAGCAAGCTACTTTCATTTCTCTCTTTTTTTTTTTTTTAAGGAATATGCCTTGTGGAATTATTTTAAGAAGTAAGTAATCAGAGATTGGAAAGCACCTTTTCCTCTTAGCCAAAATTGTGAAGAGAATCTCCACCATCTGGCATCTAGGCCAGTTCAATGAGACAAGTAGTTTCTTTCTTTCTTTCCTTCTTTCTGTAAACTAAAGATCATTTAGTAGATGTTTATTGAGGATTCATTATGTGCTAGAAGCTATGACTTCTGGGATAGCAAACAAGATACAGTTACTACCTACTATTATTGAAGAAATGAGGAAATCAAGTGAAAAGTAGAAGTTGAAGGATCAGGGAAAAATCACTGGCCAGCCTTCCTTTAGTGCTGGCAGAGGTGGGCAACATGAAGCTTGCAAATTCATCTGGGAATCCAGGTGCTTCAGCTATCAGAGTGGAACAGCCCAGCCTGGAGTCACTTCTGGTCAACAGGGCCTGCACTTGACAAGAGTCTGGTATGGGGTAGGAGGGAGCAAGAACATACAGAACGTGCCACCAGTGTGGTAGAGAGTGGGCACAACTGAGATAGGCAAACCTCTCTGTGTGTTTCCTCCAGAGCATGGCTGCTCTTTCCCTACTACCTACCAAATCGCATGCTAGCTTCTTTTTTTTTTTTTTTTCCAACTCTAATGCAAATCACACAAGGAAGGGGATTCTGGAAACTGTAGTTCTAATTTGTCCAAAGTAACACCATATATATAAGGAGCTGGGTTGAGAAGTGATGAAAGTTGACCAGGAGGCCAATGCATGATTAGAGGTGACATAATCAGGATGCCTGGTGGCTCAGTCAGTTGAGCATCTGGCTCTTGATTTCAGCTTAGGTCATGATCCCAGGGTCATGGGATCAAGCCCCATGTTGGGCTCCATGCTGAGCATGGAACATGCTCTCTCTCTCTCTCCCTCTGCCCCCCACCCCCACTCACACTTTCTCTCTCTCTCTCTCTCTCTCTCTCTCAAATAAAAAAATTTAAAGGTGACACAGTCAATGCAAAGATTCTGAGCAAAAGTGCTTATTGAGATCCCAAGCTGTTTGAGACTCCTCAGGACTTCTCAAAGTCCTGTGTCAGCACTAGAATTGTCCCACTTGGAGCAAACTGGTTGCATAAAGGGAAGTCAGCTCATAAATGTAAGTCTGATACCCCAACACAGTGACCACAGGTGCAACAATTACAGATGATCACCGAGTTTTTATCTCAGTGTGACACAACAGCTATTAACAATTACTTTAAGATTTATTTTTTTTATCAGATTCAGGTTTACAAGGTATATAATGCTTATCTGTTCAAATATTTATCAATGCTTACTTTACATCACACAGAAGAAGTGAAACATCTTACTAGTCTGCACGAACTGGACACACGCCCTTCTACCTGTTCTTGCATACAACACCTCAGATTTCCTACCCAAGCATACCAGATTCCCCACAAGGTATACAATAAATAAAACCTGGTGATAAGGGGGAGAAAAAGAGGCTCTGAGACACAAGCCCTCAGGTTTCATAGCCCTACTCCAGAAGGATTGGTCATAACTCCTTAAATTAAGATGATGTAGTTAAAAATAGCAGAACTTCCAGGGAACTAGTTTAAATAAATAGTAGGATTTAAAATGAGGAGACTTGCTTATCTCACAAGACACAAGGGCAAGGAATGCAGCCAGCCCTCAGACAGGAGCTGAAATCAAGAAGTAGGAAGCCAACCCTCTCTCTCTGCCCCTCCACCGCTTGTGCTCTGTCTCTGCCTCTCAAAAATAAATACATGTTAAAAAAAATTTTTTTTTTTAATCAGGGGAGTCTCCTAGGTGACTCGGTTGGTTAAGCGTCCAACTTCAGCTCAGGTCATGATCTCACAGTTTGTGGGTTCAAGCCCTGTGTCAGGCTCTGTGCTGACAGCTCAGAGCCTGGAGCCTGCTTAGGATTCTGTGTCTCCCTCCCTCTCTGCTCCTCCCTCACTTGTGCCCTCTCTCTCTCTCTCTGCCTCTCAAAAATGAATAAAGGTTAAAAAATTTAAAAAAAAAATAAAAAGAAGTAGAAAGCCAGGAACACTCCACTCCATCTCATTGTCTGCTTTCTCTTCTGCATTTGCTCCTTCTCCCTGCAAACTGATTTCTCTGTTCCTCAAAGCACAAGATGGAATGCAGCTGCCCCTCTTGAGTTGGAAGTGATAGTTTGAAGCAAATGGAGACTGCCTTTCTTTCAGTCCTAATACCAAATAGGGAGAGAATCTGATTCAGTATTCTCTCCTTGGACCAATTAGCCTTGGTGGTAATGGGAAATCAGGAAGGCTTCAGTACAAACCTGCAGCCAGGACCCCATCTCAATGGGTAAGGGAGCACCGGTGTCAACACTCTGACTTTACTTATAGAGGATACAAGGTTAATCTAATGCTAGCCAAATGTACAGAACTAAATGACTTCCTAGGGAGACTCCAGAAGTCAAGCCTACTCTTCGACTTCCTGCAGTGACTAGAACAGCAGGAGCCAATGCAAAGTCAGAAACCTAATAATATGAGCATTGGGGACACTGTAATCAAGTCAGGATTAATGAAATAAAATATGTCCAAGAGTGTAGCACACACTGTTGATTCCCTTCCAAAACCATTTCCCTGCTTCCTTGCTGGTGCACCTCTAGTTTTGTTCAGGTATCTAAGCTCCTCCATTTGGTCATGTGCTTGTGTGCCAGTCACTTCCAAAGCTCTTAAAGGTGAATCCTGATTAAACCAACCAAGGTAGTACCATTCCCTTTATCTTTGATTTAGGCTTGGGCATGTGATATATATTCTCACCAATGAAACATGAGGTAAGATCATCTGGGTGTTTCTGAGAAAGGTTTCTTTATTCCTAGAAAAGATATCAGTGAAGAGATTATCTTTTCCTCCTTTATACTTTCATGCATCTGGATATTGGATACAAACTGGAATTGCTCTCACCATCTTAGGACCATAAGGAGAACTAACCTAAGGGAAAAAAGAGAAGGGAAAAGTCTGGGGTCAATGGTAACATAATTTATCAATGAATTAACTCTCCTTGGAGCCATTCTGCATTTGGACTTCTTGTATGAGATAAATTTTATTTTTTAAGCCACTTCAAGTTGATTTTCAACTGCAGCGAAGGCAGCCCAACCAAAACAGAGGATATGGTGGGAATTAAGGTGAAAAAGACAAGCAGATAAGATCCCACATACAGAAACAGGAGTCAGAATGAAGTCAGACTTCTCAGCAACAACCCTGAAAGCTAGATGAAGAAATTTTGAAGGAAAAGATTTTCCAATATAGAATTTTCAGACCAGCCAAATTATCATTTAAGTATGAAAGTAGAATAGGAATATTTTAATACACAAAAGGTCTCAAAAATTATACCTGCACTGAATTCTTTATAGGAAACCAGAAAGAATGTGCTTCTCCAAAATAAGGGAGTAAACCAAAAAAGAGAAAGACATGGAATCCAGTACGCAAGAACCTCCCTTAGGAGAGGAAGACATGAAGTACAGTAGACAAGACATCCTTCAAAAAAGGAAGACATGGAATCCAGTAGACAAGACCATACCTCTATCACGAGGGAAGACAGGTATAGTAAATAAGACCTTCATCATGGGAAGTGAAGAAGGAAGATAATCATGGGCAAACTTTAAGGACACTTCTCTAAGGGGCAAAGCACCTTTGGCATCTGGCACAATGTGTGGACAGGAAAGATGTAAATGTGGGTGTGTGTACTAAAAGAGTGAAATTTTCAGTAGTAGAAAGTCCATAGATACCTAAATTTTTTATTGTTTTTTTATTTTAATTCCAGTATACTTAACATACAATGTTATGTTAGTTCCAGGTGTCTAAGATAGTGATTCAACAATTCTATACATTACGCAGTGCTCATCATGTTAAGTATATTCTTAATCTCCTTTACCAGTCACCCATCTCCCCACCCACCTCTCCTCTGGAAACCATCAGTTTGTTCTCTATACTTAAGATTCTGTTTCTTGGTTTGTCTCTCTCTCTCACTCTCTCTTTTTTCCTTTTGCTCGTTTTGTTTCCTAAATTCCACATATGAGTGCAATCATGGTATTTATCTTTCTCTGACTGACTTATTTCTCTTAGCATAATACTCTGTAGCTCCAACCATGTTGTTGTAAATGGCAAGATTTCATTATTTTTTATGGCTCAATAATATTCCATTATAGCAGGTGTCCCTTTGAATTAGTGTTTTCATATTTTGGGGGTAAATATCCACTAGTGCAATTACTAGATAGCAGGTAGTTCTATTTTTAATTTTTTGAGGAACTTCTATACTGTTTTCCACAGTGGCTGCACCAGTTTACATTCCCACCAACAATGCCTGAGGGTTCATTTTTTTCCACGTCCTCACCAACGTTGTTTTGTTTTGTTTTGTTTTGTTCTGTTTTGTTTAATTCTTGAGAGAGAGGGAAAGTGCACAAATAGGGGTGAGACAGAGAGAGGGAGAGAGAATCTTAAGCAGGCTTCATGCCTGGCACAGAACCCAACACAGGGCTCAATCTCATGACCATGAGATCATGACCTAAGCCAAAATTAAGAGTTGGATGCTTAACCGACTAAGCCACCAGGTGCCTGTCTTGTGTTTTTTATTTTAGCCATTCTGACAGGTGTGAGGTTGTATCTCATTGTGGTTTTGTTTCGTATTTCCCTGATGACAAGTGATGATGAGCATCTTTTCATGTGTCTGTTGGCCATCTGGATGTCTTCTTTGGAAAAATGTCTGTTCATGTCTTCTGCCCATTTTTTAATTGGATTATTTGTTTTGGGAGTGTTGAGTTGTGTAAATTATTTAGATATTTTGGATACTAACCCTTTATTGGATACGTCATTTGCAAATATCTTCTCCCATTCAGCAGGTTCTTTAATTTTGTTGATTATTTCTTTGGCTGTACAGAAATTTTTTATGTTGAAAAAGTCCCAGTAGTTTAGTTTTTCTTTTATTTCTCTTGCCTCAGAAGACATATCTAGAAAAATGATGCTATGGCTAGTGTCAGAGACATTACTGCCTATGCTGTCTTCTAGGATTTTTATTGTTTCAAGTCTCACATTTAGGTCTTTTTTTTTTTAACTTATTATTTATTTATTTATTTATTTATTTATTTATTTATTTATTTTGAGAGAGAAACAGATTGAGCAGTGGAGGGTTAGAAAGAGAGGGAGAGAGAGAATCCCAAGCAGGCTCCACACAGTCAGCCCAAGGCCTGATTTGGGGCTCGAACTCATGAACCACAAGATCATGACCTGAGTTGAAACCAAGAGTCGGACACTCAATCAGCTGAGCCACCCAGATGCCCCCACATTTAAGTCATTAATCAATTTTGAGTCTATTTTTGTGTATGGTATAAGAAAGTTGTCCAGTTTCATTCTTTTGCATGTAACTGACCAGTTTTCCCAACACCATTTGAAGAGACTGTCTTTTTCCCTTTGGACATTCTTTCTACTTTGTCTAAGACTAATTGACCATATAATTGTGAGTTTATTTCTGGGTTTTCTATTTTGTTCTATTGATCTATGTGTCTGTTTTGGTGCCAGTACTGTGTAATGTTTTGATTACTGCAGCTTTGTAATATAACTTGTAGTCCGGAACTGTGATACCTCCAGTTTTGTTTTTCTTTTTCAAGATTGCTTTGGCTACTCAGGGTCTTTTTGTGGTTCCATACAGATTTTAGACTGTTTCTTCAAGTTCTGTGAAACTGCTGTTGGTATTTTGATAAGGATTACATTAAATCTGTAGATTGCTTTGGAGAGTATAGACAGTTTAACAATATTTGTTCTTCCAATCCATGAGCATGAAATGTCTTTCTGTTTCTTTGTGTTGTCTTCAATTTCTCTCATCAATGTTGTATAGTTTTCAGAGTACAGGTCTTTCACCTCTTTGGTTATGTTTGTTCCTAGGTACTTTTTTATTTTTGGTGCAGTTGTAAATGGAATTATTTTCTTTACTTCTCTTTCTGCTGTTTCATTATTAGTGTGTAGAAATGCAACAGATTTCTGTACATTGATTTGTATCCTGTGACTTTACTAAATTCATGTATCAGTTCTAGCAGTTTTTTGGTTTTCTATATATAGTATCACGTCATCTGCAAATAGTAAAAGTTTTACTTCTTCCTTACCGATTTGGATGCCTTTTATTTCTTTTTATTGTCTGAATGCTGTGGCTAGGACTTCCAGTACTGTGTTGAATAAAAGTGGTGAGAGTAGACATCATTGTCTTGTTCCTGATTTTAGGGGGAAAGCTCTCAGTTTTTCCCCATTGAGTATGATGTCAGTTGTGGGTTCTTCATACAAGGCCTTTATTATGTTGAGATATGCTCCCTCTAAACCTCCTTCATTTAGGATTTTTATCATGAATGCGTGTTGTACTTTGTCAAATACTTTTTCTGTATCTATTGAAATGATCATATGGTTTTCATCCTTTCTTTTATTGATGTGATATATCATGTTGATTTGTGAATATTGAACCACCTTTGCATCCTGGAAATAAATCCCACTTGATAATGGTGAGTGATTTTTTTAATGTATTGTTGTATTCCGTGTACTAGTATTTTGTTGAGGATTTTTGCATCTATGTTCATCAGAGATACTGGCCTTTTTTGTGGTATCTTAATCTGTTTTTGCTCTAAGGGAATGCTGGCTTTGTAGAATGAATTTGGAAGTTTTCCTTCCTTCCTTTCTATTTTTTAGAATAGTTTGAGAAGAACAGCTATTAACTGTTCTTTATTTTTTTTATTTAAAAAAATTTTTTTAATGTTTATTTATTTTTGAGAGAGAGACAGAGCATGAGTGGGGGAGGGGAAGAGGGCGAGGGGACATAGAATCCGAAGCAGGCTCCAGGCTCTGAGCTGTCAGCACAGAGCCTGACACAGGGCTTAAACCCATGAGATGTGAGATCATGACCTGAACTGAAGTCAGACGCCCAACCAACTGAGCCACCCAGGTGCCCCAGCTGTTCTTTAAATGTTTGGTAGAATTGGCCTGTGAAGCTGTCTGGTCCTAGACTTTTGTTTGTTGGGAAAATTTTTAACTGAGTAGCAACTTAAGCATTTTATTTAGAAATGAGGAGGAAGATATGAAAATAATCAACAAGAGTGAAAGTCGTAGCCTGCAAGGAGAAGGAAATTGTGATGGACAGGAGACTGATCCACACTCTTTGTTTTGCTATGGGCATTTTAAACTATGACTTAAAACATTTTAATGACAGGATATAAAAAGAAACAATCATTGCAAAAGGAAAAGTAAGGAAGGCTTAGGTGAAAAGTGTAGATAGAAATGTGAAATATGAAAAATAAAATAAAAAAAAAAAGAAATGTGAAATATGGTCCCAAGGAATAGGGAGTGAATGGCCTCTGTTGGTTGTAGCTGGTTGCATAGCAGGAGGTCCTTGAATGCCATCTAAGGAAGGCAAATTTTATCATGGAAGAAATAGGATTTAAGGAGTTTCAGTGTGGGCAGATTAATCCTTGGAAAAATGGAACTTCCTATGTGGCAGGATAGGGGTGGTTTGGAGATGTAATAACTAGGGACAAGAAGACCAGTTACAAAGTTTTTCACAAAGTAACCAAGTCAGAATGGAAGGCTGGAACCAGAGTGGTGGTGAAGAGAAGCAGAACAACTATGGGGAAACTGAGAAGAAAAGGCGTGATGACTTATTAGATGTAAGCACTATTGAGGGAGGAAGGAAACAGAAGACTCTGGTTTGAGCAGTAGGGAGATCCCAGTGGCAGCCCACTTCCATAGGAATTTCCCCAGCTAGTTAGTTCTGTGAAATGAAATCAAATTGGCATAATTCCTATCATCCCACCCCATGTGGCACCCCACTCTTCGGACTATCCAACACATGGGTCAGATCTCGTATCACAAATTTTATTAATAGGCAGAATTAA
This sequence comes from Lynx canadensis, assembly GCF_007474595.2. Lineage (NCBI taxonomy): Eukaryota > Metazoa > Chordata > Mammalia > Carnivora > Felidae > Lynx > Lynx canadensis. Next base: position 134,340,801 of record NC_044306.2, on the reverse strand, counting down.
CACAAAAGCATTACACATTAATTTCATAGCTGGTATACGGGACTGAAAAGCCCCTGGAACTCCACCAAATTCCTGGCCTTCTGAGCTTAGAAGAAGATTTTGGAAAGTTTTCAGAGTCTTTTTGTTTTTGTTGATTTCTGTGATTTATTTTCACTACTACAATATGCCTTCCTGGTGTTCCCAGTAAGAATACTAAGTGCTCACAACATGCCAGGCATTTGACTTACTTTTTCCCTTTCTATTTTCTATTGTCCTATTTACAAATGAGGAGCTGAGGCTGAGAAATGTTAAGGAACCTGTTGTCAATACATCACTTAGCTGTTAAATCCAGAACTGAGATCCAACTCAATCTTTTTTTTTTTTAATTTTTTTCAACGTTTTTTATTTATTTTTGGGACAGAGAGAGACAGAGCATGAACGGGGGAGGGGCAGAGAGAGAGGGAGACACAGAATCGGAAACAGGCTCCAGGCTCCGAGCCATCAGCCCAGAGCCTGACGCGGGGCTCGAACTCACGGACCGCAAGATCGTGACCTGGCTGAAGTCGGACGCTTAACCGACTGCGCCACCCAGGCGCCCCCTAACTCAATCTTGGTGTGGATCCAAAGCTTGGTCTCCAAGCCACTACAGGTCCCTGTGCCCCCATTGTAAACGGCCCCACTCTGCCTTCCTGAAATGAACAGTCTCCCAATAGTCAATGCCCACCTTTATCCTTATGTAAGCTGCTTCATCGGCTCTCAGAATGATATTTAGAAACCAAGATCTGGGGACTGTTTTTGCTCATTACTATTGAGATGTCACTGCTTCCAAGTTCCTTCAGGAGGTATTTCTAATCAATACATGTGTGTACATATGTATTTATGCGTGAATGGACATGTATATGTGAATACATATATGTAAATGCATGTACATTTCTATATTGATCTTTTTATATTAAAAACTATGAGTTTACACCAATACTTCCAATTCTAATCCACCACAAATTTCATTCTAGTTTTCTTCCTTTCTATACTTTTTTTTTTTTTTTTTTTTTTTTTTTTAGAGAGAGCACACACATGAGCAGAGAAGGGGGCAGAGGGAGAGAGGGGATTTTAAGCAGGCCCCACACTCAACACAGAGCCCAACATGGGCTTGATCCCACGACCCTGGGGTCATGACCTAAGTCAAAATCAAGAGTCAGATGCTCAATGAACTGAGCCACCCAGGCGCCTCTCTTCATTTCTATACTTTTAATCTATTCTCCAATTGTGGGAACCTAGCCCTTGTTATCCTTAACATTTTATCAATATTCCTGAATATAATCAATCTCCTATTACCTCCACTGTCCTCCCCCCCCCCCCACCCCATGCAGATACCCTTCTCATCTCACTTCTATACAAATACTCTATTCCAGGCTACTGTACTCTCAGTATCAAAGCCCTCTCATGCCATTTGGGCTCTCAAGTGCACTGAGCCGCCCCGGCATGAATGCCCTTCATTGTCTATTCAGGTTCTGACTCTCCACACCAGGATGCTCCCATGTGTGGTTGCCTTCCTTCCTTTTTTGGGCTCCAGCACCCAATTCTGAATCATCCCCATGCATGGATATTCCCCTAGTTTCTCTGGGTTCTAACCTTTCACATTTGGCCACCCGAGTAGAGGTCCTTCTCATCTTATTCAGGCTCTGATGTCCCATGCTTGTGAGTCATTTTTTTTTAAAATATTCTTATGACTCACCTGAAGTACTTGTGAGATCTTATGTATAAAAGAAACAGAGGTAAGCTTGAGATAAGCTTTTGTACCAAGTACCAGGTTTAAAAGCAACAAGTGTAGCAAATAAACAAAAAATTAAAAATAAGTTGTACACCTGAAGTCGACTATACTCAAAAAAAACAATTACAAAAAAAAAAAAAGCAACAAGGGTAGCATGTTAAAAATCAAGTGACCAACGGAAAAAATGAATAAATTGGACTTCAAAAATTTTAAATTTGTGCTTCAAAGGACACTATCAAGAAAGTGAAAAGACAATTGCTTATATATAATATATAAACTTTATATATATATATGTGTGTGTATATATATATTTAATAGACCTTCTTCCAGTGAAGATGTACAAATGGCCAACAAGCATATGAAAAGATGCTCAACATCATTAGCCATTAGGGAAATACAAATCAAAACCATGAGATACCACGTAACACCTACTAGTACGGCTGTAATATTTTAAAAGACAGATAATAAAAAGATCACGCTAAGGTGTGGAGATATTGGAACTTCGGTGAAAGTGATACAGCTACTTAGCAAAATAGTCTGGCAGTTCCTCAAAAAGTTACACAGTGTTACTATTTGACCCAGCAATTCCACCCTTGAATATATACCCAAGAGAAATGAAAATATATTTCCACCTAAAAACAGTCCCCAAAGCTAGAAACAATCCAAAAATCCATCAATGAGTGAGTGGGTGATATATCTATATCTGAAATATGATATATCTATACAATGGAATAGTATTCCATCGTATACTATTGAATGCTATTCAACCATAAAAAAGAAGTACAAATACATGTAACAACATGGATGTACCTTAAAACATTATGCTAAATGAAAGATGCCAATCACAAAAGATCACATATTATATTATTTTATTTATATTAAATGTCCAGAATACAAAAATCTATAGAGACAAAAAATAGTTAGTGGTTGCCTAAGGCTGGTGGGGATGGGGGAATTGAGGGGAGAGAGAATGATAGCTAAAGGATGTAGAGTTTCTACATGTATGTAGGGCACTTGGGTAGCTCAGTTGTTTAAGCGTGGACTCTGGATTTTGGCTCATGTTATGATATCACGGTTTGTGAGATCGAGCCCCACGTCAGGCTCTGCACTGACAGCACGGAGCCTGCTTGGGATTCTCTCTACCCCTCTCTCTCTGTCCCTACCCCACTCACACTCTCTCAAAAATAAATAAATAAACTTAAAAAAATAATAAAATAAAATTGATGGTGATAATGGTCGCACAACTCTGTAAATTACAAAAACTATTGAATTGTGCATTGTAAATGAGTGAATTGTATGGTATGAACTATATCTGAATAAAGTCATTAAAAAAAAAAGTTCTCTGTCTGATCAGGAGGTGAGGAAGAGGCTTTACCAACTTGCAAGTTACTCTTCTTACACAACCCTATCTCTCATATACCCAGCCATCCTTGAATTCAAGTCAGGGCCCTCCCCAGGGGCTAATCACCAATCTGCAATGGTCTCTGGTTCCTGCAATGTTTTTGTATGTATTTTCTTGTCAAAATGAACAATAAAGACAAAAGAAAAGGAAAAGATATAATAAATGTCTATTCTTTTTCTCTACCACAAACTTCTTCTCCTTTTTTATTTCAGAGCCCTGTATTTCCTTGGGAAACTACCCCACCCCACTTTTAGTACTCATTGTTTGGGTGCACCTGACCACGCCCCAAGTTCAAGAAATGATCACATGCTATTGGCTTACACTGATCAACATAAGTACCACCATATGTAGCAATAAGTCTGGCTATGGTGATTGGCGCAAGGATGAAAGAAGGAATCAAGTTAACCCAAACAGCATATATCCCAGAACCTTTGGGAGAGTTTATAGCAAAAGAAGTGTTTTCCATCTTGGGACTGTGAAGACATAAGCCTGAAACTACTGGGAACAGATGGGGCACACCTGACCCAACGAACAGAACAAGGAGATGGAGCAAGACAGCTTCCTAAAACCTATTCCGAGCATCTGAATTCAGCCATGCTAGATGTTACATCTACTCATGGATTTTAAATCTACAAGAGGTAATAATTCCCCCTCCTCTCTTTGTTTTGCTGTTTTGTCTGATCCTGTTTGGATTGAGGTATCTATAATGTGTGAAAGAAAGAATACTCCCAGATACAGACATTTACCAAAGTCAACTATAATAGGAAGGAGGATGTCCAAGTGGAAGAAACTGAGTAATGGGAGGTTGAGCTCTATATTTATTTCATAACAGGTTTTATCTTTTTTTGACCATCCACTTTATGGAGCTGAGAATACTAAGGCTCATGGTCACACTTAGTTAATGAAAGAACTATGACTTAAACTCAGGTCTTCTGACTACAAACTCAATTCCCTTTATAACACTCTGCCACAAAATTACTACACATAACTACTTAATACAAAGCAATGTATATGTGTATACATTTATACATTTATACCCACTTCCGCTATCTCCTCCAAACTCTGAGACAGCAGTATAAGGGAGAGTTGGATAGGAGTCTGTCAATGGTAACCTCCCAAATATCTTCTATGTGATCCTTCCATCCCCACTGTCACTGTCTGTGGTTAGCTCTCACCTCCCAAGTTCCTTGCTGAAAAAAATTGTACATTTTCTTCTATTAATACATATTTTCATCTTTCATATTTATGCTCTTAAATAATCTTTAGTTTACCTCTGTACATAATGTTAGGAAGAGATCCAGTTTTATTGTTTCCATATGGCAACTTAGTTTCTTATCTATTTCTGTGTTAACAACATCAGTGTTTCTTATTGCATCTTTGTAATATGCCCTAATGTCTGATAAAGCAAGACCTACTTTTTATTCTACTTTTCTAAGGTTGACTTAGCTATTTATGGACTTTTACTCTTCTCTGTGAGTAAGTTAACAAATTCCTTAAAATTTTCGACTAAAATTTTGATGGAATCTACATTGAATTTATTGATTAATTTGGGAAAGTTAGTATCTTTTTAATAAGTTATCCCAGGAGTGCCTGGGTGGCTCAGTCAGTTAAGCGTCTGACTCTTGGTTTTAGCTCAGGTCATGATCTCATGGTTTGTGAATTTGAGCCCCTCATCAGATTCGCTGCTGTCAGCTCAGAGCCCACTTTGAATCCTCTGTTCCCCTGTCTGTCTGCCCCCCCCACTCATGGTCTCTCAAAAAATTAAAATAATAATAATAATAATAATAATATTATTATTATTATTATCCCACCCAAATGCATGGAATATCTTCTCACTTGTTCAGATCATCCTCTGGTCCTAGGTCATTTATTACAGTTTGACATTTTTCTCCGTAAGTATATTGCTGCTAAATTAAATGGTGTCTTTTCTTAAATTGTATCTTCTAGTTTACTGTTTTTGATGTAGAGAAATGAAACTAATTTGTGTATGTTGTGTTGGTACCAGAAACATTGTTCAACTCTATTATTCTAAGTTCATAATTTGATTCTGTTGGTTGTTCTCTATAGATGATTATATTATCTGGAAAAATATTACAGTTTTATCTCTTATATCCCATCAGCTTTTTTTTCTTTCCTAATACCATTGATCAAGACAGTAATATCATCAGTAATATTGGACAGTGTTTTCTTTTTCCTGATCTCAAAGGAATATATTTAAGATTTCTCCATTTGTTTTCATGTTCACTGTTAAGTAATTATATACCACACATTAAATTAATTATACTTTAAAACTTGGGTAGAAATTGGAATGCCTGCCTGGCTCATTTGGGAGAGCATGTAACTCTTGATTTCAGGGTTATGAGTTCAAGCCCTATGTTGGTATAGAGATTACTTTAAAAAAAAAAACAACAACTTTGGGTAGAAATTATCTGTGTAACCATGTAGGCCTTGAGACTTTGTTATGTTTTGTTTAATCCTTATCGATCTTTTCCAGTTCCCACTTTCTTCTTGCATTATTTTTGCAGTTTTGTGTTTCTTGGGTTTTGTCCATTTCATTTAGTCTAAATTTATTTTATTTTAAGTTTATTTATTCATTTTGAGGAGCGGGTGAGAGAGAACCAGTGGGAGAGGTCAGAGAGAGGGAGACAGGGGATCTGGAGTGGGCTGTATGCTAACAGCAGAGAGCCTGAAGCAGGGCTGCAACTCATGAAACATGAGATCATGACCTGAGCTAAAGCTGGACGCTTAACTGACTAAGCCCTTCATTTAGGTTTTAAAATGTATTTACCTACAGGAGTGCTGGGTGGCTCAGTTGGTTAAGCATCTGACTCTTGAATTTGGCTCAGGTCATCTCTCCCTCTTTCTCTGCCTCTCCCCCATTAACACTCTCTCTCTCAAAAATAAATAAATAAGAACTTAAAAAATGTATTTATATATACTTATTCATAACATTATTTTTATTAAGTTTTCATTTCTGTTGAGACTGTGGTTAATTTCCCCCTTTTCATATTCTATTCTCTCTCTCTCTCTCTCTCAATCTTGCCAGGGATTTTCATCTCATCTAATATTTCATTAGTATTTTCTATCTTTTAAAAAATATTATTGGTTTTATTTATTTTCTTATTATTTGCTTCCTTCTTGTTTCTTAGATATTACTGTTTTTCACATACCATAATTACTTAGCTGCTTTGTTTTAAAACTATCTTGTTTCTTAATAAATATATGTAAATTATCATTTATTTCTCTAAGAACTGCCTTATCTGTGATCCAAAAGTGCTTACATGTAGTATTTTCATTATAATTTTTTTTTTAATTTTTTAATGTTTGTTTATTTTTGAGAGAGAGAGAGAAAGACAGACAGAGCACAAACATGGGAGGGGCAGAGAGAGAGACACACACACGCAGAATCTGAAGCAGGCTCCAGGCTCTGAGCTGTCAGCACAGAACCCAACATGGGGCTCGAACTCAAGGACCATGAGATCATGACCTGAGCCACAGTCAGACGCTCAACCGACTGAGTCACCCAGGTGCCCCTCATTATCATTTATTTCTAAGTACTAATTTACTCTACACTTCCCTTTTTAACATAAAGATTATTTAGAAATATGTAACTTAATTTTCAAATATGTGAAATTATATCCTTTTGTAATTAAATTTTAACTTCATTGCAATATGCTTAGGCAAAACTCCACTCAGAAATCACCCTACTGGGCAATGGGAAAAGGAAATGCTCACAATAGGATTGTCTACTGTACTGAACTGAATAGTGTCCTATCCCTAAATACATGTCCACCCAGAACCTATGAATGTGACCTTATTTGGAAATAGCATCATTGCAGATGTAATCAAGTTAAGATGAGGTCATACTGGACTAAGGTAGACCCTAACCCAGTAACTGGTGTCCTTATAAGAAGAGGGAAATTTGGACACGAATACACAGGGAAAATGCCATGTGACTGCAGAGGCAAAGATTGGGGTGATACATTTGTAAGTCAAGGAACACCAAGGAGTCCCAGCAGCCATCAGAAGCTAGGAAGAGGAAAGAAATAATCAGTCCCTGGAGCCTTCAGAGAGAGCATGGCCCTATTAACGCTTAGATTTCAGACTTTTAGCCTCCAGAACTATGAGATAATAAACTTTTGTTGTTCTAAGCCACCTCATTTGTCACTTAGAAATGAGGAAACTAATATATCTGCCTTGTCTGATGTGAGAAGACAGATTATGTACCTACCCTTATTCATGTGTGGTTGCTAACAATTTGATTGGATGGTTAGGGCTAAGTACACAGATTGAAAAAAAGTATGGAGAAGAAGAATGTTGGTGGTCTTCCTGGAAAGGACACAGACTGCGAATATATTTTTGTCTGTGTGAATGATCACCAAAAGAGATTCACTACAGAGGAGGCTCTTAATAATCAAGTGGACAAAATGGCATGTTCTGTGGATGTCAGACAACCTCTTTCCCCAGACACCCAGTGCTTTTTCAATGGGCCCATGAATAAAGACTATGGCAGGGATGGAAGCTAGCCATAGACTCTGCTACATGGACTTCTCATTACCAAAGCTGACCTGGCTAATGCTATTGCTGAGTGCCTTATCTGGCAACAGCAGAGACCAACACTGGCCCCCTGATAAGGCACCATTGCCCAGCCACCTGGTAGTCGGTTGATTACATTGGAATCCTTCCGTTGTTGAGAGGGCAGAAAATCTTCCTCACTATAATAGACACATATTCCGGGTATAGATGTCTTCTCTATCCATAATTCTGTCAGGACCTCCATCAATAGACTCACAGAATATCTTATTCACCATTATGGTATTCTGCACAGCACTGCGTCTGATCAAGAAACTCATTTCATACCAGTAGAAATACAGCAGTGAACTTAAGCCTATAGAACTAAGTGGTCCCACCACATACTGCATCGTCTGTAAGTGGCTACTTTAACTTAACAGTGGAATTGCTTACTGAAAACTCAGTTATAGTACCAGATGTGAGACAATGTCTTCAGAGACAGGATTCTGTCTTGAAAAATGCAGTGCATACTTTGAATCAGAGGTCATTACATAGTGCTGTCTCCTCCACAGCCAGAATACGTGGATTTGGGAATCAAGGGATGTAGGTGGGAGTGGCGCCTCTCACTATTATATCACCTAATCTACTCACAAAATTTTTGCTTCCCATCCATGCAGCTCTGAGATTTGCTGTTTTTAAAGGTCTTCATTCCAGGGGCATGTGGTGGCTCAATCAGTTAAGCAGTAGATTTCAGGTCATGATCTCACAGTTCGTGGGTTCGAGCCCTGCATCAGGCTCTGTGCTGACAGCTCAGAGCCTGGAGCCTACTTCAGAGTCTGTGTCTCCCTCTCTCTCTCTCTGCCCCTCCCCTGCTCACAGTCTCTCTTTGTCTCTGGTCTCTCAAAAAATGAATAAAAATGCTAAAAAAAAAAAAAAAAAAAAAAAAAAAAAAAGTCTTTGTTCCAAAGGGAGGAATGCTTCCATCAGGGGACACAACAATGCATGCTCTAAATTGGAAGGTAAGGCTGCCAGCTGGCTCTCTTGGACTTCTTATGTCACAAAACCAAAAGGCAGTAAAAGGAATCTCTCTACTGCTGGACTGATCCCAGTTACCAAGAGGGAATTTAGGTTGCTGCTAACTCATGAGTACAAGTAGGACTATATCCAGAACCCAGTGCATTTCCTGGGGCATCTCTTAGTACTTCCATGCCCAATAGTAAGTGTTAATAAAAAACCATATTCAAAAAGGGAAGCAGCAGGAATATTGAGGACTGAGATGCTTTAAGGAAGGTAGGTTTAGGTCACTCCACTAGGAAATTGACCAGCTGAGCTTCTGGCTGAGAGCAAAGGAAATACAGAATAAATAGTGAAAGAAGGGGATCATAAATATCAACTATGGCCTTGTGACCAGTTACAAAAACAAGGACTGTAGCAGTTTTGCATATTTCCTCATTTGTTGTGTACGTGCGTTCATTTGTAAATATCAACCATTTTCTTTCTTCCATTATTTTTTTTAAAGTTCAAAGAACTTTACAACAAACATCCATATATCCACACTTTGATACTTTAACATTCTACTAAACTATTTATTTATTTATTTATTTATTTATTTATTTATTTATTTATATTTTGAGAGAGAGAGAGGAGCAGGGGAGGAGGGGCAGAGAGAGAGGGAGATGGAATCCCAAGCAAGCTCAAACTCACAGATCATGACTGAGCCAAAGTCAAGAGTCAGATGCTTAACCAACTGAGCCACCCAGGTGCCCCTCTTCTTCCATTATTATTTCATATATAAATTTTTGGAGGTTAACTTTGCAAGTTACTCTTTAGTCTTTAGGTAATAGAATAGTAAAATTGTGACTGAACTTGAAAAGCAATTAACATACTGTTAAAGTATAATTTTTTTTAAAGATTTTTTTATTTTTAAGTAATCTCTACATCCAACATGGGGCTTGAACTCACCACCGCAAAATCAAGAGTTTCATGCTCCACCAACTAAGCTAGGCAGGGCCCCTAAAGTATAATTTTAATTTTTTTTTATTTTTAAAATTGTGGTAAACTATGCATAACAAAATTTACCATTTTAACCATTTTTAAGTGTATGGTTCGGTGGTATTGACTACATACACATTGTTGTACAACCATCACCACTATCTTTCTCCAGAACTTTTCATCTTCTCAAACTGACACTCTGTACCCATTAAATCATAACTCCCCATGTTCTCCCACCAGGCCTTGGCAACCACCCTTCTACATTCTAACTCTATGAGTTTGGCTATCCTAGGACTGACTTATCTAAGATACAATTTTTTTTGAAAGTTAATATAACCCTCATACAGATATAAAATGAAAAGGGATCAGAAGTTTTGTTTACCTCATTAATTAATGAGGAAGCCAATAAGATGTTACAACTAGATGAAAGGAGAATTCAAATAACCACACATATATAGGCAACAAGAAATGCTAGAATGAATTTACAAAAAGATACAAAATGGTCTAATCACCAGGAAATAATCAATTGCATTCCACTGACACAATTACTTTCCATTTCTATGGGCCAAGTCATTTTCATTATTGTTAGTTTTCTTCAACCCATAAAATAGTAAAAAAACCCGAAAAAACAATGAAAGAAAAATATATTTAGGAAGGGTGCTCAAGGCAGTATATTCAATAACTATACACAATGAACATGGATGAATAATGACAACACTGAATAGGGGAAAAAACTGGGAGAGGCTTCTTATCAATTTATTGCCTGTCAGCTCCAAAGTCACTTGGAGCTGGACCTTGTAAACAATTCGTTTGCTAGCAGGTGTAATGTTAGGCCTTACAGCAGAGGGCACTGGAGGGACACTGCAAGACATAGCAGAGAAGGTGGCTTCTCTTCTTAGATCTTCCTGTGATGTCTCTTGTGAAGACCCAGTGGCACATTTCACCACCACTCTAAATGAATGGCTTCCAGTTGACCACCCCTGGCATATAGGCTACCCCCCAGTTCTGGGCTGCAGCACTCCACTGAACTTTTCTTTAGACTATAGCCTTACCCTCTCCAAGGAGGTTTGAATCTCAGCCTCACCTGGGGGATAGAATCTGTTCCAAGTTTCTTTTTCTCTTGGATATTCTCCCTCAAGCTTAGAAGTAATAGTGTTGTTTACATTTGCTATTCTGTAGAGTTAACTTTTACCTCTGTTAATAGTTAACCACCTTTTATTAGTTCATGACTGTTACATTAAATATTCCCTGATAAATTATAGATGTGGTTTCTGTATCCAGACTGATACAAACATAACCTTATTTATTTTCTTCCTATTCATTTCCTAAACTTGTCACATCTGTATTATTATCCTAATAAATATATGTTAGCATGCTCTCCTTTCCCTTTCATATCCTCTCAAAGCATCTGTTATATTAATAATATCTAGGATTTTAGTTCTGCAATGTAATGGATATTTTTTGTCTTTTTTCTTTGGTTCCAGTTGCTTTTTCTTTTTTAAGGCTACAACAAACTTCTGATATCTCTTAGAGCACATCAGGATTTTCAATTTTTCTTCTCATTTTTGTACTTCCTCAAAAATGTTTTCAGTGTGAGTCTTCGTGTGGCAAGTTTTCTGAGAACTTGTATACTTGAGGCTGAATATCACTTTTCCTATGCCTTTATATTTGAAAGACAATTTGGTTGAATACAAGATTTTGGCTCAAGTTTTTTTCAGTACTTAACATATATTGCTCCTTTGCCTCCCTGCAGCCAGTATGCTGTTGAGAAGTTTAATATTAGTATGATTCTTATTCCTTTGTAGATTGTATGTTCTTTCTAGAAAGTTTCAGATTTTTTCTTTATCTCTAGCACTCTTTCACTATAACCTGTCTAGGTCTGATTTTTCCTTATCTCCTCTCTTTGACATTTTATGATCTGAAATCATTAATTTTTCATTAGTTGTGAGAAATTTAACTATTATTTCTTCAAATATATCCTCTTCTTCTTTAAAATTTTGTCTTTTGAGACTCCTCTTACAAAGATGCTGACTCTACTATTTCTATTCTCCACATCTCTTTGCTATGTTTTATTCATTATCGTTTCTTGCTAGCTTTTCCATTTGTTTGATGTGAGTTTCTATAGGAGAGATCAGCAAACTACAGCCCATGGGCTAAATCCAGCTTGTCATCTGTTTTTGTAAATAAAGTTTCATTGGAATAGTTATATTCATTCATTTATGTATGATCTATGGTTGCTTTTGTGCTACCATGGAAGAGTTGAGTAGTTGCAACAGAGACAGTGTGATCCACAAAGTTTAAACATTTAAAATACTTGCCATCTGCCCCTCACAGAAAAACTTTGTCAATCCCTACTCTACAAGATAGTAACAATTTTCTTCTTTCTATCCTGAAGGCCTAGAATGTGCCTTGTCCAGGTTTGTTGAATCAATGAATAAATAAGCTTTGAAGGGCAAATATTATATCAATAGGTAGAACTGAGAGAGATATTATTTCAAAAGATGAAAAGATAGCATTCTAGCTAAAGAGAACAGAAATAGTATAAGCAAAGATATAGAAGTGAAAATCAAGGGTAGATTTCAGTAGAGCAAAATATTTAGCAAAAGTGAGGCCAGAAAGATTAAGAACTATTTTGGGAAGCTTGGGGTCTAGAAGGGGGAGTTGGTGCTTAGTTCTCTTTGCAACTGCCAGATATGTCACATGACCAGAGATAAGCTTAAGGAGGACTCATGTATCAGCCCTGTGAGAACAGACTAGAGTTAGAAGACAGAGGAGGGATGGAGAACAGTTCAGAGCTACTGGAATAGTGAAATACAAAGGAGTGAGCTCCTTTGTATGGTGTTATGGTGATGTAAGTTCAGAGAGATGATGCAGCCCGATAGAGTCGCTATACTTGGTCTACATCTCAGCCCCACAGTATCCTAACTGTGGGATACTAAGCAAGTTGCACAGTCTTTTCTGAATTTCAGTCTATTTGTCTGTAAAACATGGTGATTCAATGAGGATCCAATTAGAAAAATAACATGCATGCCAGGTAATTTAATAGAATTTAATAAGGGAACTAGTTACAGGTACAGACTGAAGAGCTGAAAGACCAAATGGGAAGGCAAGGTCATCCAGGGATTAAGCAATTGCAGAAAACAATGACCACTTCCAAGGCTGGAACTAAGGGAAGACAGTGTTACCAGAGCCCAGGGGGCAGAGCTGCTGATCAGGATGTGTGGGAACTAGAGCTAAAGAGGAGCTGCAGCCACTGGGTCACAGCTGTGCCCAAAGCAGAGAGAGAAGAGAAATGCTCTGGAGTCTCCTCTCTCCCTGTCCTGCAGTCTTCTCCCAGTGACATCTATTGGCCAAACCTAGACAGAATCAATTTCCCAGCAAAGAAACCTGGGAAAGGTGATTTGCAAGAAACAACCCCCTGTGATTCACAGCAGAGTAGAAGAAGAGCAGGGGCTGGATTTGAGGTAAACAATCAATCAAGCAGCACACATGGATATATCACTGGGGATTACTGTGAACACCTCAGCTGAGATCACACCGCATAGTATGCAATCAGTAAATGATCAAGTGCTGTTTTTTTCTTACCCTTTCTTACATCTCTATCATCTTTTACCATTTCCCTCCTAATTTTGGACATATTGAAGTATTTCTAGTTTCTAAAACTCACCAATTCACCATGAACTATCACTTTTGGGGACTTGTATTTAGCTCCCTGTGCCCACACAGCATTGTGCCCTTTCCTGATGACTCACATTTCCCCCAACTCCCTCTTTCCCTTTGTTATCATCCTAGGTTCTGTGTCTAGCAGGATGTCTTCCCTGAGTCCATCAGCGTTTGTTAAATGCCCCATCGATGCTCTGAGAGCATCCTCTACACACCTCTCTCATAGCACCAGGCAGACTGTCTGACAATGAATCTCTCTCTTTGTTTTCTACTGCCTTTTCTTTTTTTTTTTTTTTAATTTTTTTTTTCAACGTTTATTTATTTTTGGGACAGAGAAGGACAGAGCATGAACGGGGGAGGGGCAGAGAGAGAGGGAGACACAGAATCAGAAACAGGCTCCAGACTGAGCCATCAGCCCAGAGCCTGACGCGGGGCTCGAACTCACAGACCGCGAGATCGTGACCTGGCTGAAGTCGGACGCTTAACCGACTGCGCCACCCAGGCGCCCCTCTACTGCCTTTTCTACTGCTGCATAATGAATTACCACAAACTTCGCAGTCTAAAACAACACACATTTACTACCTCACAGTTTCAGTAAGTCGGAAGGCCAGCATCTTTACCTGGGCCCTCTGCACGGATCTTACCAGACTGAAATCAAGGTGTTGGCCAGCTGTATCCTCATCTGCAGGCTTGACCAAGAAAAGATCCATTTCCAAGTTCCCTTGGCAGAATTCATTTCCTTGCAGTTGTATGACCAGGCTTCCTATTTTATTGCCAGCTGGTGGCCAAAGACCACTCTCAGTTCCTGGAGACACTTTCAGGTCCTTGTTAGATGGCCCTCTCTACAACATGGTAATTTGCTTCTTCAGAACCAACAGGAGAGCTTCTGCTGTAGCTTCAAATATCTCTGCTTTCCTCTTCTTTGGCCCCTAGATCCTCTTTTTCAAAAGAGCTCACCTGATTAGGTTGGGTTCACCTACACTCAAGGAGAGAAAAATTAAATAACAAATACACACCAGGACTGGGAATCTTGGGGGCCATCATAGAATTCTGCCTTCCGTACTGTCCTTCTGGATGTAAACTATCCCAAGACAAGGCTAGTCTCTTATTTGTCGTTATATCTCAGAATCGAACTGTTAGTACCTGACACTTAGTAGCTATTCAATGAAAGAATGAAGAAATACAAAAAAGGGAAGGGAACTTGTAGGGGAGGGAGATCTTAAATGGAAAGTAAATATGACTTGGTAGGTAATGGACATTTGAACCTGAATCCTGGGTCTATAATGGCACCATTAACAAAAGTTGAAAACTTAGGAGGAATTGGGTTGGGTGGGTTGTGGAAGAATGGGTGGACAGAATGAAATACTATGTGTTTCATTCTTCATATTCTGAGTTGGTTTTGCCTGTGGCACAACCATGTGGAAATTTCCTGCGAACAAATGAGGATGATAGTGTGTAACTTAGAAGAGAGATATGGGTTGAGAATACTATGAATTACAGTATTTAGTACTGAGTGCTTGAAGTAGTACCATAGTTTGTAGGGTACTCTTACTGCCAATCCTGCTCCCATGGGGACACCATAATTTGGCTCTTGTATTCTGGCTCTGACTTTTTTCTTTTTTTTTTTTTAACGTTTATTTATTTATCTTGAGGCAGAGTGCATGAGTGAGGGAGGGGTAAAGAGAGAAGGAGAGGGAGAGTCCCAAGCAGGCTCCAGGCTGTTACTGAGCAGCCCAGTGTGGGGCTCAATCTCATGAACTGTGAGATCATGACCTGAGCCAAAATCAAGAGTTGGACACTTCAAGGACTGAGTCACCCAGGCACCCCTGGCTTCTGACTCTTATTTCTTTCCCTTTTCTACTTCCCAACTATTTGATTTTCCCATAATTACTCAGATTTTCTTATCCTCTTCCTATACCCTCCAGATATAACCCTCCAGATATAACCGTCAGAATAAAAATCCATTGCCAACTCTCTTGGTCCTGCTGATGTGAATTTAACTGTAATAGACATTAGTTGAGATATTTATACTGATCTAATTCTGTGTATAGTGGTAAGAACATGACCTCGAGCCACAGAACAGCTGAGTTCAAGTACCGCTTCTGTTTATTTGCTGTATAATCATGATCCCGATGAATGATCTCTCTTAAGTTTATTCCTTCTTTATACATAAACTAGATATACACACATGTTTTCAAGAGAATTAAAATTTTGTGTGTGAAATGTCTGATAAATTGTAGAAGTTCAGTTAAATCCCTGCATTAATTTTTTTTAGAGAAAAATGTGGATGTTGTGCTCATATTCTTTCGCTCCAGATTCATTGGGATTTGTCAAATTACTGTTGTAAATATGAAATCAGTTTAACAATATTATCACATGACTAAAACATATTCCTAATCCCCACTGGGATTGGGAAGTAGTGTGTCGTAGCAATGAGTAAAAAAAGCACAATATGAAACTCATATTGTACTTGCTAGAAAAAGTGATGTCAGGTCATTTAGAACCGTATTTTCTGCTTAAATATTTATGATGAAACAAAGACAGTTATTTTGATTATAATAATATTGCACTTAATTCTTTCTATAGCAAAAGATAGCAGGCTTGTATTTGCATATCTGCCTCCCAGGTTGAGATGGAAAGCTAGGAATTTCTGAATCTGCCTGCAATCTATGTTGAGCTCTCAGCACACTTTCTTACGTGGCCTTGGGGATTATGACTGCGGCCTTACCTTCTCCTACTCATTTTCATAAGGCAGCTACAGTAGTCTTTCTAAAATGCAGCCTGATCAAATCTCCTACCCACTGCATTTCGCATGAAAGGAAATCTCTCTAGGTTGGCATGTAGGGTACTTCACCAGCAGTTTCCTATTGACCTTTCCTGTCTTACATCTTATCGCTGCCCCTTGTAATCTTTGTCCCAAGCTCCTACTACCCCTCTTTGTGTTCTTTTTGGGAACTGGCTCTTCCTCCACTTCCTTTTACCTGGTTTTAGGCTAATCCTTCCACCTCTCTCCTCACGGTCACCTTCTCCTCATCTACGTACCTCCCAATTCTGGGTTGCTTTTTTTCTTTTACAAGTGTTTGGTTAGGATTTATTTACACTTTGAAGAAATTATCCCTTTGAAATAGACACGCAGTGATTTTGGAGTAACTTAACTTAAACTGCTCATCTTGCTGACTGCAGAGTTCAGGAGTACTTCAGGTTGGCCAAGCAAACAGCTGTCTGTGTTGTGATGCCGGCACATTTCCTAACATTATGTTCCTGCCCCTTCGTTCCATTCAGGCCCTCTGAGAATACAGCCTATGAGTTTCTGTGAGTCCCAGGGGGTTCACTTGTCTTTAAATTTTAAGAAAAATCATGGCTGACAATTGTCAACTAGCATCCCAGGAGTCCTCACATAAGGAGGCAGTTTTAAAAGTGCCCTTTAAAAAGGGAAAAATATTTCCTTTAGTTCTGTTGAAAAAAAAATCACTGATGTCAGAGACCTGTTTTACCTTAGCAGAAACAATTAGAAAAATATGTGACTAGGTTGTCAAGATTAAAAAAGTGCTAGAATTTCATCAAGTGAACTAAAAATGTAATTTAAAAATTCCTGGGGTGCCTGGGTGGCTCAGTCGGTTGAGCATCCAATTCTTGGTTTCACCTCAGGTCATGATCTCACAGTTCGTGAGTTTGAGCCCCAACTCAGGCTCAGTGTTGACAGTGCAGAGTCTACTTGGGATTCTCTGTCTCCCTCTCTCTCTTTTCCCCCCATCTCAAAAATAAATAAACTTACAAATCCCTATAAAGAAGTAGAAGAAAGCATAGCTAATAAAGCTCAACGTCTGCATCTCTATTACATAATTTTCTTTTATGTCCTAATTTTTAAAAATTTAAATGTAGTATAATCACTATTTAAAATAGCCTGTTTACTAACCATTTATATAATGTGACCTATAGAAGAGGAGGAAAGGCAATTTTTTTTTAAGTTGATGTAGTTTTAGTAATCTCTATACCCAACATAGGGCTCGAACTCACCACCCTGAGATTAAGAGTCGCAAACTCTTGGGGCACCTGGGTGGCTTAGTTGGTTAAGCTTCTGACTCTTGATTTAGGCTTGGGTCTTGATCTCACAGTTCATGAATTTGAGCCCTGCATCCCGCTCTGCGCTGATACTGTGGATCATGCTTGGGATCCTCTCTCTCTCTCCCTTTTTCTCTGCCCCTCCCCAGTGCATTCCTGCACTCTTTCTCTCTCACTCTCTCTCTCAAAATAAATAAATAAACTTAAAAAAAAAAAAAAAAAAGAGTCCCATGCTCATCTGATTGAACCAGCCCGGCACCCCAGAAAGGCAACTTTTTGAAAATAAAACAAAGTAAAAAATCCAAACAACTCAGTGGAATAACTCTCCCGCTTTTTATTTATTATGAAAAAGTTAATTTTGACTTAAGTGTTTTTAAATAACCTACCATCTTTCTAGAAAGTAACCAATAGAAGCATATATATTGGAATTGTTTACACACGTTTGTTTCTGCTAGGCACTGAACCTTTGTTATTGATACGGCCTATCACCTAGCACATTACCTTAAGAATATTCATATAAATGGAATGAACTACTCTCTGACAAAACTATATCATCTTCAACCAAAAAATTTTGCAAAATTACATCCCTCAGTTCCAAAAGCAGGAAAATAAAATTATCAAACCTTCAGTCAACATTACTTACTAAGTTGACCACAGTTTGAACATATTAGGAAGTAGCATAGGATGATAAAAAGCAATATGACAAAGGAAAAAGTTTTAGATAGGAATGGTAAAGACCTTTACGTTATAAAATATTATGCGTATATGTATTACAATGAAGTATATTAGTTCTATAACAAAAAGGTTAAAATATTTGTTATGATTAGAAGAGATACCGATCTCTATTAGAAGTTTTAAGAAGTACACAAACATCCTCTGTCAGAGGTGACTCCTGTCCCACTCTGCTCAGAGATGACTTCCAAAGCTTTCATCTAGAGGCACACCAAATTTCATCAGGGACCACTTAATTATTTTAGCTGTTAAGGTAACCCAAATCAATATCATCATGGGAGCATAGGGGGTAGGAAGAAGAGTTGCATTTTGGAAAACAATCCATGGGAAAATGTTTAATTTGGAAATGCAAATGTCTATTGATTGGGTTTTCAATCAACACTATTCATGTGCACAATAAAGGAATAATGAGGGGCAAAGCAATAGTGACAAAAAAGAAACAGAAAGAAAGAAAAGAAAGAAAGAAAGTGACAAAAAAGAAACAGAAAGAAAGAAAGAAAGAAAGAAAGAAAGAAAGAAAGAAAGAAAAGTAGAAGGAAAAGCAGAAGAAAGAATACAGAGGGCACTGAGGGGGTTATTTTCATACATTATATTAATTCACATTATATTACATTTGAATAAGGTAATTTTCTTCATCCAAATAATTTCACCACTTTAAACTGTTAAGATATTGGAAAAACCCATCTGGGCCATTCGATATAACCTTTCTTTAAAAATGCCTTTTTTCAGGGGCGCCTGGGTGACTCAGATGGTTGGGCATCCGACTTCGGCTTGGTTTGTGAGTTCGAGCCCCGAGTCGGGCTCTATGATGACAGCTCAGAACCTGGAGCCTGTTTCGGATTCTGTGTCTCCCTCTGTCTCTGCCCCTCCCCCACTTGTGCTCTGTCTCTCTCTGCCACTCAAAAATGAAATAAATGTAAAAAAAAAACTTTTTAAAAATGCCTTTTTTCTAATGCTTACTTATTTTTGAGAGACAGAGACAGAGCATGAGCAGGGGAGGGGCAGACAGAGGGGGAGACACAGAATCCCAAGCAGGCTCCAGGCTCTGAGCTGCCAGCACAGAGCCAGACGTGGGGCTCGAACGCACAAGCCAGGAGGTCATGACCTGAGCTGAAGTCGGGGGCTTAACAGACTGAACCAC